>NC_084806.1:6220736-6537681 GCF_963583255.1 Pyrus communis | reverse complement strand
GAGGAGGGTCCGAAAGGATTTGGAGGCAGCAGTAGATATTCGTCTGGGATGTGTAATAATTTTAGCGATTTTTGTTCTGATTACTCTAGAAAACCTTATGTGTTAGCAGGTTATTTCAAGGCCTATTTTTGGTGCATTTGTCAAGGCTGGTAGTACTCATTCCATTGCTTTTGTCAGCCAGGCATGGATCTTCTCTCTCTCTCTCTCTCTTTCTCACACACGAGATTCAATAGCAAGACTGATTCTCTTTATTTCACTGTGAAAACAGGCAGCTGTAGATAATTGGGTTGAAGATTTGTATTGCCTTGACAGGAGAGAGGTTGATCCGGAAACATACGGTGACAGCAGACGGCATGGTTCTTACCTGCAGTCCAGCCACCACAGTTCCCCTTTCTCGGAACTACTTCATGTTTTAGGCTCCTCCATAGTTCCTATGAACCACCTCTCCCAGTTGTATTATAATTCAAAAGTCCAATGAGCTCAAACAAACACCGGAAATATGTACAAATAGAACCAGTTATAAACTTTCAAGAAAAAAAAAAAAAAAAATGCAACGGGAGGGCACTAACCCGTGTTTTATTATATGGCTTGATGTCTGTTAAGTGTCCCGGGGTTGTACATGTGCATATTTTCTAATAAATGTTGATTCGTTGACATTTTTGTAAGACACAACCTTCCTGAGTTTGATATATAAGGATCCTGTTCTTGCATGTTCTTATAATGTGAATCTATATATTTGGTCGATCATAGAAAATCTATTAAAATAAACCAGCAAGGAGCCTAAAAAGGGGTAATCATGCAAGTGAGTGTTCTTGGTCTCCAATTAATATGTCTTTCACAGTGGAACTGCTGGAACAAAAAATTAATAATATAGAAATAATTAAGAAAATGAAAATTAGTTTATTTTATGGATAAAAAAAATTAAAAAAATAAGAACCCTAATAGTGGTAGCAGCTCCTGCAGCTACAACTCCCCTCCTAATCTCCCCCACCAGCTTCCCACCGCAAACACTTCAACTGAACCACATCTCCCCCACCCCCCCCCCCCCCCAACCCCCTCCTCCTTTCTCTTCCCTCCCTCATTGGATCCAGAGTATAGCTTGGAGATTTAGAAGTAACCAATTAATTGAAAATCCAAACGGGAGCTTTCTCGATCGAATTGCATAATTCACAGCACCTCATCCTGGGATTCAGGCAACGGAGGTGGGCTGAGCCTTCACTTTGCGGTTACCTGGCTGTTGAAAAACCTCCAAGTGGCCTCTCCGTGGTTTACAAGAGTGCGAATGTAATAGATAAAATCAATTTACGAATTTGCAGAGGATAATGATACCGAATCCAACAATTCAACCACAAATAAATAAATTTACAAGATTAGGAACAAAATCGATGAAATTGATTCAGCAAGAGCACCGTTTTCGAACCTGAACTTCTTGAATCAGGCATCGGCGGCGGTGACCCACCTGAAAATGATGAAGGAATTGCTGCAAATCCTTGTAAAAATCGCTTGCAGTTGCAGACCCTTGAGCGTTCAAAGAAGAAACCATGGAGAACGCGAATAATAAAAAGGAGGTAAAGGCTTCGAACTCGCGCTCGCCTTAGCCATTGGTTTCATGGGTATTTGGGAGAGGATTTAGTAGAACGGTCCATTTTTAGTGCAGAGGATTTTGTTAGTTATCTGTTCGCCGGAATTTGGAGACGGTAGTGGTGGGATGGGAGCCTAGCTTTTCTTTATTGGGTTTGAATTGCGGCAGTATGGGGTGGAGATGGCAGCGTGAGTTTTGATAACAGAGAGACTTGACTTGACAGTGTTTAGTTGGGTTAGTTGGGTTAGTTGTGTGCCTGATTTTATTCAAATCATGGTACAAAAGTGTAGCATTATTCTTTGAATAAGATACAAGAACGTTTGAGTATGAACGGATCATGATATATGATGATTATTTTTACACAACGATGTTATATATATTTAACGAAAAAGGAATAAATTACAGTAACATAAATATTCAATAAACGTTACACTTACACAAATAGTAAAGACAAAATTACATTCTTGACCAAATAAACATAGCAAGCTCATACATAGAGTTCAAAAATATTAAAATTACACACCACTGAATAAATATAACAAGTTTGTGTTAAAAAAAAATAAAATAAATATAACAAGTCCTACATCGAGAGATCCATAATATTAAAATTACACACCACTGAATAAATATAACAAGTCTTGCATGGAGAGACAAATATTAAAACGTAGCTAGTAGCAAAGATGACTATTGTTCTTGTACATTCAAAAGAAGAGGAATGGACCATGCATTTTGCTGATAACTAGCTCTCTCCATCTTTCTACTGATCTGAAAATAACATTGGAAGAGAAAATAATTATAATAAGATACTCAAACGTTTAGTGAAGATGAGATATTAAATAGGTATGATACTAACTGGTTTTATGCATGGTTTCTTTTTTGCTTAAAATGAATTTAAAAAAAAAATTAAATAAATAAGGATTACATTTCGTAGATTATGTGAAATAGACAATGGTGATGCTTCTTTCTTTCAATGTGGTATGAAATCTGTGGATAATAGTGTACCCAACTTGGATGAAAGGCCATTAAAGACAATTTTCTCATTGATTTTTTTGTGGGCATCTCCGCGGCAAAAGAGCTCATTTGAAGTCTTCCCGTTGTTATTATTATTATTATTTTTTTTAGCGACACCGTTGGTGAGGGCTGCATGAGCTCGAATTCTCTTAATTTAATAATCTAACATCTAATTTAATAATTTTCTATCTGCCGTGAGCATCGTATTTATAGGAAAAGTAGGGGCCTAATTTCCGACCTAACATCCCATCATGCTTATAATAATAAGCTAAAAACCAAACCTGCCAGAGAACCAGAGTAAGTCTAGTGGCCATCCACATATTTCATAACAGAACATACTTTAAATATCCAAATTTTAGTAGTTTCTTGTGATATAGTTCCAAAACAGAACAAAGATGTTAGCTATAACATGTATCGTCCGGTCTCAGTTGTCTGATATGACATGAATAATCCGATCCCAGTTGCCAGATATGACATAGATCGCCTGATCCCGGATATTTCGAAATTTTAGACTAAACAACAATAAGACAGTCAGAAAAGGATTGAAGGAATAAAGCATTGGACTATAAAATTCAGTTTGCAGTCGCAATTAGGTGGGATGGGAGCGTGGCTTTTCATTACTGGGTTTGAATAGCGGCAGTTTGGGGATGGAGGTGGCAGATTGAGGTTGATAACAGAGGGACTTGACAGTGTTAAGTTGGGTTAAAATTGAGTGGACAAGTGTCGCAAGATTAAAGAGTTCATATTCTTTTTTAGGAGAAATTTTTCAATGTAATCGGAATACGGGTTGTACATCACATGTTAATATATAAATGATAAGATATGTGTTAAAAAGTTAATAACTTTAAAAATAAAATTTCTTACCACTTATATAGATATACGTGGTGTACCACTCATATAGATATACGTGGTGTACCACTCGTATTTCGATCACAATGAAAATTTTCTACTTTTTTTAGGTGCAGAGGATTTGAACTACTCTTTAATAGAAATGTAACTCATATGTGTTGGTGACTCCACAAGACACAAAGATGTATAAGGATTAGCAAACTGGATTTATGATATTTGATGATTTTTTTTATACAACAATATTTTATATTTAAAGAGAGGGAGATAATCTACGGTAACACAAATATTTAATAAAAATTACACTTACACAAATATTAAAAACAAAATTACACACTTGACCAAATAAATATAGCAGCTCATACTCATATATAGATATCCAAAATACTAAAATTACACACTTCACCCATATGGAGATATCCAAATAAAAACCCAGCTAGTAGGAAAAGATGACTATTGTTTTAAGGGGTGTGCTATCCACACTCCTTATTTTACTTTTCACACACCGATTGTTAATTTCTGTTTGTTGATCTTTTTCAATTCATCTGATCCGACGTCCGAAAACCAAAAAGGTGTGGAAGAAGTAAAAAAGGGTATGTGGATATCACACCTCTTGTTCTAATACATTCAAATTAAAAGGAATGGACTAGTATTTTGTTGATAACTACTCTCTCTCCATCTTTCTCTTGATCTGAAAATAACATTAGAAGAGAAAAAAATTAAAAATAATATTAATAAGATACTCATACAAAAAAAAAAAAGAATTAACTTAATTGATGTGTGTGGGACATGTTAACCTTTTTTTCAGTAGTTTCCCGTGATATAATTCCACATGTCAGATATGACATGGATTGTACGGTTCCAGTTGTCAGATATGACATGGCTAACCCAATCCCAGTTGTCAAATACGACGTGGATCACGCGGTCTCGAACATTTCAAAATTTTAGGTTAAGCAACAATATGACCGCTAGAATAGGATTGAAGGAATAAAGCATTGGATTATAAAATTGGGGTGGAAGGATGCCATGCAGTGCGAACCAGTAGGTAGCCCACACTAAGCCAAGCCCTACCCAGATAATGAAGCGGTATAAAAGTCGGGCAGAGAGGACAAAAAGTCCAAACCAAACAACAGATAGTGCTGCCGTGGCCACAACAGAGAAAATGTAGAAAGGGGGAAGGCATGGGCAGTTATTCAGTTTGCAGTCACAACTAGCCGCATTGGCGGAGGGAGGTTTGACAAAGTAGCTCGGATCCACCACGAGGGGAAACATAATGGTAGCTAAGGCCGAGAGGATGGTCAGAGTCTCGCTTAGATGTGGTTGCGGATTTGGAGGTGGATATGAAAGAGGGTTTTGATTTTCATTTACCGCCATAGAGTGGTGCTCAGAAGAGGTAGCTAGGAGCAAGAGGAGGGAATGAGAAGTGGGGTTGAGGGTTGCTTTTATACTACTGTGGGCAGTGGATTTTGGAAATTATTCGGACACAATATTTTTTTTCTTTTTTTTGGGAATATATCGATACTTTTACACTAAAGAAATGGAGAGTTCGACTAAACCATAATGTAATACTACTGAATGGTTTTTTTTTTTTTAATTTTTTTTTAGGAATATATCGATACTTTTACACTAAAAAGATGGAGAGTTCGACTAAGCCATACTGTAATACTACTAAGTGGCCATTCATACAAAATCTTAATTAAAGCAATTTATTCGGCCTATGAAAGATTTTTTTTGTGTCAATGATTAAGAAAGCTTTAAATAAAGGATACTTTGGAGAAATTTGGAAAAGTAACCATATACCCTTAAAGACAAAAAAAATTCCTCTTTGATTTTTTTTTTTTTTTTGGAATAAACGATATCTATACGGTGAGGGGGTAGGCTTAGCCTCACAAAAAACTAGCAATAATGTGGTTCAAAACTCGCATTTCGCAAGAATCGAACCTAAGACCTCTCACTTACAAGTGAAGAGGAATACTGCTAAACCGTAGTACTAAAAACAACAATTAGTTGAGATCTTAAAGCATATAAGAGGTAGCCTCTTGAACACTACCCAGTACCCCTACTCCTATATGTATATAGATAAGGAGTAGATATAGATATTCAATTGTAATCAAAGAACGTGAAAATTGAAGATAACCTAGTAAACTAAACATAAAAATTAATCACGAACTAAACCTCTGAAGCAAAATTTGAATCTAAAAATAGAGGAGCAAAAACCCTTTTAAGCTAAAATATGTATGAGGCTTTTTTGCTAAACTGGTGTGTGAAAATATAAAAGCCAATAATGTAATAAATTCCGAAGAAAAACATTCACATCATAAGTTGGAATGGAGTCTAATTGAATTCTTGCAAGTTTGGTGATTGTGGCCTATCCCACCACAGCGAAGGATTCATAATATATTCACCAACATTGGAACATGAAAATCATTAAATTTTTTACTAAAGCCATGATCTAAAGTATCAAAAAGTTGATTTAGAAATTAGAAGCTACAATTGACAAGCATACCATTGTTTATTTGAAAAAGGTCCGGCTCCATGTTACTTTTTTTTTTTTTTTGGTCAAAACGTCCTGCTGCTTAATTATGCAAAATCAAAGGGTGCTTTTCTGGTTTAAGGTGAGAAACGAGAAGATTGAGAGAGTTTAAATGTGGTTTTGTTTTTATTATGAGAAATCTTAATATTGAGGGTGTATTAGTACTTTTAAATCAAATTTTAGTTAGAATTATCATAAAACAAAAATAATTGCTATAATTCTTATAAGATCTAAAATATGATTACTTTTTCCAAATTTCCTGGTACTTTGACAAATGAAGCCTACTTGACGATTGAATCATTCCGCCTGTGATCAATTTCCTCATTTCCGCACTTTTACTCATTTCCACACTTAGGACAATATAGCTAATCATTAGACTTAAGAAAACAGTGGGCCCAGTGACACACCTTCCTGCGTTCAGTTTCTCCACATGTGGTTAGTAAATTGACTTTGATCAAGGCATGCATTATCATTGTGTGGACCATCAACAATGAATTAGATTCCCAAGAACCATTAACTGATTTTTTCAATACAAAGTGAAGCGTTTAGGCCATCTTCAACCAAGGGCTGGCCAGATGGTCATCTAGTTATCCAAGAAATTAATATTTTAATGAACAGTACATGACCATATTTGCCTCCATCTTCAACCGAGGGCCATAGGGCTCGTTTTAACCCTGTCACAAAAAATCATCTCCAACCGAGGGTCAAAGGACCATAGAGCCAAACATAATTTATTATTTAAAAACTACAACCTAAATTCAAATCCAATGGCTAAGTGACGTTAGCTAGTCGTTGGTAGCTGACATCATGCTGATGTCAGTTAGCAGTTGGATTTGAATTTTTTTTTTTGCTATAAATAGGGTGGATATTGGGCTATAATTCACACAACTTTGAATTTAATCTATTTCAATTCAATCTCTTTCAATTCAAGTTTGCAATGAATTCCAATTTTGGATCCTTCATAACTGTGGAGTTATGGAATTTTCCTTTTAGAACTCACTAGAAAATACGTCCGCGCGTTGCTGCGAGACTTGAATGCACCAGCTTTAACTGCATGAATAAGACACATTTAACCCGAATAAATTAAACATAATCATGAATGAATAGAAGGATAGATGAGTGAAAATAGTCGGTAAGATAAGCATCTTGATTTTTGTATACATTCAACATAACTGATATGAAAAGACATTGTACAATTAACAGAATGTTCTTGATTACAAAAGATGTGATTGCAAAAAATTGTCTGTTTCCATAAGAAACAGAAACAACATACAGTTCACACATATATTGCCTCTGAAGTTAAGATGGCAAAATATATGTCCTGTAGGCCAACGGCCTGTTTCAGCAGTTAACAAAAAACATTAAAAGTGTTCTGTTTTTGTTTCAGCAGCTAAGCTTTCAAGCACTAATGTTCAAAGAAAAAAAATGCAGGATGCCTATTTCGGTAAGAAACAAAAGCAAGATGCAGTCCAGACATATTTTACCCTGCAGTTAAGGTAGCAAAATATATGGCCTGTAGGCCTAGCACCTGTTTCAGCAGTTAACAAAAAACAAAATAACTGTTCCATTGTTGTTTCAGCAAGTTTTCAAGCACACAGTAACTCCAAGAAAACAGAATATTGGAAGATATAAAAACAGGGCTAATTTCAAGCATAAACTATCTCTCAAAAATTAATACCTCAAGTTTGTTTTCCCAATCTACACCATAAATATTACTTAAAATTGAACCAGCCTTGACAACAAACTGAGGAAGCTCCTTGAAAAAATATACGGTGCTGTAAAACACCCCAATAAGAAGAATAAAATAAGATGCCAAGAATTCATGAGCAGCTAATTATAAGCTAAAGGAAAGACGGTCTAGTGCCTAAGAACCAAGTGAAACTTTGCTTGCTATATATGGATATGCATGCTATAAGAAAGATTTATTCCCCCATGTAGTAGGCTGTTCTCTGTAATCTTAAGCTAACCCAAGTAGACTAATTATAATGATGCAAAATATATGTAAATCTGACTTTTTTTTTTTAACTGGGATTCGAAAGAATCAATACCTTGGCATATAACGGTCTTCAACAATTACTGCAAGATAATCCTTCTAGCTATGCAACAAATCCAAATTGAGCACCATCGCATAATCTTGGGCTTACATTGTGGAAAACAGAAGCACTGCCAGCGTTTAGAACAATCAACGTTACTTGCCAACATCATTAGAGAGTGAACAATTAGGACCATTTTTTCTGTCCAGCCATTTTAGTTGGCCAAACTCTATGTAATTGCTTCTAATAACAGAATATTCTGTTTGAAATGGAAAGCATAGTTCCTCTAAAAAAAAGGCTAGAATCATTCATACCTGCCAAACCAATAATAATCTGGTTCAAGATGTGAGAGACCATTTATTTCTGTGTAACCATCAGAAGTCTCACTCATCTGCCTCCCCCCTCCAATCCTCCAACAGATGTATAAATGAAACAATGAAGATATATGGGAACTCAAAAGGGTTAGACAAAATAGTACTTCTCTCTTAAAAATGCGGTTATCAACCCTTTTTACACATTTTTGTTAAAGTGTAACCTAATTGTTCATTCAATTACAATATCTGAAAACACCTCAAGTCAAGCCACCTGATTTTGGCAGTTGGGTGAGAAGGGGATGCTAATATATATTTCGAAAACAACATCATGCTTTTCAATCATTTTCATGGTTCTTACCAAAATTTAAAATCTACAGACAGTGAGGCATTAAGACAGTCAGAAAATAAACAAATATTAGATATAATTCCACATTCTAAAATAGATATCAGCAAGTCAAAAGTAAAAACATGAAAAAAGTAAGAAATTTGATATTGCAGTTAAAGACCCATATAAGTAATCTACAACTAAAAAGCTAGATATTAAACCTAAAATCATGTAATTATGTATGAAGCAGAGAATAATGCAGAGAGATTGTTTTTTATAGTGCTGCCAATGACAATTACTTTCTCATGAAAACAAAGAAAAGAGAAACAGAGGTATAAAAGTATATTGTTTTTTATAGTTGCAAACATTATGAATTCTGAAAAGAAGAAAAAACTACAAATAACACTTCAATCACGGACCTAAGCATCTAAAACGCGGCGGCCAAGATACCATTCAAGATAGGACTCAGCATCATGGATGAACTAACCAATCTGTGTCCCTGAGCTCACTGCAAGTCATATACACCCGACCAACTGGGCATAGGAGCATAATGAGGAAAACTTCCCGTATCCTCACTTAGAAGAAAATAATGCACGCATAATAGCCACATGGACCTCACGTATATAAATTGTTGTGGCAATAATTTGCAATAGAAAACATAGTTATAAATAAGATATACGAAATACCAACATTGCAATGGTCTTTTTTTTTTTTTTCATTCGATTGTACTGAAGCATGCATCTTAGTGGAGAACAATTAAGTACCACGTGAGGTCTATATAATGAAATGGGAGATTGAATACACTTGAGGAAACTGACAATTCAAATATGCACACTCCATAGTGTATCTTCACAACCAAAAGAAACGTTTATATATACGACATATGTTTGACATTGTTTTTCCCCGCTCAAATTGTCTTGAGAAAATTTGACTACATTGAGAATAAGCAAAAGAGTACTTTTTACTACCTAATTTACTAAGATCCACCAAATCTAAAAACTACAAAACTTTTATTAAAGAATCAAATAGAATAGCATGAGAAAGTTATTAGGACACCATATCCGAATTTTTTGCAGATAAAAACACCTGTATTTCACCTGATTTTCGAATGAAATACAGATGCTTGTATGTCACCTGTACATAGCTGCCTGACATTTATTGTCTTCTTTGGGTTCAAGTTCGTTATATTGTCTGATACGTGAAAGAATCAGAAATCGTATACAGTTTGATAAAGAAACACGTAATGTGATTATGTGACAACCATGCACTCGTCTGTCAGAGAGATAAACAAAGATACCAAAAACAGAGAGGCAATGTTAAGATAAACAGAGAGGCAATGTCACATTGTTTTGCATGATCTTGAAATTGGGGATAAGGTATTCGAAGTGCTAACAATGACGTGCAAATGGTATTGAAATGCTAAAAAGGGCATTTTGAATAATTATATGATGCGGCAACAAAAACACAATTGACTTTCAAACTACAGAAATAAATGATAAAAAACACATACTTGCACCCAATGCATTGCTTTTTTTTTTTTTTTCTGTGCAGTATAAGAATAAAAAAGGATAACATTCCCCCGAAACCAAATTCATCCCCCAATTTCTTGCAACAAATTTCAGTAATGACGAACGCAACTAAATCTTAAATAAATAGAGCTGTTCAATTAGATTAAACTACATATAGGGAGGGGGAAAGAGAGAAAAGAGAGACCTAGAACTACCTGGATCCTCAATATTGACCGGAACATAATTCCGATTGGGTTTCAAAAGTGAAGTGTACATCAAATGCTATATCAGTGTTGTCGGATGTTGAAAAGTAACTGCAATCCAGGGAACAATTTCATTTATAAGTATAATAAAAATAGAAAGAATCAGGGAAAATCTGTGATGGTGGAAAACATCAAAGCCAAACCAAAACTCTAAACCTGTATTAGAGGTTTATTAAATCCAATGTTGAAAACCATTTAATAGTATCGTTTGAAACCCTTCAAAGCTGCAAGTTCCTCTGTATCCCACAGCTTGGCATTACTTCACTGTAATGTTTGGGGCCCTGCTCCTGTCCTTGCAGTTAGTAGTTTTCGATATTATCTGTTGATAGTAGATGATCATACTAAGTATAGCTGGTTTTTTCCATTAAAAGCAAAATCTGAGGTGTATTCTACATTTGTAACCTTCAAAACATATGTAGAAAATACTGTTGGAAGTAAAATCAAGGCTATTCGTTCAGATTCAGGGGGTGAATTTGTCAGTTCTTCTTTGCAAGCATTTCTTCAATTACATGGCATTTCTCATCAACTTAGTTGCCCACAGACTCCTGAGCAAAATGGTTGTGTAGAACGGAAACACTGACATCTTGTAGAGACAACTCGCACTCTTTTAGTTGCATCTCATGTTTCTCAAAAATATTGGGTTGAGGCTATCTCTACTGCTCTCTATTTGATCAATCGATTGCCTATATCTGGTCTTCTTTGTTCTCCGTGGGAATTATTGTTTCATACTGCACCAGATTATACTCGACTTAAGATCTTCGGCTGCAGTTGCTATCCTTGGTTAAAGCCCTATGTATCTTCTAAGTTGGATGGTAAAAGTAAGGAATGTGTTTTCCTTGGCTATAGTCTATACCACAAGGGCTACAGATGCTTAAATCTTCTCACAGACCGGGTATACATATCCCGGCATGTATTGTTCAATGAGAAAGTCTTTCCTTTTTCACACACTCCTATTTCACAATGCTTACCATCACCTGATCCTGCTCCTCCCATCATTGATCTTCACTTCCCTCTTTCTTCCTCTTCACATTCTCATGTTCCTCCACCTCCTCCCCATGTTGTTTCACATATTTCCTCACCCTCCCCTTCTCCATCTCCTGATCAATATATTGATCCTTCCTCTTCTGTAGCAGTTACTAACCATCATCCCATGGTTACTAGATCCAAAAATGGTATTTTTCGACCTAAAACTTACTCTGCTACTAAACACCCTTTACCATCCACTCTTGATTATATTCCCACTACTTCTAATCAAGCTTCCAAGCACAGTGAATGGCGATTAGCTATGCAAAATGAGTTTAATGCTCTTTAAGCTACTGGAACTTGGTCGTTAGTTCCTTCTTCACCTTCTCAAAATATGGTTGGTTGCAAATGGGTGTTTCGAATTAAAAAACGGCATGATGGTTCTGTTGAAAGATACAAGGCCAGATTAGTTGCCAAGGGCTTTCACCAACAACAAGGTCTGGATTATCAAGAAACCTTTAGCCCTGTAGCTCAACCAGTCACTATTCGGATTCTGTTAACTGTTGCAGTTTAGTATAATTGGTTTCTAAATCAGATTGACATCAGTAATGCATTTCTTCATGGTGACTTACAAGAAGAGGTGTTTATGCAACAACCTCCTGGTTTTACTGATTCTAATCTGCCAAATCATGTGTGTAAACTCAACAAGTCTCTATATGGCCTCAAATAGGCTCATCGGGCATGGTTTGATAAACTCTTTCAAGCTCTCAAATCCTTTGGTTTCACTCAATCTTGTTATGATGCATCTCTCTTTGTCATCAAAGTTCCTGTCCTAGTTATAGTCTTGGTTTATGTGGATGACATATTGATCAGTGGTCCCGATCCGGCACTGTGCCAGCAGTTTATTTAGAAACTTGGATTTCTGTTTCCAGTCAAGGACTTAGGTCCCCTTCACTTTTTTTTGGGGTTGGAAGTTCAACGATCATCAAAAGGATTATTTCTTTATCAAAGCAAATATCTTCTGGATTTGCTTCAGAAAACCAAAATGGACGGTGCCAAGCCATGTTGTACTCCTCTTGGCACTACTAAATTGGATCACAATGGCATTCCTCTCTCCAATCCTACTGAATATAGATCCCTAGTTGGTGCCTTACAGTATTTGACTTGGACTAGGCCTGATATCTCTTTTGTTGTCAATCAAGTATGCCAGTTCATGCATAATCCCACTGATCTTCATCTGCAAACTGCTAAAAGGATTCTCCGATTCCTCAAAGGCACCTCTGATCATGGTTTATGGTTTCAGAAAAGTTCTCTTCATCTTTCTGCTTTTTCTGATGCCGATTGGGCTGGCTGTTTATTCGATCGTCGTTCCACCAGCGGCTTTTGTGTATATCTTGGCACAAACTTAATCAACTGGAGTGCTAAGAAGCAGCCTACAGTGGCTAGATCCTCCACTGAAGCTGAATATCGATCTCTGGCGCATACTGCAGTTGAAATTACATGGATCTATAAGGTGTTTCATGATTTTGGTTTTCCCTTATCTTCCAAACCTACAATCTGGTGTGATAACATCTCTGCTATCTCTCTTGCCTCCAATCCTATCTTTCATGCTCGAACAAAGCATGTTGAGATAGATTATCATTACATTCGAGAGTTGGTTCTTGCTAATATGCTGCAAGTTCAGTATGTGTGTACTGAGGACCAAATTGCCGATATTCACACTAAGTCTTTGACCAAGAACCGGTTCCTTCTTCTTCAATCCAAGCTATCTCTTGGAACTCCAACTTCTTCCAAGCTCAGCTTGAGGGGTTTTGAAATTTCAAATGCATACAGATGGTTTGCCATCACCTCGACAAGGACATTCCCGAGGATGTATCTTTTGTTTAATCAAGAATAAGGGCTGAAACAATTGCCGCAGAAGATATTTTGCACGACATGGGGGCAATTAGCATTGTATCGTCTAATTCATAGGCTATGGGTCGCATCGGAGAGGTTCTTATTACCTTCACCTATGCATTCTGGTTCCTTCTGATCATAGAAAACTTTTATGAATTGAGATACATGCCCGCATATGTCTGTTTGTTTCGACTTCATTGAAACAGTAACAAAAAACGAAAACAGAAAGTCCTTATTCGAATTGAATTGTAGAACATTATCATTGTCGCATTTTACCAAACCATGGATTTTCATGCCTTCACTTGAAAGTCTCTGTTTCTGGTGTTGGTAGTAGCCTTTGTCTATTTATTACACACAGAGGCATGTATAAGGCTTATTGTCTAAAAACTTTTAGTGCCAGGTGATAGTCAAACAGCTGACAAGATGAAGTCACAAAGAGGGTTGATAGAACCTAGTTGATCCGACAATGACAGCTTCCGGATCAAACGGTACATCGCAAAGTACACTATGAATCCAGCAGTAGTTAATGGAATTTTTCAGTATGTTGGTTCTATTGAGGTATGCCACTCTTAATAGACAACCAAAATAATTCGTTTCAAGCTTTTTTTAACTTCTCTCATTTGGAGCAGAGCATTTGAGAAACAAATGAATAAAAGTTAAGCTAAATGCTTTGAGCTTCAACCTTTTTGGATATGTAACTTTCCTGGACGAAACTTACCTTTTTTGAATTACTTGCGTATCGTGGGCTCTACAAACACTGTTATTGCCATTAAAATAGCTGAATTCTCATTCTTCTCATGGGTTTTGCATGTTATGCAGGCCGGGAAACTGGCTGATCTTGTTCTATGGAAGCCTTCGTTAACCAGAAATGGTGATAAAATGTGGTGCAATTGCATGGTCTAATATGGGTGATCCAAATGTAAGCATCCCCACTCCTGAACCGGTAAAGTTTATAGTTTACAACAATTCTTAGGCATGGATGTATTTTCTTGTCATGACAAATCTTTTGCATGATCGATGAGGAGGGTCCGAAAGGATTTGGAGATAGCAGTAGATATTCGTCTGGGATTTGTAATAATTTTAGCGATTTTTGTTCTGATTACTCTAGAAAACCTTATGTGTTAGCAGGTTATTTCAAGGCCTATGCTTGGTGCATTTGTCAAGGCTGGTAGTACTCATTCCATTGCTGTTGTCAGCCAAGCATGGATCTCTCTCTCTCTCTCTCTCTCTCTCTCTCTCACATACACACACACACACACGAGATTCATTAGCAAGACTGATTCTCTTTATTTCACTGTGCAAACAGGCAGCTGTAGATAATTGGGTTAAAGACTTGTATTGCCTTGAGAAGAGAGAGGTTGATCCGGAAACATACACGGTGACAGCAGACGGCATGGTTCTTACCTGCAGTCCAGCCACCACAGTTCAACTTTCTCGGAACTACTTCATGTTTTATGCTCCTTCACAGTTCCCAAAAACCACCTTTCCCGCTAGTATTATAATTCAAAAGTCTAATGAGCTCAAAGAAAACACCTGAAATATGTACAAATAGAACCAATTATAAACTTTTAAGAAAAAAAATACAACGGGAGGGCACTAACTTATGTTTTATTGTATGGCTTAATGTCTGTTAAGTGTCCTGGGATTCTACATGTGCATGTTTCCTAATAAATGTTGGTTCGTTGACATTTTTGTGAGGCACAACCTTCCCGAGTTTGATATATAAGGATCTTGTTCTAGCTTGTTTTGATAACGTGAATCTATATATTTGGTCGATCATAGCAAATCTATTAAAATAAACCAGCAAGGAGCCTTAAAAAATGGGTAATCATGCAAGTGAGTGTTCTTGGTCTCCAATTAATGTCTTTCACATGTGGAACTGCTGGAACAAAAAATTAATAATATAGAAATAATTAAGAAAATGAAAATTAATTTATTTTCTGAATTTTAAAAAATAAATAAAAATAAGAACCCTAATAGTGGTAGCAGCTCCTGCAGCTACACCTCCCCTCCTAATCTCCCCCACCAGCTTCCCACCGCACACACTTCAACTGAACCACATCCCCCACCCCGCCCCACCCCCCCCCCCCTCCCTCCTCCCTCCCAACTCCCTTCACTCTCTCATTGGATCCCCACCCCCTCCCACTCTCTTCCTCCTCCCTCCCTCCCTTCACTCTCTCATTGAATCCAGATTTGTGGAGTATAGCTTGGAGATTTAGAAGTCATCGATCAAATGCAATAGGCGGTTCCACCAAGACTTGTTGGTTTCATATCAAGATAGTTGGAGAAATAGGGTTGTCGGGCGGGGGAGCAGGGCCGGTTCAGAGATTTTTGAGGCCTGAAGCAAAAATGTGCCCTCATTTCATATAAAAAAATTATTTTTTTTCACACGTAAGACATCAATAAAATTATATTTAGAAAAACACTTCAAACTAAATAATTTAAAAACACAAAATAACTAATTATTTGTATCGAGAGAAGGAAACCAAAAAACTTCGGGCTTACAAGTAGGTAAATTATGAGTTTTGTTTTCTATCTGAACTTTTAAAGTGTTTTTGTATAAATCGTGAGGTATTTTTTCTTATTTACTAACCTCGTCAATATAAGACTAAAAATATAATAATATTTTCGAGTCTTTAAGGATATGTATAAGTAATGAATGAACACTAAATTAAACATTTTGATGATACGTAATATTATTTGCAAATTTGGTCTAAAAATTTAGTCTACATGTTACTCTTTGTTGACGATTAGAATTGAATTGGAACGGATATTAAAAATAGTAACCCACATAACTACTAGCTAGTAAATAAATTAACAACCAAACACAAATTTGTAAAAATTGAAAAAAAAATAAATATGCACATAGCATTTCGAACTTAAGACCTCTCTTTAATTTTAAACAACAAAATCCATTGCTTTTAATTAAACTTCCTGATTAATTAGCCAAATTTTATAAATTTATACTGTTATGAAAAGAAATTTGTAAAAATTGGAATGTAAATAAGCACACGATGTTTTGAACCTTTCTCATTAATTTTAAACAACAAAACCATCAGTTCTAATTAAATTTCTTTGTCACTAAACCAAATTTTATAAATATATACTCTTCTAAAAACATATATAAATATATCACCCTAATAATTTTGGTGCCCCAATTTTTTTGGACCCCGGACGATCGCCCTACCTGACACACCTCGACCGAAATCAGGGCGTGCTACCCATCATGGGATTGCTCTCGTGTGAGTTCCCAGAAACAAAACCGTGAGGGCGTGGTTGAGGCCCAAAGCGGACAATATCGTGCTACGGTGATGGAGCAGGCCTGGAATATGGTGGGCCCCGGGCCGGAATGTGACACTGCCCACACTGAACATGGGCCGGGCCTGTAGGGGAGGTTGACTGGTGTAGGGGTGGTGGTTGACGAAGGAAATATATCATGGTTTTTTTTTTTAATATTAATTTATAATATTTTTAATTAGTAGAAAATTTTGAACCCTTTGTTGGACGTGTTGACTAACAAATTTTTTAACAGTAGATGATACATTGCAACATAATTCAAAGTTCAGATTGTAAATGATAAAAATTAGAAGTTTACCTAGTAGATGCGTACACCAACAAAAATCCAGATAATCTGTCTACAAATTTCCCTGATAATAATGCACGAGCTAGGGTTTGCCATTTTCCACGTGAATTGTTGGCATATTAAATGGTAACAAAATTTGACTACCAAAAAAAGTTAACAAAATTGACCCTCTAGATATCAATTAGAAAGTGTGACTCGCGCGTTGCTGCGGGAAGTGTCACCTGCGTGTTGCTGCGGGATTGAAAATTTTATGACAAATTATGATTAAAAAATGTAAAAGATAATGCATCCAATGATTGTGGACCTAATGTCATCAAACCAAAGTAAACTTTCATTTAACTAAGTTCTTAGCACTTCAGTTAAATCTCAAGTTTTAAAAACTAGTTCAATTTGACTAAAATTATACAAAGTGAGGGAAAAAGACAAAACAAACAGTTGCGGAAAGGTGTACATTGACACTAATCCTGTAAGTCAAATATGAAAAATGTTAAGAATGTAGAAGCTTAAATTATCCCTAGCATCAGTAGATTAACAATGAAGAAACAAAATCCATATGTTTATATTGATTGTCGCTTGACAATTCAGCATGGGAAAAAATGCAAGAAAAAAATATTGTTAAATATCATGTGAATAAATGAATAACAGTGAACATTACATATAGTATAACATGAATATGCATGTGCATAGTAAATACTACGCAATAATATGCATAGGCAAACACTAACTATCAATTAACCATTTTCATTAACACTTTAAAAAAGTTGTTTAAGTATAAAAAGATCTAATACAAAGAATAGAACACTGAATATTATAAAAAATAAATCCATATAATATACAGACACAAAGATTATGAAAATATATATTATTTGACAATACAAAATCAAGCAATGTCTAAAGATGACAAAAAGATCCCAAATAGTGTTTTTAACCCAAAAAATAAAGATCCTAGATAGTTTATTACAGAAAGCAGAAACGTTAAATCATATGCATTGAAACAATTAACAAATTTTCAATGAGCAATACTAAGTATTTATTACTTAAGATCATTAAGTAATGATTGCTCACCTTTTCATCAACCAGTATACATGCAGACCTGTATATTTATCAGTTGTCATCAGAACAAGCATACTTTAATTTTTACTGCCTTTTTATATGGTTATCAGTTCTGATCCAAGTAAACTAAAAAAACCAATTATAATTAAAGATTTATTAGTTATAGCTAAATCAAACAATGGTTGTATCTCAAGAAGTGAAAGATAATTAGTTGTGCCTAGTTTTATGTCAACACTTCATATTACATCCAATTTAACTATTACAACAATATAGTGACACACTTAACATAAAATTCTGCCAACCATATAACAATAGTAAATCAAGTAATTTGCAAAAATTAGAAATGTATCATAAAAAGTAAATATCTTATCTCATACGTGCTAAAATGATTAACAAATTCTTAGTCAGTCGTATCTTATTAAGACTCGTGGCTGAGAAAATAAGAAGGGAGAAAGAGAGAAATGAAACATTACCATCTAGTCTCTTTAACTGTGCAAAACTTAAAATTCACATAGTCAACAGCCATACTTGAAACCAATAAATAAAAAATTAATAAAACTTCATCAGAGATTCAGAGTAATAGTTAAAATTTTGGAAGACCCAAATAAAAATCATTTAGCTATAAACAGTAAGCAAAAATGTGAAGAAAAAAAATTAGAGATGCACTAAGACCATAATTCATGACTATTATCCAAAATCTCCAAAGTAAACATACAATAAAATAGATTCCTTTCTATTTTTCATCTCTCTCCCTGTTATTTAGTATTGTGATAAGGTTATGATAAGTAATTGTTTTTCCAAAATTTAATAATAATAAACATCACAGTATAAGCTTAACATGAGAGAGAGTCAATCTCTACCATTGATATGTTGATCCTACCATTCCCCTGCATACTTGATCTTTTTTAAGTCCACCTATTGGCAAAAAAATAAAGACAAAACTTGTAACACCATTTAAACAAAAAGAGATTTCTCAATCAGAGAAAGCTTCAATTTCAATTAATTTATTTTGTTATCAATGCAATATTGGAACTTGCATTTGGTTCAAAGAAGTAATGTAAATTGATCAAGCAAAAGAAACTAAAAATAGAATCTATACCAATTGGTTTAAAAGCATTAATCAGTATGACAATGAAAATTTCATACTGAAATCTCACCTTGTGACATTACCTTATATGTGTTCATTTCCTATTTTTCATCAGACGCATTCTCATTCTCTAGTTGTTGAGTTTAATTTTTCTTTCGACTCCCCATGTAGATGGGCTCAACCTCCTTTTGTTTTTCCTAGAATTTTTTCACTGAAATACAAACCTGTACAAGTGTTTGAAAACCTGTATTGGTTATGGATATTAACAAACTGTAGAGAACTTGTTACATAATATACATACCTGCAGCATTAGAACAGATGAGAAACGGTGGGTATCATCAATAGTACTTGTCATCAACATCAACTTATCATCCAAAGCGGCATTTAATTTCTTTTATTCTTCATCATCTATGATATATATGAATAATAGATCTCAAAAGAATGATAAAAAAAAACAAACAAAGTATGGTCGAAATTGCTTTATAATTTCGTATCAATATGGCATGAAAACTTGGTTGATTCATTTGTGAACTAAATTAAAAACAAACTTAAACGTTAATTTAGTGATGAGAGGTTGATTATTCAGTGATAAACTACATATGCACGCCACTGTCTACTTAAGGTGAGCAATTTGAAGATTCTATACCTCAAGCATCTAGAACCCTACATACAAAAGCGGCAAAAACGATGGCCACTACTTCCTGAAAATAAAAAAATCAAACATATACCCGCACTAAAAATCCATATACAACACAACCCCAAAATTAATTATCACCAATTTTTTGTACCAAAATTAATTATCACCAAATTTTTTTTACAGAAAATAGATCCGCAAACTAAACACGACCCAAAAAAATTTTAAATTTTGTTCAACAAAAGATATAAGAGCAGGAACATAAATTATATACCTTAATCAGAAGGGGCCTGCAAACTTCTATACAAAAACCATAAAATTCGAACGGTAACGTTTCCTGAAATAAAAAACAACCAAATCATACACCCACACTAAAAATCCAAACTCATAAACCATGAACACTTTTCCCTGGAAATAAAAAACAACCAAATCACAACCCATACTAAAATCCCAAACAGACAAAGGAAACCCCAATAATTAGTCATCCCACCAAAAACGAAACAGGACCAAAAAAAAAAAATTAAAAATTCTGTTGGAAAAAGATTTAAGAACAAAAACATAAATTATATACCTCACCCAGAAAGGGCTTGCAAGCCTGTACAATAAAACCTTAAAATTCGAAGACCAATGTTTCCTGCAACAAAAAATGAAATCAGATCAAACATCCACACACAAAGTACGAAAAAAATTAAGAAAACGCTCAGCACAAAACGGCAAGACTTGAATTTTACACTAATCAATTAAAAAAAAAATTTCTTGCTAACCAAACAGAAAATAAGATGCGGATGAAGCAACACACCTTAAATGGCGCGATTGGTTTCTGGAAAACAGCCAAAAAAATCCAAAAATGCCTTTCTAGACGACGGAATCGAAATCGAAACGGAGAGACAGACGAAGAGATAGAGAGAGCAAATGAAAAGGAAAAGAGACGGAACAAAATGGAAGACATTTCACCACCAAATTTCAACAAAGAAGTAACAAAGCACCAAAAAACAAAAAAACAAAAAAAAAAAAAATCAAATATTTGCCTTTTGGGTAGTTGAGAAGAAGTGAGATTTAATTACCTGTCAAAGGCTAAATTGGGAGCATGATGGCGCGTCGAAGAGATTGAACAGATGAGGAAGCAAAGATCGAACAGATCTCACAAAGCGGAATCGAAATCGCTAATCGGTTGAAGAGCACAGTTTTTTCCTTTTTGGATTTCTGCGATTTCTGAGGAAATTGGACACCAGGGTTAAAATACACCAGAAGAGTCCGGAAGAGTAAAAACAAAAAGAAGGGAGCACGATGACCAACACGTGTGAAGCATGGCACAAATGCAATTAAACAAATCAAGCAGGGGCAAAAAAGGAAGCACACTGCTCTAGAATAGTGCCACCCGAGTTTGGATTTTAGTATATATAAAATTTCTTTTCACTTGTGTTCATTTTTAGTTATTGGATCAAATAATTTAATCCAAGAAGAATGATGAACAACACAAACATGATTATACAGAAAAATAAAATGAGTTCAGATTTCATTTCCCTTCCTTCACCTGCTTCTTCTTCGTTTCCTCCCTTTTTAAATTAATTTAAATCTTGTCTCTTTAAAATAAAACATGTAATCGTATAAAAGAAGATTTTGCATCTTCGATCTGTTTCTATACAGTTGAATTATTTACAAGTTGTTGTTTTCTTGGTTGGATTTTTATATAAATAAACATGTGAAAAAGGAGGTATGTGTTTATATATTAATTAATGTGTTAGTTTGTGATTAACAAGGATCACTACAAACAAGTTAGTGGTCGTTTATAAACTAATTAAACTACACATTGTTGTCAGTTAAGTAAGATAATGCTACCAGCATTGGAATATGTATTTATGTAATATGAATCTCCAACACCTTGTTACATGTTCCTACTTTTTTCTTGCAACTACCAAACTCGAAAGTTGAAACATGGTTTTTTCATGCGCACTGTGTTCACATAGTTAGCTCTTGGTCTTCTAGTTGGAAACATCACCATGGTCTCCTAATCAAAAAACGACATCTTGGTCTTTCGGTCGAAAAACGTCTTGGTCTTTCGGTTGAAAAATGTCGGTTGATAAAGTTGTGTAAGTGCATTATTACGTGGTGGGATTGTAACTTTTTATGAATTTCCCATTTCTTGCTCAACAGAACTTTGCTTATTTGAGCATTGTACATATAGACCTCGTTAGATCTACAATACTAAATTGAATAAGTTAATTGTTGACAAAAAAAAAAAAAAGTGATTTTGTACATTATTTTTTTTCTTCTGCACTTCTCTATTTATTTAAATCATTTTGTAACAAGGTCTTAAGAGTGACATATACGAATTAATCTACACATACGAGTTAAACTAGCTAATCGTGTCAATAACAACTTTTATAAATAGGTGCATTTCTACCTAACCTATTTTAACAATACGGTGCTATATAAAGAAAAATTTACATAATAAAATCATAGTATTACACATAAGGTAAATCATTACAGGATGGTCCAGTGATTGAGTCAAATTTTATTCCACACAACATGTTATGAGATTGATTCTTAACATTAGTAAATCATATGATGATGATCAAGAAAAGCTAAAATATCTCTGTGAGTCTTTTTAACCCAAAATAAAAAAATAAAAAAAAATTCCATGACGAAGCTATCGTCTGATCAATTTCCCCTTAAAAGAACCTAGTAGGTGCTATGAAATTTGTAATAAACAAACTAATTCAAATCGAGCGGAGTGGTTGACAAATCACAATCGAAGTACAAGTACGTACTGTCGCATTTTTCACACTTGATTCTTCCTACTCAGGGCATCTCCTCTATAAGTAAAAAAAAATCACATTAATATTTTCTAATTGAAATGTTAAATTCTATGTGGCAATAACATTGATTGACAGTAAAAGTAGTTGCTGTCAAATTCCAAAGCAGCTTCAAATGTTTTTTTCTTATTAATTATTAAATGTTTAATTAGTTTAATCTCTTATTATAATTAATTTTAAGTTGACCGCAATTATTCTATTTTTTTCTTCTTTTCAATCAAGCAAGGTGAACATATTACTGATTAAACTTTAAACGTTCTATATTAAATTTTAATTAGTTTAATAATTTATTTTGTAAAATAATAATTTAATTTGACATATCAGCTAGAGTCAAAACTTTAAAAAATATCAAAATGCCACAAAAGCTGTCAAAATTTAAATTTTATGTTTAAAATTTGGCTGCTTCTTGATCTGATGCTGCCACCATTATTTTAGATAATTTTGTCAGCACGTTTTCCAAGCTGACTTATTTGGACGACAGTCAATTTCACTTTCAAACTGCGATAAAAAAAATAATCATATAAATATATGCTTCAACGAGAGTTTGATCACACAAGTTTCTCTGACTTTCACGTTAACGCTCTACATAAATTCCACTGGCTTTAGTTTACCGATCGCTCGATCACACTCTCTCTCCGATAGCCATTGAATTCTTTAATCCGTCATTCACACAAATACGCCGTCGTTTCACTCCGTTTCCTTATAACCATCAGTTCATCAGCCCATCAGTCATCAGCATCTCAGTGTTCTTCTCGCTGTAAAGCATTGCACTTTAATCTCAGACGGCGATATGTATGCGGTGAAACAACCCGCCACTGCTGCTCTTAAGTCAACCGCGGCCGTTGACCGCCGGGTGAACGGGTCCGGGAACTACGTCAGGGTCGGGAAGGCCCGGGTGCCCAGTTCCGGGACACGGGTCTATAGGCACGGATCAGTGAGAGCCGTGATCAGCGGCGGAGACAAGGCGTCCGTGGAGGCTGCGACGCCATTGCAGAGCAAAGGCGTTAGTGGGTTGTCTTCTTCTTCTTCTTCTTCTTCTTCTGTAGGTGGAGAGATCCAGGTGAAAGCGGTGGTGACGATCAGGAAGAAGATGAAGGAGAAGGTCATAGAGAAGATTGAGGATCAGTGGGAGTTCTTTGTCAATGGGATTGGACAGGGGATTCGGATTCAGCTCATCAGTGAGCAAGTTGATCCTGGTAATTACTTTTAAGTATTTTCTTAATCATTACTTTTTAAAGATTTGGTGTTGCTTGAATTTAATTCGCTTTAATTATTTACTATTCTCTTAATTACAACTAATTAAAGATTCTAACTTTTTTGCTTCCTTTTAAATCATTTTATATGTTCTTTAATGGGTAGGGAGTAATCATTATGTGTGTTCTTTGTATGATTTAATTTGTCCATTTTCTGTTTATTTTTACATTTTTAGCGCCAAAAAGTGTGTTTTATTTGCTCTGTAATTCCGTTTCGTACTTGTTCTGTTTTGGCATTGTGTTTCCTAATTTGGAGCAGTTTGATTAACCTTTGTTATTTGTTTTACAGTTACAAATGCAGGAAAGAGTGTCCAATCCGCCGTGAGAGGGTGGCTGCCAAAGCCGGTGCCTTCGGAGTATGCAAACATTGTTGAATATGCTGCTGACTTCAAAGTCCCATCCGACTTTGGCTGTCCTGGGGCAATTATGGTTTCCAATCTGCAGGGCAAAGAGTTCTACTTGTTGGAGATTGTCATTCATGGTTTCGACGGAGGCCCCATTTTCTTCCCTGCAAACACTTGGATCCATTCACGCAAAGATAATCCGGAAAGTAGAATTATCTTCAAAAATCAAGTACGAATCGTTGCTTTTGTATCTCAGATTTTTACGGAAGTAAATATTGCATGAATAATCTTGCAAGAGGTATGCTTTACATTGTCTTGTTGTTGTAAACAGGCATGTCTTCCTGCACAAACACCGCCGGGCCTTAAAGATCTTCGACATGAAGACTTACTCAGCATTCGGGGTAATGGGAAAGGCACGCGAAAGGAACATGATAGAATCTATGATTATGAAATTTACAATGAATTGGGAAATCCTGATAAGAGTGAAGATCTGGCTAGGCCGGTCCTTGGTGGCGAGGAGAGGCCTTATCCTAGGCGCTGTAGGACTGGCCGTCCTCCAACGAAGACAGGTGTGTATATGTTCTTTCTCTATATTGGTTAGTGTAAGTACAATTTTCCATATTGCATTCATTTTGGAGCATTGACATCTTACTGTGCTGATTTGATGGCATTCGAACAGATTCTCTTACCGAAAGTAGAATCGAAAAGCCTCATCCAGTTTATGTGCCTCGGGATGAGACTTTCGAGGAAATTAAGCAGAATGCTTTCTCCACTGGAAGATTGAAGGCTTTGCTTCACAATCTCATACCGTCTCTTGCTGTTACATTGTCAAGTACAGACAATCCTTTCGAGTGCTTCTCTGATATAGATGACCTATATGTTGATGGTGTCCTCATGAAATGGAAAGAGGAGGAGAAGAAAGAAGGCAAGAAACTGTTTCTGGGCAGCATGGTGAAAGAGGTTTTTTCCGCTGGAGAAAGGTGGTTGAAATACGAAATCCCCGCTGTTATTAAAAGTAAGTGCACATTTTCTCCTTCTATCCTCAATCTTTTCCCTTGTTTTGTAAGATTGGAAGCTCCAAAATGCATCAGTTTAATTCCGTCTTGAATCTCACTTCTTTCTCCTGTTGTTTAATTTGTGTGGCTAGTGGATAGATTCTCGTGGTTGCGCGATAATGAATTTGCACGCCAAACTTTAGCTGGGGTCAATCCAGTCAACATTGAGATTTTGAAGGTAACTTACAAACAAATCCTTTGTAAACTACTCTCTACTTTTAAATCAAATGCCCTTTTGAGAGTCCTGAAGTTGGGTTCTATTTCACAGGAATTTCCGATTCTCAGCAAGCTAGATCCTGCTGTTTACGGTCCTCCCAAATCTGCTATCACAAAGGAATTGTTAGAGCAAGAAATCAATGGGATGAGTGTAGATAAGGTAATAATGTCTGAATTCCTGTTTTCCGATATATCATCTGTAGTATGAACCAACCGGAAGTGTAGAATTTTGTAACGTAGGGAAATGCAAACATGCTTTTACGCGAAGGCATATCTAACAGTAACATTTTATCGTGCCAGGCGATTGAGGAGAAGAGACTGTTTATACTCGATCACCATGACACATATATGCCATTTATTGAGAGGATGAACGCCTTGCCTGGGAGAAAAGCTTATGCCTCTAGGACGGTGTTCTTCTATACCCCTACTGGTATTATGAGGCCTATAGCTATTGAGCTTTCACTTCCACCAACGGCTTCATCCCCGCAATATAAACGTGTTTATACTCACGGGCATCATGCTACTACACATTGGATTTGGAAGCTAGCCAAAGCTCATGTTTGCTCAAATGATGCTGGCATTCATCAACTAGTCAATCACTGGTAAACATTATTTTGGATCTGTGTGGTTTACATTGTCGGTGTTTTACCAATTAACAACAATTTTAGAATAGGATGTCAACACTTCTAATGTGTTTGGTAATTGTGTAACTGTCACCTAGGTTGAGGACTCATGCTTGCGTCGAGCCATATATAATTGCGACTCATAGACAGCTTAGCTCAATGCACCCCATTTTCAAGCTACTCCACCCTCACATGCGCTACACCTTGGAAATCAACGCACTGGCGCGGCAAAGTTTGATAAACGGAGGGGGAATAATTGAGGCTTCTTACAATCCAGGAAAGTACGCCATGGAGATAAGCTCTGCAGCCTACGAGGAGATGTGGAGGTTTGACATGGAAGCATTACCAGCTGATCTTCTTCGAAGGTAAGGTTTGAACAAGTGAATAGAGGCACTATTGCCGTGTTATTATTTCCAGAATTAACTGAGCGATTATTTGACACTTGTATTAACATCTTCCAGAGGCATGGCTGTGGAAGATCCTTCGGCTCCTTGTGGCGTGAAGCTCGTAATTGAGGACTATCCATACGCTGCGGATGGTCTCCTTGTATGGTCTGCTATAAAAGAATGGGTAGAATCCTATGTAGGACACTACTACTCCGAGCCAAATTCTGTAACGTCTGACATTGAGCTCCAACAGTGGTGGAGTGAGATCAAGAATAAGGGTCACCACGACAAACGAAATGAGCCCTGGTGGTCTAAACTCGATACCAAAGACGACTTATGCGGTATACTTACAACGATTATTTGGGTCGCTTCAGGTCAACACGCAGCCATCAACTTTGGCCAGTACCCTTTTGGTGGTTATGTACCAAACCGTCCTACGATTATGAGAAAACTCATTCCGCAAGAAGACGGCCCTGATTACGAGAAGTTTATTTCTAACCCGCAGCAAACTTTTCTGTCCTCCTTGGCAACTAGACTTCAAGCCACCAAGATAATGGCCGTACAAGATACGCTCTCAACTCACTCCCCCGATGAAGAGTACTTGGGTCAGGTGAACCCGCTGGAATCCCATTGGATCAACGATAATGAAGTTATGAAGTTGTTCAATAGATTCTCTGACAGACTCAAGGAGATAGACCAGACAATTAACCTACGAAACAAAGATAGCCATCTTAAAAACAGAAGCGGAGCTGGCATTCCACCATACGAATTGCTGCTTACCACCTCAGGCCCTGGAGTAACTGGCCGCGGAATCCCCAATAGCATTTCTATTTGATAGCTTTGCTCGGATCAATGTTTTGGTATGTTCCTTTTGTTTCACTCTGTCGGAAGCTTGTACGCTCAAGCGATTAGCTTCTTAATCAATAAACAATGTGCAATTTTAGCTTGTTTATAAAACTAGTGACAGATCTGTGATCATTGTAGGACTGTTTGTGTTTAAATCGCAAATACTTTAGAATGATGAACAATCTTTGCTTGGTGCTCAAGTATTGTATTTACTTTCGGTGGCAAATCTAACCTAACTTTAGAAGAAAGAAACTGGAAATTATAACTCGGATACTGTAAGTTTGATCAATACCTTCCTCAACACTTAACATTGAGCATTCTTTGGTAATCCATAGATGAATGTTACGCTTTGTTTTTTCTTATACCGCACAACCTACAAGTGATGTAAACGAAACAGAAATCGTGTTTAACCAAGGACGAAATAACTTGAAGTTGAATATAACTTTCCTTATCAACTGACTTAATCAATGCGCGCAATGTTACACTGACTCCAAACGAATGCCACTTTCAGAGTTGGCCTCGACAATCTTCGCCTCAACATTTGACATCAGCTTTCTAGTAGTTAGTTCTTCCTGGCCCAGCACACTAAATAATAGAGGCGTTGTCTCTGTCATCCATACACAACCCCTAGAAAATAATCCAAAAAATAGTTCAAAAAGTCAGTTTCAACTCGAGTAATAATTCAAGAAAAAATAATTCAAAAAGTCAGTTTCAACTTGAGTAATAATTCAAGAAGTCAAATCACCGTTTACTCCCAGATTACTCTCCCTCCTAATATATATTGATTGGATCCCACAGTTAGTAGAGAGAGAAACGGAAGGGAAGAAGAAGAAGAATGAATGCCTCTTGAGTTTAATAGAGGGGCATAACAGGAATTATAAGAGAGTGCATTGGACTCGCTTCTGAGCGAGTATGCCTAGCAATTCTCTTTAACAAAAGGTTATTCCCGGCTTTCTGGTCGATGCGCACACTGCCTCAACTAACAAAAAATTGACCAAATAAGACCAAAAAGTGACTTAAGATTGAATCAAGGGTTTGATCGGATTCTCAATGATTAAGCTCCTAACCAAAAAATCTACTTACCTACTTTTGCCACCAAAATCTCAACTGGGTAATCACCATTTTCACTCCAAACCCATCAAAATCCCAGCTTTAAGCTCCCTAATTAAGCTCCTAAGTAAACTCCTACTCCTCCATGGCGGACCCTCTAAAAGGAGAGGATCCGCCTTCCCAACTCACCCTTCTTCTCGATTCAAATCACAACAACCGTCACCAAGCACCAGAAGGAGAATGCAAAGATACCCAATTGGACCAGACCCTCCAACGGCTAGAAACGTTTCTCACTCTATTGGGCTTCAGTCAATCTTCTTGGTTGAGGTTTGCGCTGTCCTGGACTGCTCTGGTTCTTCTCGGTGTTGTTCTCCCGGTGGTGGTGCTAGAGATATTCAACTGTTCGGACTGCGACAAGTATCAGGTTAAATGGTTCGAGCTCACTATCGTGGCATCGCAGGCGGTTCTGGCGGCGGTCTCTTTGCTCTGCATCTCTCACTGTCTTCGCAAGTATGGCATTCGGAGGTTCCTCTTTGTTGATCGCTATAGTGGCCGTATCGTTCGGTTTCGAAACGATTACATCAAGCAGATTAAGGTATGATATGAAATGGTTTGCTTGATAATTGTGTTGTGAACATGTTGTGTGTGCTTTGTATATCAACCGTGAATTCTTCTGTGCTCCAGTGTATGACATGCATCGAATGAATGAATTTTGGGATGTGCGGCCAAAGGTCTAATAGCCATCGATGTCGGTGCATACTAGCATACTAGAACTTCCCTGTATAAACTTCAAGTTTTATGATATGAGCATAGTTGTCAGAAATGAGATAATCCAAATTTATGTTTGAACGTGAAGTTAAGGTGTCCTCTTTGGTCTGACTTCAAATTCGTTAGACCTACATGCGTGATGAGTACATATTATCTGTACAAATCTGTCATGCGTCTACTAACCCTACGGGTTAGATGGTATGCACATAATGTGCTTACCAGAATTCAGCATATTTTAGTTTCTAATTCGAGAGCTGCAGGTGAAAACATAATTGAAATCTTCCATCTTCGCTTTCTGTCAGTTTTGTATTTGTTTACCAATGCTGATTAGGCATAGCACACACTAACTGCAGCCTGCAAATATTGGAATAACGAACCAAATATAGAGTACTTGTTGCCAGTATTAACTATGTCATTTCTTTCTTTAAACTTTTATAGACATTTTTTGCCAGAGGCTTCCAGTGGTTAATGTGCTAAGAATTTTCCTTGGGTATCGTATCTTTGCAGGATTCTTTACGTCTGCTCATTTGGTGGGCACTGCCATGTTTTCTTTTGAAAACTCTGCGAGAGGTCATCCGCATGATATATGTCCGTCACGAGTCATGGTGGCTGTCATTTGCTGTATTAGTAGCTTTGGTTCTATCATGGGCTTATGTGAGTACAATCACTCTAACAGCCAGCATTTTGTTTCACTTGGTCTGCAACTTGCAAGTTATCCACTTTGATGATTATGGAAGGCTCTTTGAAAGGGATTCTAATGTGTTGCTATTTATGGAGGAGCATATTCGCCTGCGGTATCATCTCCATAAAATAAGCCATAGGTTCCGGATCTTCCTTCTTGTGCAGTTTATAATCGTCACCACAAGCCAGTTTGTGACTCTACTCGAGCTCACAATATACAGTGGAAAAATCACTGTAATAAACAGTGGCGATTTTGCAGTAAGTTCAATACTTTCCATGTATCTACTTCTCGGTTGATTAACTTCTCACTCTTACAGGCTTAGATTTAAAACCATATTGGATTCCCCCTTTTAAGACTGGACCTCTCTGAAAACTCTCTAATCATCATTGACTGCAGACTAAAATTCAGTGCATTAAATTTCCTTCCTCTTTTTCCTTCAAATATTCAGGTCTCCACAATTGTTCAGGTTGTCGGCATTACTATTTCCCTGCACGCAGCTACTAAAATTTCTGGTAGAGCCCAAGGTATAACGACAGTTGCCAGTAGATGGCATGCGTTAATGACATGCAGTTCTAACAATTCATCTCACAACAGAAGTTCAGACAGTTTGATGAACTTTGAGGCCGCCAACAGATTGAGTTCACTGCATATAAGTTACTCTGAGAGTGATTTGGAGTCAGCAGATTATGTTCACGTGCCTACAAATTCCCAGCTGGCTTCACATATGGCTTCATATCACAAAAGACAAGCTTTTGGTATGCATCAGCTTATGCTGTTTCAGTTGTTCCCGTTCATTTCAAACCTTAAATTTCGAGCATTCTGTTTACCATTTTTGTGTTTGAAAAGAAGGCGCTTCGATCATCTTGTATTACTTGCTGCTTGGCATATATGGCTTTCGTTTTATTCATTTCCCGTAGTTCAGCCTTACTGGTTATTTATTGTGGCTCATGCTCTATCCCTTTCTGCAATGCAGTGTTATACTTGCAAACCAATCACGGGGGGATAACGATTTTCGGATGGATGGTCGATAGAGACCTCCTCACCACGATCTTTTTCATCGAACCATCTCTGATTACCTTTGTTCTTGGACAGACAATAGCTTTTTCGTCCACTTGATACATTCATCTGTCCTGGTTTGCACCTTCATCTCTTCCATTATTTACCCATGAAATCCTTAGAAAGCTGTTTGCGTAACGATGTGGTTCTGTGAAGTGTACAAGGGTATGTGGAGGGGGAATAACTGAGGCTTCTTTTAGTCCGGGAAAGTACGCCATGGAGGTCAGCTCTGTAGCCTACAAGGAGTATGTGGAGGTTTGACATGGAGTCATTACCACCTGACCTTGCGGCTTGAAGCTTTTAAATGAGCCTTAAGACGACTTGCCGTGAGGCCGTCGAGGGAGGCAGTCATGTCCTCGTCGTTCTTGGTCATCTTCGCCAGAGCCCTGCTGGCGTCCTTGCCGGGAACATTGCGAACGGCCCGCCGGACCGTAAACGACTTGCCGTCCGAGACGTCGAAGACGCGGCCTTTGAGCGCCATTGTATATCGTGTTCGATGGGTCAGTGCCGTTTTACTGGATCAGCTGCTGCGCTGTGAACTCCATCGCCGTGTTGGCGAGGGCGAAGATGGTAAATATGAAGACTTTGGAGGTTGTTGGGTATCGGAGTAGATGAATGCTCCATTTGTCGATGGTCTGATTTTTAAGTTCTTCGCCCACCAAAAATTAAATTGCAGATTTTTTTAGCGACGTTTTGAATTAAATGCCACGTTTTGAATTAAACGTCTCGTTTTGAAATGTCGTAAATTAAACATCTATTATTTTTGTAAATTTGATTAAACATTTTTCCTACCATTTTGGTACTTTAATTTTATTTCATTAGAAGTCTATTTACGTTAGCATTCCTTTTTTCCCTCCTATCTTTATGCATCTCTTATTATAATGATTGGAGATTTTTTTTATTTTTTATTAAACTATTTATTTTAGTAAATTAAATATAATGTAACAAAACTCGTTGTTAGGTATGTTTGATTATAATGGTACATTTAATTACTTGGTACATTTGAATTTTTGGTCCATTTGGCTTCTTGGTACATTTGAATTTTTTATACATTTAGCTTTTTTGTACATTTGAATTTTATTACTTTTTTGTTCTAATAATGAGGAATTACTTTAATTAATTATTATTATTTTTGATAGAAAGAGTCGATAACAATGTAAAAGTTTAAATTACTTTAATTAATTATTTTTTCTTTCTAGAAAGAGTCATTAATCAACGGATAATAACTTTTTTGTTAATTCAAAATTATATGATTTATCGTTATTATTTAGCATTATATCCATTTGTCACATCCCGGCCCGGGACGGATCACTTCTCGGGCCCGCTCCACCACCGTTGCACGATATTGTCCACTTTGGACTTACCATTCCCTCACGGTTTTGTTTTTTGGGAACTCACGAGCAACTTCCCAGTGGGTCACCCATCATGAGATTGCTCTAGCCTCCTTCTCGCTTAACTTCGGAGTTCCCATGGAACCCGAAGCCAGTGAACTCCCAAAAGGCCTCGTGCTAGGTAAGGATGAGAATATACATATAAGGATCATTCCCCTGGGCGATGTGGGATGTCACACAATAATAAGGATTTATCTCCGATCAACTAAAAGTTGTTCCATAGACTTATCTACCAAAAAACAAGACTATCTAGAGCATTGTGCTTGAATCAAACATATTTTTAAACATTCCAAAAAGATGAATATTCATTTAAATATATTTTATAATTGAGTACGTTTTAATTCGGGATTGGTACATTTTTGTTTGACGTTGGTACGTTTTCATTTAATGTTGATACGTTTCCATTTGGCATGGGTGTACATTTAGATTTGAAAAGTTTAAATTTTTAAACTTAAATATGGTTGAAATTATTTAAAATATATAGTAGATATTTAAATGTAAATTAATTTCAATTAATTTGAAGTAGTTCAAGTCTGAGTATCTTAATCATATGTTTTAAAAGCTTAATCAAAAACTAAAAAAACATAAATGTTTAGTCTACAAAAATCTAAAATGAGACATCTAATTCTAATTCTCTCATATTTTTTTATTAGTGACAAAATTAACGGTGGATATGACAGTGATTTGGATGGGTATTGGGTAGGCAAGTTTGGAATTTCTCTTTCTGTAAATTAATACATAAGAATATTATTAATATTTATGATATTTTTAGCCGGTTCGCCCTGTCTGACCCGGTTCATTCGGTCCGACCCGGTTCAGCCGTCCAACAGTCGGTTCATTCGGTCCGACCCTTTTTTCCCAGTTAGACCGTTCGCCCGGTTCGGACGGTTCAAATAATTTGTTTTTGAATAAAATCATATTTCAGAACCACAGAAGTCGAACAGCAATCCTCAACCCCCTCTCTTTCTCTCGAATCAAGATAATCTCTGTCTCTCAAACCACTTCGAAACCCTAATCCAACTCTAGTGCTTTGTTGACAAGAATGGCAGCAAAGTTGGTTCTCTGCATCTTGTTGTCTTTTGAATCTTTTGTATAACCTTACTCCTATCCCGTCCAATAAAATTTTAACTCAAGCAAAATAGCACGAATCCATAAAACACTTGCAATGTTTAATTGTTTCCATAGGACCATAGAGTTTTTGCTAATGGGTTATGTTATATGTTTAGATGCTAGCAGTTCCAGAAGCCCTAGAGGACAGCCAGCTGGAGGATGAGGGCTTCATTGACAACCACTGAGTGGACTTTTATGTCAGACATGTTTTCTTTGTCAAATATTAAGCATGCCTAGATAAATATAAATTTCAGTTACTTTTTACGAGTTAAACGGACTTTGTGATTTCCTACCAGGCCTTATAATTTATCATGATTACGACTTTATGAATGTTGATTTTCCCTATTCTTACTTATCGTATTTTAATTTTTAAGCATACACTTACATAGTTTCAGAGTATTGTACTAGTTCACAGCCGTAGGACACAGCTTGCACGTGTATGAGTTATATTCCAGTATTTCAACTTTTCCGAGTGCTAGTGTTTGATTACACTAGTATTTGGACAAGCTACGGCTAGTGTATGATTACACTAGCATTCAAATTACACTAGCTAGACTACTACTAGTGTATGATTACCTTTCAACTTACACGTGTATTGGGGTACATATTTATACTCTCAATTTGTCATCATCTCGAAGTTAATCAGTAATGACATGCATATATTTTCAATTTACACTAGCAATGACAAGCGTATGATTATGTCTTCAACTCTTCAATTCTTCGAGTCATGGGAATCCCATATAGATTATGACCTGAATCCAATCGATTCTTTTTTTAATCTTACACTAGAAGTAACTAGTGTATGATCTTGTATGCTATGCTACCGATAAGTAAAGCTCAGTATAACGTATATGCTTTTCAGTTTTCATGGGATGCTTAGTTTTCAGAAAGGGTCACCATGCCAAGCAAAACGAGCCGTGGCCTGAACGTAATACAAAAGAGGCCTAATCTGGTATACTTAAAAACAGAAGCGGAGGTGGCATTCCGCCATATGAATTGCTGCTTCCCTCATCAGGCCCTGGGGGTAACTGGCTGCGGAATCTGCAGGCTGGTGTCGATGGATCAATGTTTTGGTACGCTCTCTTTTGTTTCACTTTGTGAAAAGCTCGTACGCGCAAGCATATTAACATTTTAATCAGTATACAACATTTGTGCAATCAAATAAGTAGTGTGAATAAAGCTGCAGTCCTTTTCATACTTTGAAGTAATGAACCATCTTTGCTTGGAGGCGAAGCAATTGATCGTACTTACATTCGAGAGCTTAAAATATAAACACACACCAGAAGAAAGAAACTGGAATTCATAACTTGGATAATGCAAGTTTGATTAGTTCCTTCCTCAACACTTTTCCCTGCACATTCTTTGGTATTGCATTGATGAATGCTACGCGTCGTATCTTCTTATATGGCGCAACCTGCAATTGATGATGCAGTACCGTACATTAACATTGGTAAAACCGTAAAAGCATCGTTTTAATGGTAGTTTGATCATGATTATAGTCTGAGGATTACCTGTTTTGCAATAAAATCCTTGATCTGTGATTCATCAATGGCGCTTCCGTGGTTCCTCACGACGAAGGCCATGGGTACTTGACCTGCTTCCTCATCTGGGTACCTGTCCATCATTTTCCATTCACCCAAACACAAACTCCATGAGCTTTTTACACGCAAAGCTCGAACTCAAATCACACTCAAAACAATTGAGTAAGTTACATACGGAATCACAGCTGCATCAACAATGTCTGGATGGGAGTGAAGCAGATCCTCCAACTCCGCCGGGGCAACCTAATGCAAAAATACGCACTCCCATTGAAGCGAAGAAGAAAACGAGTGTTTGGTTAAAGGGTGTATTTGGAAGGTGCAGAGGTGGCAAACCTGGTAGCCTTTGTACTTGATCAATTCCTTGATTCGATCGACGAAATATAGAAAACCTTCATTGTCTATGTAGCAAATGTCTCCAGTTTTTAACCATCCTTCCGAGTTCAAAGTTGTGGCAGTTGCATCTTCATCACCAACGTAACCTACACTAATTGAAGTAACCACCACCACCCATCAAAAGTATTCTACTGTCGATTTTCGGTTGCATTGGTAATTCATTGTCAATTTCTCCCCTAAAATTGTACTCCACTGTCGATTTTTCATTTCAATATTGTAGTTCAAAAGTATTTTTTGAGCGGAACGTCCGTTCTTGTTGTTAAATGTAGCTTTTCTAACGCTATTTTAAAACCCCGTAATAAATACTATGTGAACGTCAGCATTACCTTTCATAACGTATGGTCCTCTAACCCAAACTTCCCCATGCATCAAAGGAGGCAGGGCAGTGCCAGTCTCAGGCTCCACAATCTTGACCTCAATATCTGACGTAAGCCTTCCATTAGCTCCTTCCACTCGGGTTTCTTCCGGGCCCACCGGGCCACATACTCGGCCCGTCATCTCCGTCATCCCATATCCCTGCGCAACCCACCACACGGCCCAAAGTTGGACAAAACGATAACACATAATTTTTGTTGAACAAAAACGACAACACATTAAACGTCGTTAAACCCATCTGAAAATTACACATCATTGCACCAACCTGTGGGACTTGTACGTGGGGCAGCCACTTCCTCAGCTTCTCGATCACACTCTTCGCCAGCGGAGCACCGCCGCAGCCGATCACTTGCAGGGAGCTCAAATCGTAGCCGTCCATCACGTTTATGTCCCCGTGCTTCAACAAGGCCACGACCACAGGCGGGGCACAGGCCACGTCGGTGATTCGGAACCGCTCGATGGATCTCATCATCACCTTCAAATCGAACCTTCCCATGAACGCCAGCGTGTCCCCCGTCAACAAAACTATGAAGCAGTACGCGAACCCGTACGAGTGGAAAAACGGCACCGTACAGAGACACACAGCGTGTGGAGCGGACGCGTTTCGAACGGCGTGGATGCCCGCCATCATCCATATCCAGTGCCGGTGAGTAAACTCCACGCCTTTGACCCTCCCGGTGGTCCCCGATGAGTAGAGAATCGTAGCGGTGTCCGATTGGCTCACTTCAATTCGAAGCGATTCGGCCGAACTTGGACAGGTCATCATCATGGACTCGAACTCGGCCGAGTCGAGGAGGATGGTCCCAAGGCGGAGGGAGTTAGGGATTTTGTGAGCGGTGGCAGTGGTGGCGAATGCGACGGTGGGTCTGCATATGCTGATTTGGTGGGAGATTTCGGGATTGGAGCTGGCGGGGTTGGAAGGGGAGACGATAACGCCGAGGGAGAGGAGAGAGAGGTGGAGGATGGGGAGGTGGAGGGAGTTGGGGGAGAGAACGAAGGCGCATTGGCCGTGGGAGAGGCCGAGCTGGGATTGAAGCGAGGCGGCAAGGGTTCGGACTCGAAAAATGAACTCGGGGTAGAAAATATGGTGGCCGGTGGCGGCGTCGAGGAGGGCGGGAGTGGAAGGCAGGGGAGGGGAGTGGTGGAGGCGGGAGAGGAGGTAGTGGGTGAGGGAAAGAGGCGTGGTTTGAGGAGGGGGTTGGGATCTGGGTCTCAGGCTGTGGAAGGTCTTGGTCTTTGAGCAAAACCCACTCTTTGGATCAATGCTGCTGCACTTCTCTTGAGTCGCCATTATTGTTTCAGTTGTTTGAGGTTGAGGAGGTTTCAGGATTTGAATTGGATATGGAGGTATTAAAATAGATGTTTGGAAAAATAACCACAATTTAAAACCACTTAAATTATTAAATTTATTATAATTACAACTAAAATTCGATTTAAAAATACTAAAATACCTTTAATAACTAAAAACATAAAACAATTGAAATTTTCCCTCGTTGGATTAAACCCGGTGGCCAAAATGACGTCGGGGAAAAAGTAAAGCCTTTTTTCGAGGGATTGTCACTATGAAAACTTGTCTGCGGTGTAAGATTTTTCAATGTAACCGAAACATGTTATTCTTATCAGCCAAAAGATCATCGGTGCCACCAACCCAGCAGAACCTGCCCCTGGAACCATCCGTGGTGACTATGCAATTGAGATTGGCAGGAACATAATTCATGGAACTGACTCAGGTGAGAGTGCAAGGAGGAGATTGCACTGTGGTTCCCCGATGGTCCTGCTAACTGGCAGTGCAGCGTTCAGTACTGGATCTATCAATGAGAAAAGCACGTCCACCGGCTGCTGTCCATCGTCATATTCACTTTCCAGATTAGTCTTTTAATGAACTTGTTAGGTTTTGACTTTTTATTTTGAGTGTGACAAATACCTATTTTCTCAGAACCGTAGGCTTGCTAAGCAGTGCTGGGCTTGCTTTGAAAAGGATATGGTGGGTAGGGCCGAGGGCTCTGTAGCATGACAAAAGGGCAGTGAAAGTGGTTTCCCCAAAAAAAAAAAAAAAAAAAAAGAAGGAAGTGAAAGTGAGAGAGAGTAATTAGTGTTTTAATTGAACCCGAATTCTTTTTGGATTCTCATTGTTAAGATCATGGAAATTTAATAATCGTATCAGTTCGTCGTATATTGTGCGATCGAAAATCATTTCACATTTTTATTATTTAAAATTGAATACAAACAATACCTGATGAAACTAACAATATGATATATAATAAATAAACACGAGTCGCACATCTTCGAAATCTTCTCAAAGAAATCCAGAGAGGATCTGTTGGTTTTAATTCAAAGGTATTTTGAAATTGGACAAGGATTGTCTGCCCTCCCACTTCCGGTGCCTTTTTGTTTTGTGTGGTCACGGTTAAACCACGTTAACATTTTATATTTTTTTTATAGAGATAATAAAACAAAAATAAATAATAATATAAAATATTAACATAATTTAATCATAACCATATAAACAAGAGAGCACGGACAATGAAAGGGCAGACAATCTTGTCACTTGGGCATTTGGTTTAACTTTATTCGGAATTGTATGAGGTATGAAGTAGGCTAAAATACAAAAAGTAGTGCTTTATTGCGTTTGTGATTTGTCCATTAAGGTCACGTGCAAGTTTCCACTGATAGTAGCTAAAATGTCACTTTCACTAAATATATTTAAACTCTGCGTGTGGGTACATGTCCGGTGTGATGTCCTTGTCCTCATAAACACGTGTTATATAAACGATTTATTAAAAATTAGAAAAGAGCGGGAGATTTTGGATTAGGTTTCTCCTGAGCTAAGGGTGAGAATCCTCTTAACCAAACTTATCAGACCGTTAAAATTTTATCCAATGGTTACAATTATTATGTCTTTTAGAGAAACCCTCTGTTTGTAGCTGTTGAATAAATTTTCAATGGCCCGATAAGCTTGGTCAGGAGGATCCTCACCCTTAGCTCAGGAGAGGATCCTGATCCAGAAATTTTAATTTAAACTGTTTGTAGTAAGTTGAAGAAAAATATTTTAACAATTAAGGCAATCTATCACTTGTTAATTTACAGATAAATAAATACATTTTTGTTTAAAAATTAGTATTATGAGAAAGAGGAAGATTCGAAACTATTACATTAGTATAAGAGATTAGAGAAATGTTTCGAACCTCAAATACGTGGATAGAAACCCAAAACTATTAATATATTATCAGATAATAACACCCAACACTTAACCCCTCAATTGATAGACTTTTTTTCCACCTTGAAAGCAATTGGTTATGCTCTTTGTTATATATTATTTTCTTAAATCATACGAATGATTGATAGTAGGATATTATTAGCATTCGCTCCTTAAGGGATACACACACACACACACACACACACACACACACACACATATATATATATATATATATATATATATTGGGAATAACGTATATTAATCGTATTTTAGAATGGGAGTGTGTGGGAGTTGTTTATTTTAGGAATAGGCTAGATACAATCAACTGCATTTTTTCGTTATAACTCGGAACAAAAAGGTGCATGATTCCGCCAATTTCTTCTGGAACAATAAAATTTATCAATTTCATAATCGGAACTGACAATTTCTTAATCTTCATTAGAAGACCGCCACTACGCAAAATTATTTCAATCACGTATCATTTAGTAGTTCAAATATATTGAGCAAATCAACAGTATATGTACCAAGTAACATATTCATAACGAACTGTCCATTTGTTTGACACGTTTGGATGAATCTTCATGATTTTTTAAAGAGTAATTTTCAAATGAAGATTAATAAATTGAACGATTTGATTGTGGATTTTATTCGGCTAAGATATCTTATTCGCAAATGGAGGGATATGTGTATCCCCACATTGGGGGATGGAAGTATTATCCTTGATTGTATGCGAATTTGGAGAGATGAGTTATAACTTGTAGGATAATACTTGCCTTCCCCAAATGGGGGAATGGTGTGGGGGATGCATATATTATGTCATTCGCAGATAATGTTTCTACACCATATAAACTTTATAATCGAACGTTCAATTTATATATATTCATTTTAAGATCATTTGGAATAAAAATGTTATTCCAATTGGAGATCATTTAGTTATCCAAATGTATCAAATAAATGGACGGTTCATCTTGAATATGTGAGTTGGTACTCAAACCGTCGCTTTGTCCTATAAATTTGGATGACTAAACTATCTTGATTCAAATGATATTTTGTAAAGATGATCTTCAAATGAAGATTAACAACTTGAACAGCTTCGATTATGAAGTTTATATGTTAAAGTTACGTTATTTTGAATAGTGGAATGTGTGCATTCCTGATCTGAAAAACACAATTATTACCCTAACTTATATGATCCAATTTACAACTATGTGACCTTTCATTTAATCAGTTTTTGTGAAAGATGAGTGAAGGGTTTCGCAAAATATTAGCTTAGAGACACGGGTGAATGCCTTTCTCAAATATTACGGAAGTGTTTATAAAATAGCTGAAAGCGTTTTTGATAAAAATATATTTGAAACTAGTCCTTAATAAAAATGCAAATAAATTTTGAAAAAATCACTTAAAGTGCTTCTCAGAAAAAGCACTTAACTGGTGCTTCTTACACATGTTTTTGGAACTCAAAAATAATTTCTTTAAAAACGCTTTCAATCATTTCAAAGATACTTCAAAACGAGCCCTTAGTATTATAAATCTAGTTTTTCTTGTTAATTTGTTTGGTGGATAGTGTCAATTTGTTGTTTAAAAGTAGAAATCAGAAAGACAAGTTGTAAGCACAAAACCGATCAGGACTTGAGATCCTATCACAGCCGTTTCAAGTCCATATTATTCTCAAGCACACCAAAAGAAGAGTCCAAAATCTTTGTAGCCCATGGATCAAGATCCTCTCCTGATCTAAGGATGAGGATCTTCCTGACCAAAAAGTGTGGGCCGTTGGATGAAAATCCAACGATTATAATTATTATAACTTTAAAGGGACCCTCCTGTTTGTAACCGTTGGATTTTCATCCAACGGCTCACACTCCTTGGTCAGGAGGATCCTCATCCTTAGATCAGGAGAGAATACTGATTCTGTCAAACTCCAAGCCATCAATGTAGGCAAACTAATAATTTTTAATGAAAGGCTCTTAAGATTAAAATAAATAAATAAAAGAAAAAGTAATAAGGAAAAAAAAAGATGGTGATCTTCTTGTAAAGGGTAATGCTAGGGACACTAAATTTATAGACAAAGTTTTGAAAATTAAAGGACATAAAAGTTGATTGTTTAATCACTTAAACGTTGATAAACGTGCTCATTCCTATTAGTGATACATCATTTAGTTTGTAAATTTAGTCCCCAAATTTAGTCTTCCTAACATTATCGTTTTGTAAATAAGTTAATATTTATGGTCGTATCGTAAACAAAATGAAGTAAAAAAAACAATTTTTGCATAAACAGTCAGTGTCACTAAAGTATAACTTATTTACGAAAACCCCACCGCCTTTTTTTAGTGTTGCTAAGCCAACTCCAGTGTCTTATCCATTCACTTTGAAATTATAATTCTATTGACAAATTTATCCTTGTATAAATGACCTTCAAAAACCTAAAAACCAACCAATCATGTCTTGCCACATAATTATTAGTTATATAGGCAATAAAAAAAAAAACCTAAAATATCTTAAGTGAGAAAAAGGGAAAATTATCATAAGCCCCTCCAACGGTAATTGGTGTTTCTGGAACAATATGGATAACTAACATATTTTGAATTTGAAGGAATCAGATGTTGGGGAAAAGCCAGAGCAACACCAAACTATGGATGAAGCTCTTCCAATCGCAACTAGCGTGAATGAAGCTGCAGTCTTTACATACTTTGAAGTAATGGCTATCTTTGCTTGCTGGCCAAGCAATTAATCGTATTTACATTCGGGAGCTTGAAATATAAACTAACACCAGAAGAAAGAAACTGGAATTCATAACTTGGATAGTGCAAGTTTGATTAATTCCTTCCTCAACACTTTTCCCTGCGCATTCTTTGGTATTGCACCGATGAATGTTACGCGTCGAATCTTCTTATATGGCGCAACCTGCAAGTGATGCAGCACGGTGAAATTAAAATTGGTTAAACCGTAAAACATTAGTTTCTATGAGAGTTACCTGTTTCGCAATGAAATCCTTGATCTGTGATTCATCAATGGCACTTCCAAGGCTCCTCACGACGAAGGCCATGGGTACTTGACCTGCTTCCTCATCTGGGTACCTGTCCATCATTTTCCATCACCCAAACACAAACTCCATGAGCTGTTCGCACGCGAAGCTCGAACTCAAATCATAATCAAAACGGTAGAGTAAGTTACGTACGGAATCACAGCTGCATCGACAATGTCTGAATGGGAGTGAAGCAGATCCTCCAACTCCGCCGGGGCAACCTAATGCAAACATACGCAATCCCATTGAAGCGAAGAAGGAAACAAGTGTTTGGTTAAGGGGTGAATTTGGAAGGTGCAGAGGCGGCAAACCTGGTAGCCTTTGTACTTGATCAATTCCTTGATTCGATCGACAAAATATAGAAAACCTTCATTGTCTATGTAGCAAATGTCTCCAGTTTTTAACCATCCTTCTGAGTCGAAAATTGCAGCAGTTGCTTCTTCGTCACCAGTGTAACCTACATTAATTAAAATAATCACTACCACCCATCAAACATGAACTACTACTTCACTATAAATTTCCCGTTAATTCACTATCAGTTTCTTCCCTAAACTTGTATTCCACTGTCGATTTTTTGTTTCAATATTATAGATAGTAAATATTTTTCATGCAGGATTTTCATTCTTATTGTCAAATGTAGTTTTTCTAACGCTATATCAAAAGTACGTTGTCTAATAATAAAGAAAGATCGTCATGTCCAAATAAATGCCATGTGAATATCAACATTACCTTTCATAACGTATGGTCCTCTAACCCAAATTTCCCCTTGCATCAAAGGAGGCAGGCCACTCCCGGTCCCAGGCTCCACAATCTTGGCCTCAATATCTGACATCAGCCTTCCATTAGCTCCTTCCACTCGGGTTTCTTCCGGGCCCAGCGCGCCAAACACTCGGGCCGTCGTCTCCGTCATCCCATATCCCTGCACAGCCCACCACACGGCCCAAAGTTGGCCAAAACGACAACACATTAAACGTCGTTAAAACTTAAACTCATCGACAATATGTACACATCACTCCCGAACCTGTGAGACTTGTACGTTCGGCAGCCGCTTCTTCAGCTTCTCGACCACACTCTTCGCCAGCGGAGCGCCGCCGCAGCCGATCACTTGCAGGGAGCTCAAATCGTAGCCGTCCATCTCGTTTATGTCCCCGTGCTTCACCAAAGCCACGACCGCCGGCGGGGCACAGGCCATGTGGGCGATTCGGAACCGCTCGATGGATCTCATCATCACCTTCAAATCGAACCTTCCCATCCACGCCAGCGTGTCCCCCGTCACCAAAACTCTCAGGCAGTACGCGAACCCGTACACGTGGAAAAACGGCACCGTACAGAGACACACAGGGTGTGGAGCCGATGGGTTTCGAACCGCGTGGATGCCGGCCATCATCGATATCCAGTTCCGGTGAGTCAACTCCACGCCTTTGACCCTCCCGGTGGTCCCGGATGAGTAGAGAATCGTGGCGGTGTCTGATTGCCTCACTTCAACTCGAAGCGATTCGGTCGAACTCGGACAGGTCATCATCATGGACTCGAACTCGGCGGAGTCAAGGAGGATGGTCCCGAGGCGGAGGGAGTTGGGAATTTTTTGAGCGGTGGCGGAGGTGGCGAATGCGACGGCGGGCCTGCATATGCGGATTTGGTGGGAAATTTCGGGACTGGAGCTTGCGGGGTTGGAAGGGGAGACGATGACGCCGAGGAAGAGGAGAGAGAGGTGGAGGATGGGGAGGTGGAGGGAGTTGGGGGAGAGAACGAAGGCGCATTGGCCGTGGGAGAGGCCGAGCTGGGATTGAAGCGAGGCGGCGAGGGTTCGGACTCGAAAAATGAACTCGGGGTAGAGAATATGGTGGGCGGTGGCGGCGTCGAGGAGGGCTGGAGTGGAAGGCAGGGGAGGGGAGTGGTGGAGGTGGGAGAGGAGGTAGTGGGTGAGGGAAAGAGGCGTGGTTTGGGGAGGGAGTTGGGATTTGGGTCTCAGGCTGTGGAAAGTCTTGGTCTTTGAGCAAAACCCACTCCTTGGATCAATGCTGCTGCCCTTCTGTTGAGTCGCCATTTTTGTATCAGTAGTTTGAGGTTGAGGTTTCAGGATTTGGATTGGAAATGGAGGTATTAAAATTGGGTTTGGATACTAAGTAGGTAATTGGGTTTGTGATTTGTCCAATAAGTCGTCACGTTTTAGTTTCAAGTGATGGTAGGTAAGAGAGTATAGTACAAAATTTCACTATCAGTAACTCTATCGTAAACATGTGTTATAATATTACAAGGAGGGGATTTGCTACCGAAACTAAATTTACAAATTACACACAAAATGTCACCAATAACAAATAAACATATTAATCAACATTTAAGTTATAATTCAATCATGAACTTCTACGTCGTTTAGTTTACACAGTTTAGTCTACACATTTAATCTCCTTAACATTTCCCTGTTACAAGACGACATTAAGAAATAAGAGAAGACATGAAGATTTTAATCTGAAATAATTGTAGTAGGTTGAAGAAAGATGCTCTAACCACCAAGATAATCTACCACTTTAACATATGATTAAAGAGAGGCGAAGATTCGAAACTGTTAGAATGGCATAGGAGGCCATACGAAAGTTTCAAATGCAGAACGTATGGGTAGAAATACAAAACCATTGAGATATTAGCAAATGATAACACCCAACATCTGATCCTTCAATTAATGAAGAGATTTTTCCCAAAAGAGCTATTGGTTATGCTCTTGTTATATATTATTTCTTAAAGCATACGTAGGATTGATTGTAGGGTAATACTTGCATTCCACTCTAGAGGGATGAGCTCATTTCTCTTTTTGTGAATAATGTATCTTAACTATACAAATTTCATAACTGGAATTGTTCAATTTCTTCTTCATTTGATGACCACCGTTACAAAAAACTATTTCAAGCGAAGGTCGTTTAGTCTTTCAATGTATTGAGAAAATCAACGTGTAGGTATCAACTAACATATTCATGATGAACTGTCCATTTGTTTAATACATTTAGATGATTACACGATTTTCACTTCAAATGACTTTTGTAGGAGTGATCTTCAAATGAAGATTAATAAATTGAACTGTTCCAATCGTTGATTTTATTTGGTCAAGATATATTATTTGGAAATGGGAGATATGTGCATCCCCCGCATGGGGGATGCAAGTATTATCCTTGATTGTAGGCGAACTTTGAGAGAATAGTTATAACTTGCATTCCCCACATGAGGGAATGCGCAAACTCAATCATTCCCAAATAATGTATCTTCACCATATAAACTTCATAATCAAAACCATTCAATTTATAAATCTTTATTTCAAGATCATTTTGGATAAAAATTTTATTCGAATATGAGATTATTTAGTTATTCAAATGTATCAAATAAATGGACGGTACACCATGAATATTTTACTTGCTCAAACCTTTGATTTGTTCTATAAATTTGGATAACTAAACGATCTCTGATAATATTTTGTAGAGATAATCTTCAAATGAAGATTAATAAATTGAACGGTTATGATTATGAAATTTTTTATATGTTGAAAATACATTATTCAAAATGGTGGAATATGTGCATTTCTCACGTGGAAAACACAATTATTATCCTAACTTATATCCAATAGACAACTCTGTGACGTATTTGTGAAAGATGAGTGAAGGGTTTCCCAAAATGTTAGCCTAGAGAAATGGGTGAGTCCCTTCCCCAAATTTTAATTTTCGAAACAAAATCATTAGCGACGTATTTGTCGTGATTCAATTCAAGTTAGTTTTGTCTTTTAGTGTAAATAATATCGTTTGTTAAAAAAAATTTAAATTAGTATTATAAATATAATTATTTTTTAAAAATTTGTTTGGTCAATTTGTTGTTTGGAAATAGAAATTGGAAAAGACAACAGAAGAGGAGTTGAGATCACATCACAACCGTTTCAAGTCCATATTATTGTCAAGTACAACAAATGAGGAGTCCAAATCTTTGTAGCCCATATCAAACTCCAAGCCCATCAATATTGGCACGTAATTTTTTGGACAACTTTAACGAAAAGTTTTCGGTACTGTTTATTTTAACGAAAAACTACATTTTTACACTAAAAAGTCAATTATGATACTATTCACTTTACTCTTTATTCTGTTTTTATCGTTAAAACTCAAAGTTTTTAAGTTATTTTTATTAATTTTCCTATTTTTTTTAATGGAAACTTTAATAAAAAGCCTTTAAGATTAAAAAGAAATTAATGAAAATGTATTAATAACAAAAACAAAACAAAAAAGAGGTGGTAGTATTTTAGTAAATAAGTTGAAGTTTAGTGTCAGCATTGTAAATAACTTGAGCTAAAAAAAAAAGTCAATGGCATTTTTGTAAATAAGTTAAAGTGTGGGTATCGTGCACAAACAGTTGACATAGTCGTGCATAAACAGTCGACGTCACTAAAGTTTCACATATTTCCGAAAATGTCACCACTTTTTTTTGTCATTATTAGTAAATTTTAATGAAGTGTTTTTTATTAAGAAAAAAGTTTGTGAGACCCTCTTCATTAATTTTTTTTTACTAACAAGAGTTTGAACTTAGAACCTATTATAGTACAAGAAAAGATGTATCACTAAATTAAGAGCTGGTTGACATATAAAATCAACCGCATGACAAAGTAAACTTGATGTATCCCTAAATTAAGAGCTGGTTAACATATAAAATCAACCACATGACGAAGTAAACTTGTTAATTGTTACCAAATGTATGTTAGTTTCCTCCAAAGAATATAACTGATGTACAAGTGTTTTGGCATGAATTAACAAATTGGCTGAGATGGGCTGGCCTAATAATCATTGTTTGGCCCTGAATTAACTGATTGGACCCAACTTGGTTGCTAGTTGGCACGCCTGCATCTACAAGAATGACGTAGTTAGTTCATAGTTACTCAATCTGTACGCCACGTAAGCTTTATAATTTTTAGGATCAACAAAAAATGTGGATTGAAGATCATTTTGACAAGGGTAAAATTAGAAAAATTCAAACATTACAGATTTGAGCTTCAAGTTCCAAATTGGGCCTAATCTCCACTCAAGATCATGATACATTTCGGATACACAAAAAAATTGGCGATATTGTTTATGCAAAATGGTCTCAGCTTGACGACTATGAAAACATGAGCAAGGTTCTTTTTGACGAGCATTAATATGATTTTTCACATAGAGCAATGAGACGTATGAGATTTTTATCTCAAATTGTTATATGTTTGTTTTTTTTGTTTTTTGAATTACGTTTCCAACTAGAGTAGCTAGCAACGCCAAGACTTGATGTAGGTATTAAATCATCGTTTGTTGTATCAACTTGCATGGTATTGTTTTATTATTCAAATTTTTTTTATGTGTTCTAATAAATTTAATCCGTCCACTATTTAAACTTATCGTTAAATTATTATTATTTTTTTTAAAGTTATCATTATACATAAAATATTTATCATCGTACATTATTATACCGAATCATATTATTACACGAAAATCTTTTTTCTCTATTTAAAATTCCACCCGTCTCCACCTACACCAAAAGCATCACCATCTCAATCATTTCACTTTGTCACCTCCAATCCTCCAACTCACTCAACTAAACCACTCCACACTCCTCAACCCTCTCCCTAATCACCGATCCCCCACCAATTAATTAACCTTAAACCCCAATCAAGATCGCATAATCCTACGTGCTTAATTAGCTTAGTTGTCACATCTCATGTGTTTGACCAGCGATTGCTCTTCGTGTCCGGCTATAACTCGGCCGAACATGTTTTTTATTTGGCGGGAACATGAAGCCTTCGAGTTCGACAAAGTTGGTGTCCCAAAATCTGAAAAACAAAACCATATACAAAGATCATAGATCCGACACTTGTCGCGAGTCACTTTTTGTCCCTTTTGATCCCCATACCTGTCGCTCAATCATCTGTTTATCTTGCCATTAAAGAATTCCAGAACAAAAGTTAAGAGGAACAGAGAAAGTGCAAAAAAGCAGATTCCAATTTTCAAGTCTCTAGGTTAAGTATATTCCTAATCGTTAAATTGACAAACAATAAGATAATTATATTATTTTATTAAAATCGCGTTGGAAATTATGAAACTTGAGTAAAATAATTGTAATATACTGCTTTAAATAACTTCGGTAACCCAACGCGTTTCGTTTCGAAAGCAAATTCTTTGTTCTTTTAATTCTTATGTCTTTCCGTGCTTTTTTGTTTGTGTGGTTATGTTAATATTTTATATTATTATTTTATTTTATTTTATTATTTTTATAAAAAAAATAATATAAAATATTAACGTGATTTAACCGTAACCACACAAAACAAGAGCTAGGAAGTGGGAAGGCAGCGAATCTGCCTCTTTCCGTTTCGTTGTCATACGTTTGCGGCTTTCATTTTATATTGTTTTACTTTTATTTGATTGCTTCCGGAACAAATATTGAAGATTTAGGAAGGGAAAAAAAAAACCTGGGTTTGATTTCTGTTCTTTAACCCGACGACAGACTGAGCCCGTAAATTAATTTGTAAAAAGCTTCCAACTTTCCTATTTAAAGCACCAAAATCTCAACTGGGTTGCCACCATTCTATCTCTAAAGCCACCATAATCTCAGCTTTAAGCTCAATAATTAAGCTCATAATCCATCCATGGCGGACGTTTTTATAAAAACAGAGGAGCCACCTTCCCAACTTACCCCTCTTCTCGATTCTAATAACAATGACAACCACCACCACAACAACCCCCACAGCAACCGTCACCTGGGCGGAGAAGAAGAATACAAAGGTACCCCATTGGACCAAACACTCCAATGGCTAGAAACGTTTCTCACTCTCTTGGGCTTCAACCAATCTTCTTGGTTGAGCCTTGCCCTGTCCTGGACAGCTCTGGCTCTCATCGGTGTGGCTCTTCCGGTGGTTGTGCTTGTGGTGTTCAACTGCTCCGACTGTAAGAAGTATCAGATTAAAAGGTTCGAGCTCGTTATCGTGGGCTCGCAGGCGATCCTGGCGGCGGTCTCTGTGCTCTGCATCTCACCCAGACTTCGCAAGTATGGCATTCGGAGGTTCCTCTTTGTCGATCGCTATAGCGGCCATATCGTTCGGTTTCGAAACGATTACATCAAGCAGATTAAGGTATGATCATAGCTTGAAATGATTTACTTGATTGTTTTACGAACATGCTGTTGTGCTTTTGCATTGCATACATCAACCCGGAAATTCTACTATGCTCCGGTGTATGGCATATTCGTCAGATGAGAGGAGCATTTATACTAGCATACTAGAATTTTCCATATATCAACTTCAAATGTGATGATATGGAAACTTTCAAAATTCTTCTTATATGTACATAATGTACTTACCAAAATTCAGCATGTTTTCTTTGCTAATTCGAGGCCTACAGGCTGCAGAAAACATAATCGAAATCTTCCATCCTCGCGTTCTCTCAATTTCGCATCTGTTTAGTAATGCTCGTAGGAATAGGATATGCACCTTGATGTTACCCCTTCTGAAAGTAACCTCCCGTCGTTCACTAACTGCAGCATCCAAACACTGTCAGTCAGTTGTGTCATCTGTTTATTTGAACTTCTATGCTAAGAATTTGGCTTGGGTCATATCTTCGCAGGATTCTTTCCGATTGCTTGTTCGGTGGGCACTGCCATGTTTTCTTTTGAAGACACTGCGTGAGGTCGTCCGCATGATATACGTGCATCACGATTCATGGGGGTGGGGGAAATCAGTTGGTGTATTGTTCACTTTGGTTCTATCGTGGGCTTATGTGAGTACAATCACTCTAACAGCCAGCATTTTGTTTCACTTGGTCTGCAATTTGCAAGTTATCCACTTCGACGATTATGCAAGGCTCTTGGAAAGGGAATCTGATGTGCTGGTATTTATGGACGAGCATATTCGTCTGCGCTACCATCTCTGTAAAATAAGCCACAGGTTCCGAATCTTCCTTCTCCTGCAGTTCATAGTTGTCACCGCAAGCCAGTTTGTCACTCTATTTGAGACCACAGAATACAGGGGAGACATCACTGTCATAAATGGCGGCGATTTTGCAGTAAGTTCAGCGCTTTTGTGTATGTATCAGTTGATTAAATGCTTTTGTGTATGTATCAGTAGATTAACTTCCCACTCTTACAAGCTTAGATTCAAACCATAACGCATTAAATTTCCCTCCTTTTTTCCCCCAAAATTTCAGGTCTCCACAATTGTTCAAGTTGTGGGCATTATTCTCTCCCTGCACGCAGCGACCAGAATTTCCCATAGAGCGCAAGGCATAGTGACAGTTGCCAGTAGATGGCATGCGTTAATGACATGCAGTTCTAACGATACATCTCACAACAGAAGTTCAAACTGCTTGGTGAACCCAGAGGCTGCCGACACATTGAACTCGCTGCAAATAAGCTACTCCGAGAGTGACTTGGAGTCGATGGATTACGTTCCAATGCCTACGAATACACAGCTAGCTTCGTACATGTCTTCCTATCACAGGAGACAAGCTTTCGGTATGGATCAGCTTACACTGCCTCTAAAATACATCTGATTCCTTTTCCAGCAACATTTTTTGACTTAGAAATTAGTCTAACAATTGCATATGAACACGAACCAATTTCTAATTTTCTTGTTTTGTTGGAATCGAAGTACAAAACTAGCCGCTTCCATCTTTTCTAATTGAAGTCAGTTGGCTATGGATCGATCGCGTGTTTAAATACTCAAAATGTCGATGTATAGTTTAATGAATAAGCATTAGACAAGCATATCAATCCTTCTAAGACTCGTATACAAGCCCCTAGCCTCGCATACAAATCATCGAGGCTAATGGCCCAACATGGAGCTTTGTTCCATGTTGGTGAAGGTTTCGTTTATCAGCTTGGTAGCGGACACTTCGATTCCAATGTCTCAGACTTCGCCGTGCATTTCAAAGCCAAAATTTTGTGTCATATATGGTTTTCTATGTACATTATCTCTTCACTTCCATTGGTTTTCAATTGTCTCAAGATTTTCCCTTTGTTCTCCAATGCAGTGTCATACTTGCAAACCAATCATGGGGGGATCACAATTTTTGGATGGACAGTCGACAGAGCCCTCCTCAACACAATTTTCTTCATTGAACTGTCTCTGATCACCTTTGTTCTTGGAAAGACGTTAGTTTTCACGTCGACTTGATGCACGCCGCTCGATCCACGACCACATTGGCGTCGTGAAATCGACATGCACAAATGAAGTTAAAGATGCCCACAGTTGTCGATCTTTTTCGGTTTGCACCTTCATCTCTTTGGTTGGAATTACAGATTCGCGCCTAAATCGTAGATTTGTTCTGCTTGGCAGCGTCGTCTCTTCGATTATTTCCCCATGAAATCTGTCGTTGATTGCTTGATTACATTCGAAATGCCGGAATCATGCTGCTTCTTTGTATACTTGATTGTTGATTACTTGATTACTTGATTGCATTCGAAATACCGAAATCATGCTGCTTCTTTGTATACCGAAAACATAGGAGAAGATTATTTATTATTTTATTTATTTTGGTCGAGAGTTCGTGTTTTTCGTAATCATATCTCCATGTAATAAATAAAGAGTGTTGTTATTCTCACTCCAATGTCTTTATCTCCTTACTCATTTTTTAATAAAATTTTTAATTACAAGTTTGCTCATTTATAAAACGGCCGATAAAGATCTTACAAGATATATAATAATAATAGGTTAGGCGCGAAAAGAAAACATGAGCCTAAACTTACATTGGATTATGAAAGGAATGGACAAAACGTAAACCGTATTCTAAAAAAAGATACGAAGGATGAGGATAAAAGGAATTCTAAAATGATAAAATGAACAAATGTGGATGCCTTTTCTAATTAAAGGATAAGAAGCCAGCAACTAATGGTGATTGGATATTGATGGTAGTTATTGGAGTTTATAATCACATAGCAGCAAAGTATTTTGGAAGGTCATTCAATTACTGGTAAATTGTCGTCGAATGAGCTATTTTAAGGATAATAGTGGGTAAAAAAATAGCATTTCAATTCTGAACTTTTTATGGTCGGTGAAATTATAAACACTGAAGTAGGTTCAGCGGTTCTCTAAAGTTTTGAAGTTGTAAAAGCTATCCACAGAGTCTCGGGTTATCGTGCAACAAGCTAAAATGCGAACACGTAACTGGATCGCCATGTATCGAAAAACCACTTGTAACTTGGACAGGTAAGTCGAGTTATTATTTACAAACAGAAACCAAAAAGGAACGCAACGGAGAGGATTGCACCATCCGCCAGAAAAAAAGAAGACATCCTTTGAGACGAGGCAGCACAGCGCCCATTTGCTTCGCACCTTCCAAAAGACGAACACGTCTGCCGAACCCAATTGCAACAATTTTCACCTCGGTACCAAGGTTTCATTGTCGCACGACACAACCTACAGCCTAAACTAAACATCAAATATTTGGAATGGATCGAAAACAAACACGACACCAATACGCTACTGACTGCTCAGCGCCCAAAAACAACCTAACACTTTAGATTATGTGGAACAGAATTTGAGTAGCACATAGGCAGATCATTAGCTGTGATCGTGCATAAACTTCATCAGCCAATACCTGTATGTGCGTGGGATACGCCTCTACCGCCCTAATGTGCCTGTTGAACCTCATCAGCCCCCACCTGCAGAAAGCATATGGCAAAGTATGTCTATTTCCACCTAGGCTCTCCTCATACGATATTTGCTTAAGTGAATGGGAAGCGAACAACTATATTCCATCTTCAAGCAACCCATTCGACTCCAGCCACGCCTATAATGGAATTACGACACAGACAAGCAATTCTTATTCATTTAAGAGATAAAAATATGGGAAACCCACTTATGGATACAAAACTACAAAAGTTGCACCATATGCCGACGAAGGTTGTTAAATATAATCACATCTCCAAACGACCAACACACATATTTATGATAACACATGCAGAAAATTAAGACACAGCACAATTGGCAGAAAATCAGCCACAGTTTCCTCCAACACCATGTATATAAACCATAGTCTATATGCTTTGAGTTAGTTATCCCTATATACATCAGCCAACCATCTTAACAGTGCCCAATCCTAACTTTTTCTAAACATCAGTTTCAAACTAATTACACCACGGTACTAACTTATATCCAAAGAAAAAGACTCGTATAACTCTTAAGTTTTCACAAGATGGTGTATGAGAACCAAATCCAAGTATTCCTAAAGATACAGGCTTTAGCTTTTCAAAGTTGTTCATATACAATTTTGGACTAGAATTCATACCCCCATTTCGATGACAAAATATGTTTATATCGCTAGTGCAACTAGCATTTCAGTATTTATGCATTCCGATTTTAAGCAGCTTTGAATTTGATTCAATTATATGAACTTCAAAGCAAAATGAATGGGCTACAACATGGTCCTGAAATTTGGTCGAATTTAGAATATGAAGTATGAACTGTCCTGGAATTGCAATCAGAATGGTTTTTATTCTTCATTTTCCTTTCTAACGCATTTCTCAATACTCTTCTGAAAAACAAAAGAAAAAGCATACACTAAAATGCCGTCAAAATAATTCACATAAAAAACCATTAAGATCCGAAGAAGATAAGACCAAAATCTAAAACAAACCAAGGCTTTGCATAGTACCTCTAGTTTGCCAGTAGGAACAACTAATTGAAGTTCTATAAATTCCTGGAAGTGCAGGAAACCTCCTCAATTTGCTTGCTTTGATACTGCAGTGACATGCGCAGATATATGTCATAAAAAAAATCTACAACTAGTGAAACGTTGATTCTTCACGCCACCAGAAGCAAAAAAGGGAATAATTGGACAAAGTGAATCATTTTTCATGTTCACGGGTACTGGTGGAGGTCAAAATACCAAAAATGACTCTAAGAAGGCCACTTAAGTAATAAAGAATGAGCCACTAAACCAACACAGGGTAACCATAGAATAGACTCAATTTGCTATGAACTCACTGAAAATTTGCAAATAGAAGAACTACGCTAAGCAAGCAATAAAGTTGATATCTGAAAAACTCGGCTCCTACCCAGCACGAAAGAGAATGGAAATAGTTACAGTTCTCGTGCACATCAATCAGAAAGATAAAATTACCATGTAACCAGTCAGGTGCAGCAATGAATTTTATACATCTTTTAAGGGCTTTAACATTCAAGAAGCTACTGAAAAGACATATCTTCACTCTCGAACAAATGTTTTAAAACGGATACATTGTCTATATTAAAATCAAATAATCCCCGTATGGCTTAAAATCTTCATCCCCCAGAACATTCCACATATATCAGAGATTAACATATTACCTTTAAAAATAATATGGTAACGGACAAACTCTTCATCAAGGAAAAGCAAAGAACGCCCCTCCACTTTACACCAACCACCTCTTGCAAACACAACGTGAATATTAAATATGTCCTAATATAACTGGCAGTGCAAATATTGAAAAGCAAAAGAGAGCTGTTTACAATGTACCAACGAAAATACGTTACATACACAAGTTTCAGTTGAAACTGATTCTCTTTAAAGAAAAGGCAATTATGCCACACCTTGCAATGAAAGCAATGTCCCATATGATGACCAAAGATGAAAGGCAAACTTAACCTGCAACAAATCTTGGTTGACAGGGAAGGCATACAATAATACATTCTCCAACCAAATCATGAAGAAATGCCTGCTAAAAAACAGCACAAATGATCGTCTGACATAGAATGTTTGCAACTTCCGTTCAAAGCATGTCTCTCACCTCAGCCATATCCAATAGGGCGCTGATCACCGATTCATTTCTACTAGCCAAACACACCACCAGTTCCTATTTGCCCTTGCTGTAACTCCTTTCTACGTTGCTCTTCCAAAGGATCTGGACTCTTTAAAACTCTCCGCGTGCGCCTATTTACAACATGAATTTTGTTAAATGTAGGAAATCAAGTCCCAAGTGCATGTGGGACTTGTTTGTAGCATTAGATAGATCAAGGTACCTGTCCTGAGCATGTTGAGCAGGAAAGGTAGGCATGAACTCCTTTGTTGTAGGAAGAGGAACTTCACGGAACCATTCATGATTCAGAGCATCTCCAGCTGTAATTCTCTGTATAAAATACAGTACATGTATAAGTAACTATACCAATAATACCCAAATAAGGCAATTCTAGGTAGTAGACTTACCTCCTCAGGATCATAAGTTAGAAGTCTGTTCAACAAATTAAACCCAGCATCAGAAAGTACTGGAGATCCAGTAAATGCCGTAGCTGGGAACTTCTTGCGCAAAAGATTATACCTGAAAGAAACAGGTCAGAAGTTAATGCATAAATGAAAATCTTAGAACTGAAAGCATCACCAATGGAGGCCAGATAGCCAGATCAGAATCACCCAAACCTGGAAGCCTGGGAAAACAGTGGCAAGAATAAGAACACCAAGATGTCATCATAAAAAAAAAAAATTGGGTATCAGTTCATGAATATATTCATACTTACGGGTGCTTAACAAAGTTGACCTTCACTCCAGGAAGCTTGGAATAGCCGGGCCAGATTGTCTCATTTGGTGTGCCAAGGATTTTAAAAATCTGCAGTTATTATAATTTTTATTTTTTTGAGAAATGCAGTGATTATATAAAAATAAAGTAACTAAATCCACCAGTATATGAGTGAGAGAGAGCGTAATCAAACATCAAGCACGTCAAATAAAATTAACTTACCTTGTCAAGTTGATCAAATTCAGTTTTCCCATTGAAAAGTGGCTCCTTTGATAATAGTTCAGCCATGATACAACCAAGTGACCACATATCAATAGCTGTTGAATATTCCTTCGCTCCCAACAGAAGTTCCGGTGCCCTGCATTGAAAGAGCATCAATGACTAAAACATCCGAGGGTATACGGAAGCATGGATCTACGTACAACATACACATGCACAAGCACACAGGCAAAAGGCAAACAATAACCCACACATAACAAATAAAAATAAGAGGAAAGACAATTGTGGAAAACAGGACCAGTTAGATCAATGGTTTTTATCACATTAAACCCATCATGACTAACATACGCTGAGTTGGAATCAACCTTGAAATACAAGGAGAGATACCAAGAATACAAAGCTAATTGAACAGACAAATTACTTGGGAATAAAAGAACTGAATCCAATAACAGTGAAAAAAAAAATCGTGAAACGATAAGTCAATCTTGAAAATCAAAGTGGAAGTCGTCAACCAATTAAAAAAAATCAAAGATGAAGTAATAGGTTAAACCGAATAGCACAAAACACCTAAGGATGAAATGAAAAATAAAATAACGAGCAATGGGCAGTTGCAGCTCACCTGTACCAAAGAGTAACCACCAAATGAGTATATGGTTTTAAAGGACTCCCATACTGACGAGCCAACCCAAAGTCACATATTTTCAACTCACCCTGGTTATTCATAAGCAAGTTTGATGTCTTCAAATCTCGATGAAGCACCCAATTATCATGGAGATATTTCACACCTGCCAATAACTGGAGCATAAGGCATTTAACTTCACTCTGACTGAATGGCTGCTTCTTTGTCTCCATGAGTGCTTTAAGATCATGTTCCATGTATTCCATCACCATAAAAATACTATCAAGGTTACTCCCCACCACCACTTCCTTCACATCGACAATTGATGGGTGATGAAGCGAAAGAAGAATGTTTATTTCCCTAAGAGAAGTCAATGGAAAACCTTCTCTTTCCTTCTCCATCTTTACCTTCTTCAAGGCCACAATTTCTTTAGTTTTCTTATCCATAGCTCTGTACACAACACCATAAGTGCCTTCATCTATCTTGTTTAGTCTCTCAAACTCATCAACACTTCTACAACCCTGAAGCATGTTTACGCTTCTTTGTGGAGGGGCTGCAGGTTCAGCTGTCTCACGAGAGTTATTGTCATCATCTGAATCTGCTTCTGACTGACTAACACTAGAATCATTATTACCAAGATCCTTGTCAGTATCCATATAGTCATCCCTCTCTGAATCATTATCTTGGTAAACATCCCTACTGGAAGACCTTGTATGGGCATCTCCTTCATCAGATTCAGATGACTGCCCTCTTGCTCGTTCAGACTCATCTCTCTTAAGCTCCCCTGACTCAGGGGTTAATGAATTATTCTGTACTCTATCTTCCACTGACCCTACCAGAGGTATTTTCTTCCTCCTTTTAGGCATTTCCTTGTTCTCTAGAATTTCACCTTCATCCCCAGGTGAATTATTTCCTGCTGCCCATCTTGAAGATGATATATTCCGGGTGGGAACACATTCTTCATCTCCTAGCTGCTCAGCTTCATGATCATCACCATGATCATCACCCGATTTCTGATTTGGTGAAGATATCCCCAATGGAGATTCAGAAACACCATTGCTAACAGACCCAGATCCCACCGGTGCCTTAACTGGTGAGGAAGATTGTAAATTCTCGACTTGATCAATTTTAGCTGAAGATATTTGTACGCTGTTATCTGAAATAACATTGGGAGACTGATGATGTAACCTAGACAATGGAGGTTGTGGAGGAAGTGCTGCTGCCACTGTGGTAATCCTATTTTTTGATGGATTACTCACTCCTTGGTCATCTCTATCCCAGACAATTGGCGAAAACTTCCTTTTCTTCTCTTTCGGAGACTGAGCTCCATTCTCCACCACTTTTGGAACTATATTTTCTTTGATCTGCGCTGCAGATTCAATAGCATCGTCAGACCCACTCTCACTCGACAATTCACCAGGTTCCCTGTCCGATGCCCTAAGAGAAAATCCACAAGGCTTGGGCCCACGGCTCACAACCCGCCCACTGCTATTGCTTGAATCACTCCTACTCGAAGAGGCGCGATACCCACCATTAGCACCATTCCCCTCCTTTGAATCCTTCTGCCTAACCCTAATTTTATCTCTCAAATCCCTAACTTGACTCCTTTCAACATCAGGATTTCCGTTCCTAATCCGTTCATAGTCCTCCTTGGCCGTAGCAAAATCCTTCCTTGGCAACTCAAAACTGGACTCTCGTTCCCTGAATTCATTTTCACGATAACCCCCATGTCTTCCAGCAGCCATAAATCTCTATATCCAAAGCTCTAAAGCACCACGGAATAGGGAACCCTTATCCCAATTCAAGTCAGCTATAAACCCTAACCCTAAACCCCCACAAAATCAGACCAATCACTTCCCCAGTATTTGAAATGAAAAATCACAAAATTCGAAGAAATTGAATACGAACCCTAAGTCCGAACGGACTCGGACCCAAAAACAAAACGAAATTTAAACAATAGAGCAGAAAACAGTACCAGTTACTTATTCAATTCACGAGCTATGCAGCCAAGGAGATTATCCAATTTCGAAACGAAACCCTAAGAAATTGAACAAGAAAAGAATAGGAAGCTAAGAAATTGATAAATATAGGTGCAATTGGGGGAGTTAGGGTTTGAAAAGAATTGATTGATACAGTTTCAAAGAGAGAGAGAGACGGCGAGCGCCGATTGTAAGTGAAAGGAAAGCCCTCGAAGGAAGACGGAGGAGACTGGAGACGGAAATGAGTGCGGACGCGGGTGCTTCAGATCGGATTGGGCTTTTGGCTTCGCCAACTTTATTTTCCTGCTTTTATTTTATTTTTTTGTTTTTAATTATTTATTCAATTGGCAAAATACCGGTTGACTCCCGCCTCCCGGTAATATTTTTGTTCAGCATCAGATATTTTTTACCAAGAAGAAACTACCAACTATTTTGCCCTATCAAAAGATTTTCTATCTTCGGCTAAGTTTTTAGTGTAATTGTTTGATCATCTTTCTTATAAATCATTATATTTACCAATTATTAGTATCAAATTCTCTACGAAATGTTTTTTTTTAAACATTTTGTTTATAATAATTTTACTGTTGCCTTTTCATATCTCTTTCGTCACATGATTACTTTTCATACTTCTCTCGTCACGTGATTAGAAATGTCATGAGTTTGTTGTCAATATAAATCTCTCACAGACCAAATGTTGGGTTTCACTATCTTCTATTTTTCTCCTCTTCATGCAATTTCGTAACTATTTCATTTTTAACTTTACCCCAAATGAAAATTTTCTTGTTTTGGTTAAAAGGGAATTTAAAGTTCGCAATTTTCGCTTCTAACATAAGTTAGATTTCTATATGAATTTACCATCTTTCGTTGATGAGAAAATTGCTTATTTTGTTACAAGAAAATGTTACTTTGTTAAACAGTTGGCATGGTGCCAGATAGTGTGAGCTTGTCTATATTTCTTTCTTTCATTATATTTCAAGTCTACCGGCGTGTCAAATAACTCTTTAGTTAAATTCATACTCAATCCTGCTCCTTCTCATTCGATTACGGATTAGTAATCATGTACTTAATAGCACAAGATTGATTTGACGATACCAAACACAGACACCCCCCATAGGCATACAAACAACAAAAACGTCTTGTCTCACTAAGTGGAACGGAAGGTTGCAAACCAAAAAAATAAAATAATTGTAGAAAAAATTGATATTGGTGTATTAGGGAGTCCCAAATTATTTTAAGAAAAATAAATAAATATGATAAAATTCTACAGGGTTCAGATTACATATTCAACAAGTGACAGGAAAGAAGAAAAAGAAAGAAATCGTAGATGTTACATGTACTGAAGATAATGCTACCAGCAAAGAGAGGGCAGCTTGAAAGAGAAAGTAGAGGGCAAGTGACCAGTCCTCCTTATGTAATCTGCCTTTTCTGAAGTCCTCAAAGCCTTTTCATTGAGCTTGGCCTCAGCGTTCGCCCTCTTTTCTTCGGCAATTCTTCTTGTTGCTGCGAGTTTATTCGTTAACTTTTCTTGACCCCGAGTTTTCATTCTCTCCGCTTTCACCTGGTAGCACACCGGAAATAACAAGTCAGAAAGCTGCATTTCAGTAGGAATTGGTACATGGTTAACCGTGTTTATTATGACCATTAAGCTCACTCTCAAGTTAGCGGGGCAATTTTCCGTTAATGCTGTACTAGTACTTGAAGATGTTAATGTAGATGTTGATCACACAGGTGCTTACATTCATCAACGAAGCGAGCGGGGAAAAGGGGTTCACGCTAAGGGCAGTTTTTCGTTGTAATGATGGAGAATAACTAAGCAAATGCGAAACCAATGTCACTGATTTGGATCTGCATTGTTCTTTTTCATGAAAAGAAAACTGAGCTGATGCTAGTTCTTTCTGGACTGAGGTGAGAAGCTGAACATTTGGCTCCTAGTACTAGGTACCAACAAATATGTAATGTATAGCAAACAAAATGACCAACTCACAATTTCAATCTAGGATCTAAACAAGTAGAACAAACAGAAATTTTCAGAGAGAAAAACAAAAATCTGGGCAGAATCTAAAGAATGAGTACCTCCATTTTTCGCATTTCCATCTCGGCTTTCCTCTTCTCATGATTTTCCCAGGCCTGTATTCTCACCTCTTCACGCTTGTACCTACAAATCCAATAAACAATTGCCCCAATAAGTCCCAACATTGGCGTTGAAAATACTCAAACTAGCTGCAACTTGCTACAATTAACCAGCAAAAACAAAACAGAATATCAGCAACTCACCTTGCCATATATTTGGCACGTTCTGCTTCATCCCAAGCAATTGCCCTTGTTTCCAAGGGACTCAGTTTTGTACCTTGATCTGAACTCGGATTCTCAGCCATGTTCCTGCAAGCATTCGATTCTTCTACATACCGTTTCGCTGCGCCGCTCCCTCTCCCACAAGAACTGGCCTGATCATGACTACTTCTACCCCCATCAGTGGATGTTTGATACCCCTGATGAGTGCCTTGCATCCCATGCTGACATGGCCTCACCGGCGTGGATGACCCCGAAGATATAGGGCTGCGCGCCACCGGGGTTGTGGCCCGGATAGGGGTGGTAGTTCTTGAAGGCTCCTGGCTTGCAATAGGGGTCATTTCTGTCCCCATGTCCCTTAAACATATAGATCTCATAGCCGCTGTCGAGTTCTCCATAGATTTGTTGCTGCTTCTCCACACTGAATCATCACAATCCACTTTCTTCGTCTCCACATCGCACTGATTCGCCATAGCTGACCCAGGAAAGCCATTTTCTTCTTGTTGTTGGTGATGTTCTTCTTCTCCATCCGAATAGTCCTGCTCCTTCTGTGGCACAGGAGCTATGAGTCTCAAGTCATCAGCATTGGAATTTCTGGGTTTTGTTTTGGACTGGTTTTTTTCTGCTCCTCTGGACAATCCCACCAGCCATTTTTGTGCATCATCCCATTTGGAAGGTGTTGGTTTGCCTAAAGCTGTTCTGTGATGGGGTGTCCTGCTAGCTCCATTTGCTTTCTGAAACTCAAAATTTATACCACTACCCCCAGAAATCTCCTTATCCTCTATGGATCTCATCTTCCTCAAAATTCACAAATCTCTCTCTCTCTCTCTCTCTCTCTCTCTCTCTCTCTCTCTCGAGTCTAAACTAGAACTCCATTCCCCAGTATCCACTCACCCAAGTTGAAAAACCTGCTTTTTTTGCTGTCTGCAATTGCACAGAGCAAATTCTAAGCAAAACCAATAAGGCTAAAGATTCTATCTTTCTTGATTAACTTGTCTAACTTAATACTAAAACAGATCTGGGAGGCAAAAACCAGTCCAAATATCTCACCACAGTAACAAAAACAACTAGGAATTATGCAGCTTGACAGAACCATACATAAATACATAGATTTCTTCAGTAACATGCTTAGAGCACATGAGATGCAGACACCTACTAATAATCTTCCTACCCACTAAGTAGCAGCTACAATGCAAATAGACAAAAAATTAATTATGTGAAACAAAAACCAATTAAACTAGGCAAAAACCCAGAAGAAAAAATAATATCTGAAACTTCCAAAACTGCAGCAATGGACCAGGGGCCCATCTGGGATTTATCCAAAAACGCCAACTAACCTCTAAAGATTAAACCTTTAAACCCCAATTAACCTGAAGGGTCAAATTTTTAATGCAGATAACCTGTTCATAAAAAATTCCCTACAGAGAATTTAGGTTCACTCAGCAGCGCAACGATTGAGAGATGGGTTTTGCAGAGGGAAAGGGATCATTTCCTCATAATTTACCAAATTAAAGGATCATGCCAGTGAAATTTGATCAAACAGTTATAAACAGTGACACATTTTAAAAGTTATAAAAATTTCAACTGTTGTATTAAATTTAAATGGTACGAATCCGTTGATTTTGTGAATTTTTTAAGAGGAAACCTTTGTCCTGTGACTGAGAATAATATTACCTTTTACGCGTGGAATTTTGTGACTGCAGAATTTAGAAATGAAAGTTCAGATCCATTCTGCCATTAAAATACTTAAAAGAAATGCATGGCGGTAACTGTAAGAAATGGACTTATTAGAAAACGAATTTACCTGGGAATTTGTGGACTGTATTTTTACCGAGAAAACTGCCAAGTTAGTAAAAAGCTCCAACTTTAACAATTAACCTTTACCGTCGTCACCACACACACAAGAGGAATATTGGCCAGAGTTACAGTAAAAGCCCACAGGAAAATATTGTAACTGCTGCTCCCCAGACAGTGAAAAGGTTTTGAAATACGGTTGTCCTTTCAGACCTTTTAAACGGTAACTAGCTGACTGTGGAAATATTTGTGTTGTATTAATAATGTCGCGTTTAGAATTCGAACATTGAGAGATTTTAGTGTTAAAAGTTTTTAAGTTTTTTTTTAATAGAAATAGAGTGTGGAGTGTGCCAATTTATTTGATGGGTTTATTGTTGTCAGCCGAACTTTATTACACATTATAAGTATTGACATATACTGAAGCAATATAATAAGTGCTATCGAAAAAATTTGTAAAGTGCTCTCAACGCAACTTGCTGAGTGCTGCTGCCGAGATACCTAGCAAACATTACATCAAATACTTGATGTGGCATAAAATGGACTCATACCAAGCATTTGAAATGTCCTCGAAAGGCTTCACATATATATTTTTCGAACTCTGGATGGTATGTAAACCACATTGGTCCCACTATACATCTTTTATTGCGTATTAAGAACACGCCATCTTTTCATTGAAAAATGTTGGTCATGCACTTATTTTTACCTTGCACACACCCTTGTTAATCTTCTATCATTGATCTTCTTCAATTGGTTCGATTTGACGACTAAAAAATCGAGAGGGGTTTGTGATAAGTAAAAATGAGTGTGTGCTATCACTACTCCATTCCATTTAAGGTTTTATGGGTATACGAGGCTAACCACATTATTTAGTATAATCACTATTTGATTTTAAAAAAAATATTCTCACTGAATGTCATTATAACATATATGACCGTCAAACGGTAACAGTGTTAAAATACAAAGTATTGTTGCCAAATCTCATAATTTGAGTGAAGTACAATTAGTGACGGCGTCTTGTGTACATTGAAAAATTAAGGACTCTCATGACACTTGTATACTTATATTATAGTATAACGTACTAATAATTCAGTATTATATATAAGTTTCTCTTCGTATGATATTATTGTATCACAAAAAGTTATCTCTAGTAAAGAGAGATTGATTCTCTCATGCAACTAATATTTAATCTTAATGTGGATACCATCCAATAAAAAGTTATTACGTGTAAAAAAATGTACTGCTCGTCTAATACGCGACTGTCATGTAGTACATAAGAAAATTTCTCTATGTGAACGTGTTGGGTTGAGGACACGTGGACGGTGAGGATGGAGAAGAGTGTCAGTTCTCATCTGATGCAATGTCGGGGGTGGGATTGATAATTGCCAGAAAAAGTGGGGGACTGGGCATTTTCACGTGAATTTTCTGCGCAAGGTCAGGGTGGGAACAAATAAGCTGCAATTGGTTAATAAATGATTGAATGGGCGTCATGTACGATGTCGTTTGGCTACTGAATGCCAATACAGTCATGCTTTTGTTGGATTAGTACGAACTCGTGTGTAAAGTGCTTTTAAAACGATTGAATTCATTTTTATATAAAATGTTTTCAGGTTTCAAAATCATTTTTAGAAAGCATTTCAAATATTTTTCATAATTAACTTCTTCATCAATATTAATTTTGAAAATATTCATTTTAAAAAAACGCTTTCAATTATTCAAACGAGTTATAAATTTTTCCAGACAGTGGAAAAGTGGGCAGTGTCAATTTGGTAGTTCCAGTGAATCACATGGGGTTCAATTTGGTAAATGCAATTTTATATTGCTATACATATTTAGTGAGATTCTTATTAAATTCCACACCCCACACTTTGTTAATTTGTCAGTTTTTGCCCTGGCAGTTCGGTTAATCTTGTTCATGTATGCTTTCACTTTTATTTTGTAGCTCATCACTCCGTTGCAGGTAAAGATTAATATATAATTAACAATAACAAAAAGTATGCTAAAATATTGCCGAAGCGAATATTTTGGCAAACGAGAAGTTACTGTATTCTAATAACATGACATGTACATCATATTTACAAGTAACGTGACATATTATTAAATTATAACACGTTCTCTTTATCTGAATGTGCACTAATTTTATTTTGATTATTAGTTTTCCTGGCTGTATAATGCATTTTCAGTTTCTCAAAAAAAAAAAAAAAAAATCTAAATTATTTTGATACAGTTTGATTTCGTTTGCTAACGCTTACGAAATCAAATATCCATAAGCAATTTGAGTGGGCCCCATTTTATGTGCAATTTACCATGTAATGGGCCTAAGACCAAATATTTTAAACCAAACCGAAGCCCAAAATATCCAATCCAATTCTCAAAACCCAGAGTCTGTTGGATAGCTAGAACTCGTTATACTTTTGAAATAACTGAAAGCACTTTTAGTGAAAATGTTTTTAGAACCAATTATTAATAAATATGCAAGTAAATCTTAGAAAAGCACTTAAAAGTGTTTTCTGGAAGAAAGCACTTTAAGTGTTTTTGAAACCCAAAAATATTTTATCTAAAAGCGTTTTCAGTCATTTTAAAAAGACAACCAAACGAGCCTCTAGTCTTTTCTTGTGTATGGGCTAAGCATAACCCGGGTCAAAATCATCTCAGCCCTTGGTTGATCAGTCAACAAAAATAACGGATTAGATTTAATTCATTAAAACATCTGTACACCCACCAGAAAATTCCCCTGCGCGCTACCAGATTTTCCCCGAGCTGAGCTGCTGAGTATTTGGGGTTTGCTAAGCTGCTGATTATTTGGTTTAGCTTATTTACTTGAAAACAAATCTGAGCCGCTTGTTGAAATCAGAAGCTCTGCCACTGCCTCACGCTCTCTCGTTCGATACTCAATGGCGATGCTCTGAAGTCCGAACTTCGTTTCAGCTTCTGAGATGTGGCGGTTTTCAGGAGGTTTAGCGTGATAAAATATGAACCTGCTAAGGTTTCATGGGTTCTAGAGTTTAAGCCATGAGAGAGAAGTGTTGAAGATGGCTTTGTATATTTGCTTGATTGAAACAATTACAAGATGAAACATATATATAGGGAAGAAAAAGAACATAAGCCTAATTTTGCCTAACTTACCTAACTTGCTTGACTAACCTAACTTGCCTAACTTTGAACAAGAAAATTGACTAGCCTACCATTATTCCAACATGTTTATTTCAAGCATTTTAACTCCCCCTCAAGTTGGAGTGTGAATGTCGATGACACCCAACTTGCTAATTAAGATCTCAAATTGTGCCGAGCTTAGTGGTTTGGTGAACAAGTCTGCAGGTTGATTCGAGGTCCGTATGTAAGCTGTTTGCACCGCTTCAAGGTGTGGTTGTCGTGGCTTGTCTATGAATTAACCACATAAGTCAGGTCAGGTCGCGTGATGGTTAAGTAAATCAGCCTCCCTACGAGTCGCCTGTATGAAGAAGGATCATGTAGGAGCGTCCCATCAGTTTGTGTAAGGGACAGGTTTGCATCTTCTAGTATTTCCAACGCATATTTGCGTTGGCACAAGGCAATCCCTTGTTTAGATCTTGCAACTTCTATCCCCAAAAAGTATTTGAGTTTTCCCAAATCCTTTAGTTTAAAATGTTGGGAAAGGAAGAGTTTAGTCTCTTCAATTTCTCTCAAATTGTTACCTGTAAGTATCACGTCATCACATAAACTTTTAAGTTTAGTGAAGTAAGAACTTACACTCATATTGTTTTGGACGCAATCATGAATCTCGTTCTCAACATGGAACAGCTGAACTATATTCACAAGTGAGAACCTCTCCTGCAGATCGGTCCACATTTGTCGAGCATCCTTGTAGTTGATGACACTCCCTGAAATTTCCTTTGTCATGAAGCCTAGTAGCCATGTCTTGACAAAGTTGTTGCAGCGATTCCATTGCTGCAGTTCCTCAAAATTATCCTCACTTGGTTTGTTGACGTCCCGTCAACAAAACCAAGTTTGTTCTTGACCGTTAAGGCCATACTCATGGATTAAACCCATGTGTTGTAGTTGTGACAAAGTTGTTGCAGCGATTCCATTGCTGCAGTTCCTCAAAATTATCCTCACTTGGTTTGTTGACGTCCCGTCAACAAAACCAAGTTTGTTCTTGACCGTTAAGGCCATACTCATGGATTAAACCCATGTGTTGTAGTTGTCTTCCACCAATGGTTGTGGTACGAGGATTGCACCAGGTTGATCCGAGTGGTGGAGATAGAGCGGGTGGTTGGGACTTTCCCATTTTGAATGAGAGGCCATGCCTAGAATGGTTGACCTCGTGGAAGATTGCACCAGCAATAATCTCAAGAAATCTTTTCTGATGTGGAAGATCAGTCAAAACTGCAACCACAGAGCATACTCGAAATTTCAAGAGACTTTACAACCAATGCTCTACCAAGATGTTCCCAGGTTGATCAGAGGGGTGTAATAAAAACGGGTTCGAGAGATCAGTAGCCATCTCTAATGGTTTTGTGTTGGTTCCTGAATCACTCATGATGACGATGTTGTTGGTTGTGGTGCGGAAGCGTTGAAGATAGGTGGGGTATTCAGAGTCACCAGAAACGGTGCTCTGATACCATGATAAAATATGAACCTGCTAAGGTTTCATGGGTTCTAGAGTTTAAGCCATGAGAGAGAAGTGTTGAAGATGGCTTTGTATATTTGCTTGATTGAAACAATTACAAGATGAAACATATATATAGGGAAGAAAAAGAACATAAGTCTAATTTTGCCTAACTTACCTAACTTGCTTGACTAACCTAACTTGCCTAACTTTGAACAAGAAAATTGACTAGCCTACCATTATTCCAACATGTTTATTTCAAGCATTTTAACATAGCGGCCTACACAAAGCCAATGCCAGAATCCAAGCATACCCTTTTGGCCACACGCACAAAAGAGCCTTATCAGACTCTAAGATCTTCAACAATGGCGACGATTCGGTGCTTCCCGTTCTGGTCGTCGGTGCAGAGCCTGTGGGTCTCGTTCTGTCCCTACTTCTAACAAAACTAGGTAAGTTCTTCTAACCCAACTTTATTTTTTTCTCCAGTCCTCAGGCCTTGTTTGGTTGCCTAGAAAGTATGGGATGGAAGCAGGAAAATTTAGAAAATTTTCACCTTTAAAGATAGTTTGTTATTTTTCTTAAGGAGTCAATACTTGAAATGGAATTGTGTGTAAGGGGAGCAGTAAGTTCGATTTCTTCAATTTTTCGGTGTGTATATTGTGCTAGTACTATTTTGAAGTGGAATTCATGCTTGCATTTTCTGTGATGGAATGATGTTTGAGCTGAGGTTTCGTAGAATGTGATTGTGCATGTGTTAAGGTAGATTAAGGCCTTAATCAGAAACTTATTGTCCCAAGTTATTAACTTTTCTTTTCTCTTGCAAGTAATTTTATCTCATGAAATGTACTACTTCTTGCTCAGTTGAGACATGATCATGCATTGCATCAATTTGCAGGGGTCAAATGTTCGGTTGTGGAGAAGAGCAAAGCTTTCTCAAATCATCCACGGGCGCATTTCATCAACAATCGATCCATGGAGGTTGGTTTTCATGTTTGGAAGATATAATTATAGGAGTTATTTGGAGAAATTCACTCTTCATTTGAACTTGTGTATTATTAGGTGTTTCGCAAATTGGATGGCCTGGCAGAGGAGATCCAGAGGCCTCAACCACCAGTAGAATTATGGAGAAGGTTCTTATATTGCACTTCCCTCTAACTGACATCAGGCCTACCAAGACTCGGTGAATGTCCATGGATAGGTGCTGCCCCTTGCATACATTAACAGGTGTGCAATATGCCTTTCCAAATGACTTCAGGCCTACCAAGACTCGATGAAATGGCGACATGCATGTTATTTCTGGTAAAAAAAAATTTGCACTTGCGCACACTATTCTTACTAACCCCCCCTAATATTATTTCCTAGATCTGCCATTAGTGTAAAAAAAAAAATTGCGCGCTGCGCACACTATTCTTACTAACCCCCTAATATTATTTCCTGGATCCGCCAGTGCTAATGGGAGACATTCTAATTATTTAAATAGTATAATACGATGGTGATAGGTCCACGTGCGCAAAAGTTTCTTACATTCATGTAAGTAGACTGTTTAATGTATGAATATAATTTGGATTTTCTATTTTAGCTGTTTCATTCTGGTTAAACTTTGTCATCAGATTTTGAGCAAGTTGTCAGCCCAGTCTCTGTCGCGCACTTCTCGCAGTGCGGACTGATTAGGTTACTACGTACTTAAGCAGCTTGAAAATCTCAGCTTCAAGTTTTGTATGTCTGATGGGTTGGAAGGCCTTAACCATGAGCCCTTTCAGGAAAGGTAGTTGTTAATGGGGCATGAGTGTGTTTCAATCAAAGAGAGTGATGATTTTGTTTCTGTGACTGCATCTTTTATCAAGGATGGGAAGCCTAGGGAAAGGAATATCAGATGTAATATCGTCAGATGGCGCAGGAAGTACTGTCCGTAAGCTGGCTGGAGTAAATATGAGGGTGAAAAGGACTTGCAGAAGCTTGTGAGCCGTCCATTCCTTGAGCAAAGATCTTGGGAAGTATTGAAGATAAAAAAAATCTGATGACAAATCTCAGCTTCAAGTTTTGTATGTCTGATGGGTTGGAAGGCCTTAACCATGAGCCCTTTCAGGAAAGGCAGTTGTTAATGGGGCATGAGTGTGTTTCAATCAAAGAGAGTGATGATTTTGTTTCTGTGACTGCATCTTAGAGGGCCCAACTCAGAAAGACTCCAACATGATAGAATCAAAATGGTGAAGGGACAATCAGAAGCTCCACCAGGAACTTTGAAAGTCCCTCATCTGTAATCTTACTCAGATGTTTGTGTTCATGCTTACTGTTTCTGTTTCCTTTTTTAACCGACGGGAGAGGGGATTTTGAACTTGCACGCGATTACAGAACATCGCTGCCTTGGCTCTCAAACGAGGCATGGCATTGTGCAAGTGTCGATATGGAGACATTTGGGGAGATTTTGCTTTCGAAGCAATAGAATTGATGATGAGTGGCAACTTTTGGCGACGCAAGCATGATAAAAGTAAAAATGGACTTAATTGGATGATAAAGTATGGTTATCTTTCGTTAAACCGAACATGGTACAAATTGTCTCAACAAGATCGTTTCGTCACGAAAAAAAAAAAAAAAACTTAATCAAATTACATCTTGCAAACAGTTGTGTTTTTACAAAATGAAGACATGCTAATTGAATTATTATAGATAAGAAGGCCTATGTCTTCAACTTTGGGAAGTGTCGCGTATAAAGATGGATCTGCAATTCGCAATCCAAAGGTATATCAGATGTGGCTCTAGGAGATAATACCACAATATCACTATCTATGTGGATGTAAACCAGCCAGGATCATGTTGTATGACTGATAGTAAGAGTAATCACATAGCCCATGCTTGCTGTGACAATTCCAAGCAAACCGCCAGCAACAACCTGTCAAACGGGAGCTAGAATCATCATAAAAGACGTTTCTTATCATCAAAGTTTTTGGTATCCTATACTCATGGATACACTATCCACTAAACAATTTTAAGGTAAGAAACTAAAGCAATATAGAGACCTGAAGAGGGGTGTGGCCGAGAAGTTCTCGAAGTGGTCTGCTTTCAGCCAGAGGATGTTCAGCAGGGAGTTCATACACAATTTGATTCAAAACCTGAAGGTATCAAAATCCAATGTTAATACGTAGACAACCAAGTCAACCAAAATTTGAATAGGATACTCATGATGCTGAATTATATGAGAACACGATGAAAACATGGTATACAAACATCAAAGTGTCGGATGAAGTTAATTCTTAGACAAAGTGTTAAAAGAAAACTAGTAGAAACAAAAATATCAAAACTTCAAACCTCAGCTTGGCGTCCAGCGTGTAATCTTACACCGGTGGCATCATACATCACCTGCCACCCAAATTTCTACATTAGAGATCTCCAATTGACATGTGATCTTTATCATTGTTTCTAAAATGCATTTTTTTAAGTCCATGTGCGTACACATTTCAGCTGGCTGCAGTGCAGTCTTATTGAGTATTGAACTAGCATAATGATCACATTATCCAATGATGAATACAAAATTCAATGCAAGCTCAAATGGTCTTCAGATTTAGAAAAAAAGTGCAACAAATTATGAGTAAAAATGGAAAATCCCTGCTATCTGCGAAATGCTGCAGAAAGAAGTGAAGGATCTTACCACACATGCTAAGACCAATACAATGGCAAAGAGTGATCCACCGATGCCTTCTTGGAACCCAACGGCTGTAGCAATAGCAGTAACAGTCGCAGAATGAGATGATGGCATTCCGCCGGATCCAAGAAGTTGCTTGAAATCCCATCTTCTTTCCTTGTACCTGCAAATCTATCAAGGTTTAAGAACTCTTAGGATAAACTAAAAACACCAAAAATCAAAAAGAAAAGAAGCAATTTCCCATTTCTATACAGAGGTTCATTTCCACATACCAATCTCACATGAATCAAATTACCATTGTAACATCAAAATAACGCCAATATTTTACAGGAATCAATTTACCATTTAAGCATGTTTTGATTAAAGATTACGCTTTTCTAATCAAGAACCAATATATGGGCAAACCCACAATTTCAATTAACAAAATCTATGGCAGTAGAATTCAATTCAAGAGCTTTCTTTTGGGTACATCGAAAAGATCCGATCAAGACTAAGACAATGCAGCGACACGGAACCACCACAAGAACCCAAAATTGACGGATTGGGTCGGATCCAAATTCGGATAACTGTGTAAAAAAGGAGAGAGAAAAGTACCAGGAGGTGAAGACCTTGATGAATTGGGCAATGGAGAAAGCTACGAGAGCAGAGAGGAGAGGGTAGTTGGTGAAGATTGAGGACGATGATGATGCCGCCGCCTCAACCATCGCGCTTTTTTGCTTTATAATTCTTCGAACGAGACTGCAAATATTCTAAAAGGTAAAATCAAAACCCCAAATCTGAAATCTTTAATTGTTTGATTCGCGGGAGGAGAGGAGGAGGGAACGAGGGAGAGAGAGCGTGACGTGATAAATAGGGAGGACAGAGGACCGACTGATTCCACAACGACCTACGGAGTTTTAGGCCGTTGCGCCGTCGTTTTGATTGAAAACAAAGGAAGAAGACGTTCTGGAAAGCTAATGAAGCAGCTAGCAGACTTGTCTGGCGTTATTTTGGTATCTATGTAACTAACGGTCTTTGCCCCTTTTATTTTTTTTATTTTTTATTTTTTATTTTTTAAGGCAACTAATGGCAAGTTACGGTTATTTATCTATTTCGGGAGTCAGAAAGACACAGGTATTTCAGCCTTCCTGGCCACAAGTCTGACTCCCAGACCAGTGGCGGGTTTTGAACCCAAAATCTCCAGTTTTTAATTTTAAAAAAATCTCGTAATTCATTATTTATTACTGAATCACTAGCTCGCGGCTGTCTTTGCCTTTTTCTTGACTCGTGAGAAATAATTTTTTATTTATTTGTTTTTAAATGAAGACGCTTCCTTGTTGGTGAAACATTTGGGAAGAATATACCCAATTCCCAATGTGTCATAATACAGCTCCCTTCCTGATTCTTATCCAATGGATGATTACTCTTCATATTTTTTTAGTTTTTATAGAATGATGATACATAAATTAACACTAACGTTATTTTTTAAAAGTCTCACTTTTGAACAAAATTCCTAAACTTTTCTCTAAACAAGTTCCACAAATTTGGGTTCCAATCATTTGAGGTGTAATCAAATTAAGATTTAAAAGAATTTTAAAAGACTTCAGAATCAAATGTTGTCAATTAGAATTTTAAAAACATTGAAATCATAGTGTAGTCAAATTCAAATTTAATATAATTTACAAAAATTCTAATATATTTTGTAAAAATTCACATTCATCATATCGTAATTCCATAAGATTATTCATATTTAACACCATCACGTGGTATAAACTAGAATGAGCCAACTAAAAGGCAAATTTTATTTTTTGGGGCAACTCCATATCCCTCTCGTCTGACTGATTGGGAGAAACGGGGATATACCCCGTTTACACGGAAGATCTCTGTTTCCCTTTGTGTCTTGGTCATACGAGTGACACGGCACGGAAGCCTCTACCCAAGCATCTTTCCACCCACGGGGAATGAAAGATATGGTAGCTTACTGCTTACCTGCCATAACTCAGTTTCCATAGCACTAGAAACGGCAAGAAAACATCAGTTCTGTGCTGGTTTGATAAAAACGTGTTACTCTTTTTCTTCTGTACTTTGCTTATCCGATCCCCAACTGTATTCTACGCAGCTTAGACAGCATTCTTCCCCACAAAATTGACCAGTTCCGCCTTTGCCGCGTCCATTACCACCTGGAAGTCTATACTTGTGTATCTTCCCCTGTGATGAAGATTTAGCATGTCAGTTCAAACTTGTTTCCAGTGAAGAATTTGATACTGTATAAAAGCGCATTGCCGAGAAAGTGGATCGAACACTTTAAATTGTGTCGGACCCTGCAAATCAAGTTTGTTTACGTACCAGAAGTGAGTTTTAGACCAGAATGTAGAAGGATAGGATGGACTTGCAATGCCATGCATTATCCTTGCAACAGCTCTGGGAGTGAATTTGGCCTGTGAATTGCTCTGCAGAAAGACCTGTCAATCCAAGAGGAGCCAATACATTAGAACTGCCAAGCACGAGCTGTCTCGAGTATATTAGGAGCTGATCAGATACGAAGGTTCTTACTTTTATATCTGCTCGCAAAAATCGGCTGCACATGTGAATGTTAAAGATATCAGCACGTAGAATAGGAAATCTTGATGCCAAATGATTTAAGTTTCAACAACCAAAGATCATACCGACCTGGATTTACCCATCGTATTAGGGACTTCAGAATTGTCATCTCCATCGAAGTATTCGATAATTTTCTTTTGCAAACATTGTGTGTGTTGGGCATCACAACAACCTTGCGTCTTCTCGCAAGAGTTAACGGCAAAAACTGCCGCATTAAACATTGCGTCCAACTTCCGCACCTAAATCAAAAGCAGAACATATTATTTGTACAAGAGAAACACGTTGTATTTGTACTTCCTCTGTTTACAGTGGACGTGTACTGAATTGATAAAAACGTTTAATGTGTTAACAATTATCAATTACCTTGCAACTTTCAACCTCTGATAACCATTTTGTGAGATGTGCTGATAGAGAACAAAGATCTGCAGGGGCTTCGACGATTGTAAAGCAGTAGGCTTGGTCCTTCAGTTCGTATGTTACTTCTCCTTTCAACTAAAATAACACAAAAACGAAAAAAAGATAAGTGTATGAACATTATGGTATCATTATGTAGAGGGCAGGGGATGACAACACAGTCAAACTTTTCACCTATAGAAGATAGTAAAACACAGCAGCTTATCAAAGGCCCAATTATGAAAATCAATGGCAGGATGAGGTTTGAACAAATCTTACCAATAAAAAAGGGAAAATATACAAAATGAAAACAAAAACCATAATACAATTCACCCTTCGTTTTTCCGTTTCCAACTCAAATAGTTAAGTTTTCTCAAAAATAAGATTTTCTTTTGAAGGACTTGAACCTTTAAAATTTGAAGATGATTGGATAGGACAGTAGCTGTAACTCCAATGCTATTTGCCACAGTCGGTATGTCAAACACGTATTGTCCTTGCTTAGTCTCAGACCTGAAAATTTTCACTAAGCATAAGTTGTTTTGCCACATATTTCTTGGTGTAAAATCGTATTCAACTTCTTTGTGTAATCAAAACCACTGATTATACTCACTTTTTCAAAATTGCAGCAACAAAAGCATCTTTCCCTGCAAGTAAAGCTGGGGATGTCTGCATTACGTACCGCAATATTCAACCATCAAGAGGTCAGTTTTTGTGACATTATAATAATTCAAAGTTAATCTTGGCAAAGTAGAAACCTCTAAACATGCTACCTACATTATGAAAATTCAAGGTGCAAGTCACATTTAACTCTGGAAGTAAATGCAAATACTGCACTTCACCCAACTCCAACTGCGTTAGAAGTGTGAGCATCACCTGCCAAAACAAATGCCAAGAATAGAACATTTTAGTGCTTAGCTTCTGAAAGTCCTTGTAAGTGATTTCTTCTATCTTCACTTAAAAATTTAGAATATTGAACGGAATTAGTAGCAGAGAAGGACCTCTTCTTTCATATCAAACTTGCGAGATGCAGTTTCTTTAACCAATGAACAAACTTTCCCATGCGAGTTCTCATCACTGGTGAATACTTGACAGAGGAATTTATTTACCATATATTCATCCACACCATCACTGAGAAGTAAGAACACAATACATAAAGTCATGAACCACTTCTAAACCTATGAAAGCCTTCGATAAAGGGAAAGTAATAGAAGATGCTGCCATATTTAACTACCTATACATAAGACTGCGAAGTTTAAAATATGTGCTATCATCATAATAAAGATGGCAATGGGACAACCTCCCATCCCGCCCAGCTCGTCCAATTTCCTACATAATTTATCATTCATTTTGTTAACAAATCTAAGACAGAAGCTTTTAGAAAAATACAGTGGTTTTGAAGAAACTTCCACCTGAACATACTCCTCCAAGCTTTCTGGCAAGGTGTAATGAATAACCTGAAAAAGATGCAATTTAGGACTTCCAGAAACAACTGGTAAACAATGGTACAATAAATCCAGACAGCATATTGCGATGCAAATATATGCTGGCATTAAGTAAACAGGCGAACATTTATGTTTATGCATGCAAATCAATCCTGACTTTGTCTTTCTTTTTGTGGTGGATACAAGTCATCTTTTTCTAGACTTTCTCAGAAGCCAGGAGCACAAGGCACGCGTAATATCACGATACCCCATCTGTATACTCCAAAGTTTATTATGTTTGTCATACACTAACCTAATAGACATTCAGTACAGACACCAAATGTTGTCTTTCTCAGGTTACAGTTCAAGTGAATGCAATGCAATGAACAACACTAATTATGAGTTTTTCTGGAAAGGAAAACAAAGTTATGAGTATATTTCTCTTACAGCACCAATATCCCTCTTGTCAAGGCCCATGCCAAAGGCCACAGTTGCAACAACCTTCCATCAAAACATACAAGTCAATCATCCAAGAATTTGATATTTGAATTTGCTACATATGTAAAAGGAAAGAAAAAGAAACATATCTGTAACACAAAATTAAACGAGAAGAATATAGGACTAAGGAATGAGCGGAGTAATTTTCTTACCACTCGTATCTTGTTAGAGAAAAACAACTCCTGCACTCGACTACGATCTTTAGCAGGGATACCACTGTGGTAACTCTGGTTAGCATTTTACCATAACTTGTTAGGTTTTTATCGTTCCTCATCAATATTTACATACAACTTGTGGATCATGCAACTGAGAAACATGGAAAACTAACCTTTCCAGAGATATTATTATCGCATAAGTATCTGCTTATCATTTCAGTTTCAAACTGCAAAGTTAGAAAACAAGATTATTTTCCACTCAATGTCAAGAATGTAGGATTATATTCATCCATCCTAATTGAGTGTCAAGAAAGAAGGCAAAATTAATTGCAAGAAGTGTTGGCAATCCTCAACCGCTAGTAGTTTAACAGTATTCCATTTCCCCTCCAATAATCTGAAGTTTGAGTCTTTCCTCATACAAGAAAGAAGGTTTTAAATATTGCCTCAGCTTGTTGAAAATGTTATCCTAGAACCACCTTAAAACTATCAAATACACAGAGTGTTACAAAACATCTTAAGGAAACGGGATATCAGACATTTGACTCAATGTGTACCTGAAATTTGCAGTAGATAATGATGCTCTGAACATCCTTGAACGAAGTTGACTTGATCAACAGCAGCAGATCTTTCATTCTATTTAATTCATAACAGATTCAGATACATATGTAAGAAAACTGATAAAATGAAGGGGGAGAAAGAAGTATTCAGACTTGCCTATTTCCACTCAATGACACTGAAAGTTGTAAATTATCCCTTAGTATTGCTTTTTGAATGAGATTAGTTGGAGGAATCTCTAAAGCAGACATGACAGAACCCAAAGTTGTGGCTGTGGCCGTAGCTGTCATGGCAAGAATGCAGTTGACATTGAGCTTGGCATGAAGAAAACAAGCTCTAAGCCTCATATATGAGGGACGGAAGTTATGTGACCTGGAAAACCCTTCAAAATTAAGTATTTAAGGGGAATTGCATGCCATAAGATACGAAATTCAGCTGGAAGGATGAGGACACTGTGGACTAATAATCAAACTATAAAAGACATTAAAACAAGAAGACAATAGTTGGTGCAACCATCACTATTCACTTACCACTCTGAAACACAGTGAGCTTCATCCACCACAACAAGAGACACAACTGTGTTAGCAGAAAATATAGACAAAAATTCCGCATTCAAAAACCTCTCCGGCGAAACAAAAAGCACCTAAAATACAATCCACCAAACTTTAGCTCTCTGCAAACAATCCAGATAGAACAACTCATACACTATATGAGTAAACACTAGATGTAAAAGACATTTTACATCCACTGGGGACAAATCATACTCAAATTTACTCAACAATATATTGACATACAAACCTTTAACTCCCCTTGTTGAAGCAGCCTTATTGTCTCGGAAGCTTCTTCAGGTCTCTGAATAAACAAAAGGAGACAAATTACACCCACCTATTTGTATGTGAGCAAAGAGAGACATAGACCGAGACTGAGAGCGCGGGACATACCTGATTGCTACAAATAAGACCGCCACGAATCATATGAGGCAGCTGCTTAAGCTGGTCAATCATCAGTGCAATCAATGGACTGACAACCAAAGTTACCCCAGGTAAAATTAATGAGGGCAACTGATAACACAACGATTTGCCAGCACCCGTAGGCAAAACAAGCATTGTCGACTTCCCCTCGAGCACCATCTTGATTGCCTCCAACTGCCCATCTCGGAACAATTCATACCCATAAGTTAACCTCAACAATTTCACCAAATTATCTTCACTCGGATCATTTCTAGTCATCAAAACCGCCTCTTCAAACGATTCGGAATCAAATTTCGGTCTTTTACTGTCTTGCTTCCGAATCTGTTGTTCTGCAATAGCATCTGCAACCAACTCATCTTCTTCACCAATTGTCTCCCCATCATTTTCATCTACTGCTTTCAATTTCCTTTTCCCCTTTCTGTAAAATTTTCGACGACCCGACGAGCTGCTATTTCCTCTTCGGTTCACGAATTTGCGCTTCCCCCGATTCAGATTGAGCTTCACAAAGTTCCCTTCTGCCCCACTGCTTCGAAACTTCACAGGCGCCGAAGGCACATTGCCTCCAATCAAATTGAAACGTTTCTTCACAGCTATGGCCGAAACTCCAGACTTGGCAGCAGCCGCTTCGCGTTTTGGATCTGGCGGTACCCGATTGGGGGCAGAAGAATCAGACCCACCAATTGCAGCCGTTGGATCCGGCTTCGGCGCCGAAGAAGACAGCGGCGGCTCGTCGTCTTGGAAAGAATCGAAATCGATGGAGGTCCGTCGGATTTTGGAGAACGACGGTGACTGGAACAAGTGCCTGCCCTGTGGGGCGAGAAGGGTATCGCTGGAATCGACGGTGGGGATCGCGCGGGATGGATCGGACGGCCAGCGGCAGATTTGGTAGGGTAAATTGGGGAGGAGGAGAGGAGATGGATCGGGCGGCGGGTCTGGTCGGGTGGGCTCGGAAGAGGGAGTTTCGGGTTCGGAAATGGGTTTGGACTTAGACGAAGGTCTGTACCTAAGTCTCGATGTGCGGGAAGAGAGAATGCTAGGCTTTGGCTTTGGTGGCGGTGGCTTCCGATTTGGCGCCGGCTGTCGCTTTGGATTTGTCGATGGCGGCTGTGGTGGTAACGAAGGTCTAGTGTGTCTTGGGGGAGTGGCAGAGATGTGAGAGCCGTCGGAGTCGGAATCGGATTCCATGGTGAATTTTGGTCGGAGAAAATTGATTGAATTTTCAAGGCCTTTACTTGATGATATGGTTTTCCCGCCATATTTTGAGCTTTTCTTTTTTAGCTATGGTTTCCCGCCATGGTTTAGATTTTCTCTTTCCCTTCTCATTTTATGTAATTTTAGGACTTTATGATTTTGGGTTAAGTCAAAGTGAAACAATAGGGTCCTTATAATATTTTTCTTGGAACTCATCAATGGCGAGAATTGAACTTAGACACTTCAGTTAACTTTACCAAGGTTGCTGAATTTCATCACCAGGCTATAGTCAAGCTGTGGAAATGAGAGGATAATGGTGTTTACGAAAAACTATGAATAATAATCAAACTATGAAAAGGAAAAACGAGAAGTTCCAGGTGAGAAGACTGCTAGCATCCCTTATTATTTTTGTTTCAGCACTATCTAGTAATAATAATCAAGGTATATTCTAAAACAATCATAATGAATATGAATGAATTGGGTTCTCGTACACACACTTACTCCAGTGGAGGAATTGAACCACATCGAACTTACTGATTCGTTGACAAGGCCGGAGCAACCACAAACCTCCGATGCCTCTGCCCAATTATCAGCACCTAATGACACAGGAAAACTTTACAATTACGTCGGCAAAACATCGCGGATTCTTACAAACAAATCGGAACCGATACAAACATTTGGCAAGTACCCCCAAACAGCCCCTTCAAACATTATAAAAATAAAAAATAAAAAAAAAAGAAAGAAAACATTAAAATACAAGTACTCAGCACCATCTCCTCCATAAATATCGGCTGCACTGAACTGCTGAAGGGAGTGGCCAAAATGCACAGCGGGAGCTTTGAGCGGGATTAGAATGGAGACCATCACATTATAGTGCAGTTGCACTTGGATTCCAGCTTTGGAGGCTTCATGCCGTCTACCTTGGGAAGCCCTACATTCCGTTGCAAAGATTCGTCAACATTCTCATCGTTCTCAGTCTTACTAGCAGGAAGTTCAGCATCTGTTTCCACCGGCTTTGGCTTGCCCTTTTGAGGTTTTAAAGAACGTCGACTAACAGTTCTGCTGCGTGGTTCCTTTCTCTCAGGATTGGATTTCCCCATTATTGTAACCGTAGGGTGAAAACCTTCTAATGGAACTGAGCTTTCCTTTTCCATCGCTATGGCTGCAGCCTCGTAGGCCAGATTGTGGACAATGGAGCTGCAGAAGAGTATTGTATCTGTTGCCTCTTCTAGTGTCAGGCTTCTTGCCTTTCTTCGACCTTGCAACTCAACCTTTACGGTTGATTCCTCTTCTGATAAAACATATAGGACTTGTCAGATGAGAATGTAAGGTGGTCAGGAAACCAAAACAAATAGGAAATCATGCTTCTTTCAGAGGGAAAGATGAGTGACACATAGGACGCGGGGAAGCAAAATAGTCATACATTATTGTAATTCTAACTCATGAACTCCACACAATACTGACCACCCTCACCGAGAAAAGTTTCTAAGTCAATAAACTTTGTCAAACATTAAAAAAAAAAAAAGTCTCAAAGCAATTTTAAATCATACCTAGGATGCCATATGCATTACTAGTGGTGCTGGTTTCTGGAACTGAAGGTGTCATATCACTGTCAGAAGGAAATGGAACTGAAGGCTCCTGACCTTCCCCAATCGTGCTTTTTGATTCAAGGGAAGCATCACTGTACATTGAACAAGAGGCACTCTGATCACATTTTTCAGTTTCTATTTCTGATACTGTGATCAAAGAGCTGTGAGTAGCAGTCTCTTCGGCATCCACTCGGACAACACTTATGGTGTTTTCATCGTTGAATGAATCTGGAGTTACAACTGAAGATTCAATATCCATGGAACTTTTTGCATTGTTTTTCAATTCTTCACCATACTCATCTGAAGCACAATTTTCACAATTTGGAGATGGAGCTACAGAATTGTCCTCTAACAGAGTGCTAACTGCCTGACTCGACAATTCTGTGGTAGAAGCATCAAATCTTCCACTGCTAGAACTGAACTCAGTATCATCTTCCTCAGCAACAGTTGTCCTGGAAGAAGCTGTAATAGTAACATCTGGTTCTGTACATTCTGAAGCTAGGAAGCGTTCCTGAGATGTTGTGTGCGCCACCTCTGCGACATCATATTCAACATTTCCCACAGTAATCTCAAAACCATTATCATGTTTGTTTGATGAAAGACCTAACGTTTGGCGAACATGGTTTGGATCTCCATGGGGTGATCCAATGCTTTGGGGTTTCATATTTGTGTCATTTGTGTGATTCTCCATGTCTGATTTCTTGCCACTCAACTGTCGCTGCACATGAGTCTCTGTTTGTCTAGCTGAGCCATAATCAACTGACGATGATGCAGAGAAACTATCCATGTCTGATTTCTTGCTGCTCAACTGTCGCTGCACACGAGTCTCAGTTTGTTTAGTTGAGCCAAAATCAACCGAAGATGATGCAGAGAAACTACCATGGCCAATGGAGCTTCTCATACTGTTTGAACTATCTCTAGCATATGACAGATTCTCATAAGGTATGGTTGTGGCTGTGAAAGTTCTGCCCTGAACAACAGACCCCTTGCTACTGCTTGTTCTCTTCAGCAGTATGGAAATGCCTGCTCCTTCCGAAATGTCTGCCCTCATATTTGGATAGTTAGAATGATGCAAATTCTGACCCCCGGTGTCACTATTATGTTGGCTACAACCAACCGTTAGTGAAACCACCCCTTGCTTGTTGGCTAGTCCATCCTCAACTCCCTCTACTGGTCTAACAAGAGATTGTTCTTGTAAACAATTAGGGATTTGCTCACGATCAATATTTTGGCCTGGATCGACAATCTCTTCACCCTGGGAATTGTTTGGTTTTCCTAAATCAGAAACTTGTGGAGATCCAGGCACAACCACCATGGTTTCCAATACATCCAAAGGTTTTTCTTCTTCCACAATTCCGACAGACAAAGCTGGAGAGTTTTTAGGAACTTCAGGTATCTCCGGCATCATGACAGTCGGAAGTTTATCTTTCCTACTGCACTCTGGACAAAATCTAATGTTACTTTCCACCCCATCAGAAACATAATACCTGCAACCACATTTAGGACAAGTTTCCATGTCTTCAAGATTATTGATTCCTGAAAAATCACCCTTAACATGAGAATCTTCAGAGGTTGGACTGACTTCCATGATGTTATTGGGGTGACCATAATCTTCAGAGCGACTAGCTCCACACTCCACTGTACTGGTGACTCTATTGAAGTCACCGTGATGAATGTCACGTGAGCCATCATGGACATCATGCCTGGTGTCTTCATCTACTACATCCATCTTATCAAAGCCAAATACTTCTTCATGAACATCAGAGTATGGCACTTTCTCAGATTCACTGGCCATATCATCCTGGTTGTGATCACACCCTTCCATATCATGTGCAACACTAGTACCCAGATCAGAACTTGCATTGCTGCTAGTCGTGACTGAGGAGTTCCTGGAAATCAGAGGACGATGCACAGAGCTTGCTTTTCCAACATAGAAGGTGCTACTGGGAACACTAGATAAGAGCGGCCGAAACATATTCTGGGGACCTTTCCGTTGATCCTGCACGGACATGGTAAGGCATTAATCCTATGATGTGGATTTCTATAACGTATGAATGGAGAAATCACAATGAGTGAAGTGCAAATGTAACATATTTATAACTACAGGATTCCAAGGTGTTACATTTCATCAAAAAGCCCTAGATCATAATGGCAACCTAATAAATATTAAGAGAGAGAGGAATATTATAATAATTCAGTGCAGTTCCAATTTTCAGCATTTTTTTATAACTTCGGTTAAATCCAATGTAACTTTATTACTTGAAGTAGGAAAGAAACACACACCTAAGAGACCTTGAATTGAAACCTAGAGAAAACATTAGCAGGAACAAAGTTTGGAAATTGTACAAAATTATATTGCCAAGTCATTGCATAAGAACTTTAGCAAACTGTCCCTACTTTCAAATAATTGCCTTTCATCGGATAATAAAAGAATTATTTATCATAATGGATGCAATTTAATGCACTAGACCAAAGTACCATTTGCCGAAGGGCGGAATCAAAGGATCTTTTTGGAGCAGAAGATGAGGACACCACTTTGGCTGGCCTCTTTGAGAAGGCCACAGCTCTGTTGTTTGAGAAAGTGACAACTCCTCTTGAAGTCGATCGGTCCAAACTACCCACAGGAATAGATTGTAGAGAGTCTAGATCATCATCAATGGAAGATGCTATAGAACCTTTGCTGTGAGAACTAAATGGGTCTCGATCATGACTATGAGATGAACTGACACTTCTAGAAGCAGTTGGAGACATTGATTGCCTTCTGTAGTTGGAGGAATTGTCCCTACCATTTCTAGATGCTGGTGAGGAACCCCTCACATATGTTGCCGGACGATCAGCAAGAGAAGTACGAAGGTTGGGAGGTGCATCACAGGAGAAGCCTGGAATATTGGTTTGCCATGCTTTTATTTTAGGTGAAGCAGAGTTCCCTCGACTTGTCTTTACTGGGGAAGTTCCTCTCATCCCAGGTGAAGCCCCACTACTGCTGGACCCAGTGCTTGTCCTCCGTGGTGTGGGGGTAGACGACCTTCGAGGAGGTGTTGGGGATTTACTTGGGGGGGTAGATGGTCTCTGTGAAGGAGTAGATGGTTTCTGTGATGGAGAAGATGGTCTCCATGATGGGGTAGCATGACGTAGACTTGGGGTTGGACTGGAATGGCGCACTGGTGATGGCTGTCCCCTTGATTGGATTGTACTATTCCCCGAACGAGGAGAAGGGCTTAAGCGATTAGGACTAGCACTACCCCTGCTACTTCGGTAACTCTTCTCCATCTGAAAATAAAGCAAGTATGATGTAAAATATACGGAAAATAATGATATCAGCATAATGTTTTAAGGAAACATCTATGAGATGATAACTAACATAATCAAGTCCCATAAAAGTGATTTGACCCCCTACCGTGGATGATCTTGATATAGAAATAGGTTGACTTCGAGGTCTGCCCCTTGGTGGTGCATTAACTGGTGGCGGTTCATCATCCAATGAAGGAAAAAGAGGGGTGTCGGGAGGCGTTACTAACCTTTGAAATTTAAACACCATATCTTCCGTCAGTACAAAGACAGAAACAGGACTGACACTTAATGATCATTTAGTTTCAGTGAATAAATGGACAAATTTCAAGCAGTAAAAATTTCAGCTTTTTGACAGAATCGCTTAAACTCTTAGCCAGTTAAGATGCAAGAATCAAAATATGCATGTAAACACGCTCTTAGTTTGCGAGATCATTTTGGCAGCCAAAAAGTCACTTCCACACTCTTCTATTTTCTCACACATGAGGAGTTCACAAGGTTGTTTAAAGTTGTTTTTGGAGTGCCAAAATCATCACCCAAATTTTTTAGGGAAATAATTTCTGCTTTCTTTGTCATCTGACAAAATAAATTATTCTGGTTTACTGAACAATTTCTAGTCTTTAAGGTAGGACGCTTGTCTTACAATTTACAACCAGGATGTATCACGTGCTTACAAAGTAAAATGCTAACAAATTGATCCTAGATGCAATTTAATCATGTCTTTAGTACTTAAGAGTGCAAAACATATCTTAAAACTAGAAATATAGCAACGATAAATTAAGGTATCAAACGAAGAAAAAGTATAATTCACCAGTCATAGTCATTTTTCTCCCCCTCCACATTAAACAGGTCGCTACTCTCTCCTCGCGTCGGAATGGTGATTCCAAGCTTCACACCCGAAAATTGCCTCAATTTTGTAGCTGTAAGATGAAAAACATAAATGATCCCTGTCAACCCTGTCACGCAAGACAAAATCCTGAACTTTACACTTCCTAGCAAATGATATAAGGAATGGCATCTTACAGAATGTGTCCTCAAGATCATCCGACGATGGAAGCAAGAAATCCTCTTTTTCTCGGGTCTGCATTTCGTTGAACAAGGCAAGATCTTCATCTTTGTCTTTCAAAAACACTCCACTTTCAAAACTTCGACCCCGTCTGTGAGGGTTCCCTCTTGGCTCTCGTCCAGGAGAGCACCTCAATGACGGCGAAGGAGGCATCTCTCACAACCGAAAACTACACAATCAAAACAGACACCCCAACCGCTCCATACAACGCAAATTGAACCAGTAACCCACCATATACACCTAGCTAGTACTCACAATGACAATAATTTGAGCAACCAAACTCTTTCACGATTCGCCGGCAACACGAAACGCACCAAACTAATTTAATTCCAATTCCCACAACTCAATAACAGTGGGAATCATACATGCCAGGTCCAAGTCAACTCAAAGCCCAAATAGTATCCCAAATTCAATACAAAATTGCATAAATTAACGCAGCAACTGAAACAACCGTACCAGTCGCAATGCAGAGGCTCAACGTCGACGTACGTAATTCAATCAAATTACGACCTTCATCGTGTACCGAAGTCTCAAAACCCTAGATTCTGCCATTTGAAGACACCAAAACAGAGAAACCACCGCACCCGCCACCAGAAACTTAATTCCAACTCCAATTCAGCTCCCACCAAACACTCCACGCCGCCACTGAACCCGAATTCACACCGCCATTGACAAAACCACTTCCGGTGCTTCCACAACTCGACTCACTGACAAAAAACCCCTCCGCACAACTCACTGCGATCCCGAAAACTCGAAGCTCGACAGCAGAGAGCTGGAAGATATCAAGCAGTCGGATCTAAAGCATTTACTGCTTTGCCTGCGCGCGTACGGATCGGAAGACGAAAGCGGTAACGGATCGGTGCGGCAGGAAAAGGAAAGTGGAATTCTCAGGAATTCTTCTCTCTCCTCCGAGAAAATTTATACGGTGCGAGTCTCCGAGAACGGAAGTGGAAAAACTGAAAATATAAAAAATAAATAAAACTGTGGTTTTGTTATCGTCTGGATTTTTGCTCGTTTCCTCCACAACAAAGCTTTCGTTTTCTCTTTTTTGCTTCTTCACTTTTCTCTTTGCTTTATTTTTTCCTTTTTTTTTCGTGATTTTCTTTCTGTCAATTGCACTTTTTCTGCTTCTTGTTAAATATTTACGAGCGTTGCAACTGCCGTTTACGGTAAGCTCTGCGTATCTTTAACCTTTCGTTTTCTTTTTCGCTTTTGTCATGTATTCACAGTATTTGTTAATTTCGTTTTCATACAGATTTTTTATTCTATTTTCCCAATTAAAACTAAGATCTAGAGTGCCTAAATACACGGAAATTATCTTCTTCTTTTTTTCGAACAAATGATATTATTTATATTAAAATATGAGAAAGTGAGTTAAGTCCCACAATGAGTTTACCGTATAATAATGCGGAGAAGTGAGATAAACTTCATAATGAGATTGTCGTAATAATGAGATTGCCATAATAATCTTTACACAATGTATCAACATATTAATTTGTACACAATTTGGATTACATGACATACCAATAATGTACCAAATTATTGGTAAGTTACATTTAATAGAGAGAGAGAGATATATATATATATATATGTGTGTGTGTGTGTGTGTGTGTGTGTGTGTGTGTGTGTGTATGTATGCATACGTATAATATCATTTAGAATTTTGAAGTGCATTGGTACGTTTAGAATAACACTATTTGGCTGCACATCCAATTCAACTTTTTTTATAAGTAAAAATTTAAATCAATTATTCTCACCGAAGAAATAAATAAATTTTCCTACCAAATCTATTTATGCAGGTATCTTGACTAGGTTATAGTGTATATACACTTCTTAGGTTTTATTAAGGGTAAATTACATTTTCATCTATTTTAATTCCTTACAACATCTTCAAAGTATTTCACTTTCATACCTTAAGTACTATTTTATTTCAAAATAATATCTCCGTTACATTTTTTATCTATTTATCCGTTAAGTGTTGACGTAACTGTCACATATATGCCACGTGGCAACAAAAAATTAAATTTTTTTTAAAACCTGAATTTTCTCAAAACACACAAATAAAAAATAAAAAAAAGAAACCCATCCCATCTCCCCACAACCACCCCCACACCTCTAAACTTGCAACAAGAAGAAGAAGAAGGAAGGAAGGAAAAAAAAACCCTTGAAACCCATCCATCCCATCTCCCCACAACCACCCCCCACATCCCTAAACCTGCAACAACAACAACAAGAAGAAGGAAGGGAAAAAAAAAAAAAAAAAAACAGCCCAAACCCAGTTGAAGAAGAAGCTGCCGGCGCGCGACCCACCTGCCTTTCCCCCATCCCCCCGCCCCGCACGACCGCGAACCAGCCGCTTCCACTATGTTGGAGTTGAAATTGAAATCCATTTCTCACTCTCCTCTCTCTGTCTCACTCCCCCTTCTTTGTCTTTGGTGGTTTTGGGTGGCGTTCAAACATAGATGAAGGGTGGGGGTTTCTTGGGTGGACGAAAGAGGACCTGGGTTTTGACTCAAATGACAGGGACTGGTTGGTGGTTAGGGTGGGAGAATGGGAGCTGCATTTGCACTCTTCTTTTTCTTCTAGGTTGCGGGTTTTTGGGTGTGGAGGGACGAACTCGGTTTGGGCATTTTTTTTCTTTTCCTTCTCCTCCTCCTGCTTCTTCTTCTTCTTCTTGCAAATTTAGGGATATGGGGGTGGTTGCAAGGAGATGGAATGATTTCAATTTTATTTTTTGTTATTTTTTTGTGTAGAAAATTCGGGTTTTTTTATAATAAAAAAAAATATTTTGTTTGCCACATGGCAGACATTTGGCAGTCACGTCAGCATTTAATGGATTAATAGATGGAAAATCTAACGGATGTATTATTTTGAAATAAAAGAGTACTCAAGGTATGAAAGTGAAATGTTTTGAAGATGTTGTAAGGAATTGAAATAGACCCAAAACCTGATGTATGAAAATGTAATTTACCCTTTTATTAATTTTTGGTATCTCAACTCATCAACTTATTTCCATACTTCCCATACAATCCCATACTAGTAGATTGTATTCTATTTTAGTTTCAACTTCGACTTAGTAAACATTATTTTGCATTTTTTATATGGATACTTAGCTCCTCAGTAATATAAATCATTATCCGACACGTATTAAAAAATATCTCATTAAAATATAGAAGTAAAGTTATACGTATTTGTTAAGGGAACTCTTATTAGCACTTCAAAAATCTCATTATACACTCCTCACAAGTGTAATTTCTTACTAATTATAAAATGTTTGAAGTGCAAAATGACATTTTTAGAGTGCCAATAACAATTATTTTTGTTAAATTGTGCAAATAGGAATGGATTCTTATATGTAACAAATCAAGTATTTTCCTTTTGCCATAACTGACAACTCATATGTTATATGTCAGTTTCCTTACGCTTCGTTAAGTCTATAAGTTTAGCAATGGCGTAGCCACCCACAAGGCTAAGGTTTAGCCCAGGGAGGTTTTATGTGAGAATAGTATTATCTATGCACTCATTTTTACTTCTCATACACCCCTTTCAAATTTCGGTTGTTCGAATTGAATGAGTTGAAGATAATTACTGACACAAAATTAATAAGGCTGTGTTGGAAGTAAAAATGGGTTTGTAAATAGAACTATTATTTTGTAAAATCATGTTTATAGTTTACTCAATTTCAATAGAGATTATTATTTAATGTATATTTTATAGAGGATAGGTAATAAATAATACATTTTATGCTAAAAATGCTAAATTAGTTCTATATACAATCCTTTTTTATCATATTCTTTAAAGAAAAAGACCATTTACCCTATGTAATTTAGCCTTTGTGCTTCTTACTCAAGAAAAGAAAAATAATTTCTTTAAATCCACAATTAAATTCTTGTCTCCGCAATTCCTTAATTTCCATTGTGATTCTCCAATAAATGTCACATTTGGTACTTTCTTAATCTCTATATTATTCTTGATTTAATTAGTAGGTTAATTATTTATATGGTCCATGAATTTATCGGTTAGGGTTATGATTTTGAGAATAGTTTATATTATATTGTTGTTCTTTTATATTGATTATTATATAAGTTTATACAAGCAAAAAATAAACATATGATTTTATAGTACTTTTTTCAATTAGCCCACCCAAGGAAAAAATCTTGGCTCCGCCTTTGAAGTTCAGTGGCAATAATGAACCGCACTATAAATTCGCTTAGCTTTCTTAACATATCTAGATGATTTATAAGATGATATAAGTTATGAACCTTAAAAAGAAAAAAGAAAAAAGCCATCAAACATACACTTCACGAAGTTCAGTTCACCGATAAATAATGAAATTCCCTCTCATAAGAAGTGACGCTGATAATCACATTAGATAATGACCTTGTTAAGTTTGGATAATCTATACGTGTCAATGATGCATTCAATTAAACCCTAAATAAAGACAGCGGGAGTGGGACAGCGATGGAATAAGATAAAAAGGCGATGTAACAACAACCATATGTTAATGTTATATCATGAATCTGTGCACTAATGGAAAGGTGCAGAATGACGTCGTTTTAATTGGTAGGTGACGGAGAAAGAAAACTTAGAAGCCTTCAGTGTAATCATAACCAGTATTTATTTATTTTTATTTTTATTAATGCATCGATATTTTTACACTAAGAAGAGAGAGAGTTCGGTTAAATTACAAGATGGGCAGCCTAATTTGGTATCGAATTCACCATTCACAAGATTCGAACCAAAGACTTCTTACTTTAAAGTGAAAAGGAATACTAGCAAACTGTAGTACTGAATGCCTATATTATTTTTCTTTTTATATTCAATGTATGGCTTTCAACAAATCTTATATAAATATTTTATGTCAAAAAATGGTTGTGTTTCAACCCACCAAAAATATATTATTATGGTAACAAATTAAAATCGTCGATAAAAATCACAACCGTAATGCAGTTTTGTTTTTATTCCGTCTTTGAAAAAATTTATTAAATAATTAATAGTAAATTCGAACTTCGCATAACAGAATTGGATCCTCTCCGAGACAAACTATTGGGATCTTCCTGATCATTAATACGGACCGTTGAATTTTGATTCAACGGCTACAAACAAGGGGGTCCCTCTAAAAGTTATAATAATTGTAATCGTTTGATCAAAATCCAACGGTCCGTGTTAGTGGGTCAGGAGAATCCCGAGGGTTTGCCTCGAAGAGGACCCAATTCCACAAACGACCTAAGATAATTATAATATATTACAAGTGCATGCATTGTTTATATTATGTCGAAATATTTTGTCATTGATTATTGTATGAGAAGAATAACAACTTGAATTAGCTTTAAAGTAATAATAACTTGAAGAAAAATACATTAAATAGAGTTCTTGGACTAGATTCTAGAAGACGTTACGCACTATTGACAGGCGGACTGGAATTTAGCACCTAGGCTGCTAAGTTGGAACTTAGGTGGATTAGGTGGATTTAGTTAAATTTATTATAGTAACATATAAATAAGTCTCTACTTATACTCTAGAAAAAAACTATACTTGTATTGAGAATTTGGGGAAGTTAAAACTTAAAACATCATGGCATTGACGTCATCACATACTAATGCAACAAAAATAAGAAAAACCCAAAACGCAAAACCAAATTCGAAAATTAATAGTTCATAATCTAAAATTGACAGAAATTAATCAATTATTCAATTAATCAATATATGTGAATGAGAACATGGAGAGACATGGAGAAAAGAAACACGAAATGGCGAGAGAAATAATATGGGTTCTTTTTTGGGTAGGTTCCCACAAGACCCCTTTAACTTAATTAAAAAAAATTAAAAAACAATAGAACCCTAAACCTCGAACTGCTTATTCACTGTTTAACCACTGCCTAACTCGCCTAGCACATCAAGGCTGCCTAGGTGGCCGCCTAGCCCTTATCTGATTTTCCTCTATGTTTTGGCTTAAATTGCATCGGTCTTTCACTGCCTAGCCTAGGTGCCGCCTATTTTTAGAATAGTGTTCTTGTATGATTATGCCAAATTTTAAATAGATTTTTTTGGTGATTATATTTTTTGAGATGGCATACAACGTTCCACAAATATGTAAAGAGATGGAGACATATGAATTGGTAGTATCCAGCTGTGTATTTTACTGTATATTATTATATACAATGTACAAGTTATCATGCATCTGCACTATACGTGACATATATAAGCTCCAAATAATTGAATCAGAAAACCTAAGTACCTAACCAATGTACACCTTATTCAACAAAACAAATATAAATATAATAATGTGTGCGTATATATTTAATTTATTTCCCCAAAGATCGCACTGAAATTTTTTAATTTTCTCCAAATATGGTGCTATTTACTCATATGTTTTTATACGCAAAATAAATTATGTAATTTAAATAAGGGAGTTTTAATGGAAAACTCACGGTATTATTTACTTTAACGAAAAATATGATACTATTCACTTTCCTATTTATTTTTTCTTAATCGTTAAAACTCAAAGTTTTCAAACTATTTTCATTAATTTTCTTTTTAAATAACTATTTTGTTGAAAAATTAAAATAAATTAATATACTAATATTACCTGTTCCCGACGCAACAAAAGTTCCAAAACTCAGTTCAACTCAAATTCTCACTTTCCTTTTACAAGCACACGTCAACTTTATGTTCACGATATTCGTTGACGTTTACCTTTGTGTTACTATTTACTTTCTACCAAACCTTTTGTTACTATTTACTTAACACCGACACGGTGCGTTTTACTTTTGAAGATTCTTCTGAAAGACTGAAAGCGAAGCGCCGCGGTTGCGCGCCACTCACTCTACAACGTTCTAAACGGTAAAACACAAACCCTGCACCCGCGCACCGCCACAACTAACACCACCATGTTGGCGGCTCTACGATCTCATTCACTCTCTCTCTCGTTTTCTTCTTCCTCGTCGCTCCTTCGACAATGGAAGCTAGGGTTTCCGGCCGCGTACTCTACGTTCGCGGGCAAAGGCCTCCTCCACCTCCAAGAGGTCGAGAAGGTTCTCAGCGACGTGAAGGCAGACGACGTGAAGGTCATACCGGCGGGTAAGCACTGCGAGTGGGCGGATTTCATGGTCCTCGCTACCGGAAGATCCATGTGGCACGTCAAGAACATCGCTCAAGCCCTAATTTACAAGGCAGGTCCGAATTTCTTTCTAATTTCAATTCCTAATTTGTGTTTGGTTGCCGAGAATCGAAGGGAAACGGAAAAGAGTGAAACGCTGAGTCTTATTGCCCACTGACTAGAAAAAAGAGTGAAATATTATCATCTGTTTGGTTGCCTAGAAAATTTGAGTTTGGGTTTTCCTAGTTGACAGGGAAAAGGGTAATATGCAATTCTTTTTGTTATTTAGATTGCTGCTTGATGTTAACTGGGCCTTATTGTCTTTTGTTTGTGTGTTTATATGAGCAGTCTAAGCAAAAGCAGCAAGGAGGTGAGCGGCTAGTGCTTCCCAGTGTCGAAGGGCAAGAGGGAGGAAAGTGGATTGTCATTGACTCTGGTATGTTCTGCTCTTTGTAGGATCTTCGTTTTTGGTTGTCGAAAAGTAGCTTTGATTACGTATTTACTCTTGTTATGGTATGTTTGGTTTTTTGCATAAACCCGCCACAATATTCCTGGAAAACTAAAAGCAATTTCCAGTAGCCATACGAGGGCTCAGAGTTTCCGTAGTGTGTATTTTGACTAAATTATTGAAGGATAATGCTAGAGAGACCAACTATCTCGATCAAATTCTGTAAACCATGTGACGTGGTTGTTGATGATTGTATTATTACTTAACTGCTGATTAACGTGCTTATTTCCCATTGGTGACACATCCCATGGAATTTTACAAAATGGTAGTAGAACGTATGAATCTTGTACTTCTGCATAATGTTTGCCATTACATGCCTCATTGATATTGTTAGTTCCTTTCTCTTTGGGTTTTAATACTTGGTTTCTTTATTTATTTAGGCAAAGTGATAATTCATGCTCTTGATGAGAACGCTAGAGCTTACTACAATTTGGAGGCTCTTTGGACCTCGAAGAAGTCGGAAAAAGAAACATTGGAGGTGAATTGCAGTACATACTTTGAATCATATTAGTTTGTTATGCCACCCAACCAAAGGGCACTACTAGAATATTATCAATGTTTTTGGGAGATCAGATCACCTAAGCACTTTTTCACTAGGTTTAAGCCGTCATTAATCTAACCAAATATCTCAGTAAGCTTTACATGTACAGAAGCCATTTAGTAACTTAAATTTATCTTAGAGCAAGTTTGACGGATGGAAAACTGATTTTGGTTAGTTGAAATTTGCATGATGGTTTTTAAACTAATTTTTGTGGTAATTCAGGTTATCAATTTTTCAGAAGGTCTTGTATCAAAAATGAAATGAAAAGAAAAGAAAAAGAAATTCTCGTGTCGTTCTAGTTATCAGTGTCCTGAAATCAGTTGACATAAATAGATTATTTCTACATATTTACAAGTCAATTAGTTTCTTAGGGTCTTTTGACGTTGCAAAACTAGAAGTAAAGATCTGATATGGCTGGCTGAAGCTAGTGCTCGTTGTGGACTTTAGAGGAATACTGTTGTCCAGCTATGTTAAAATTCTGCTAGTTTATTGATATTTTGTTTATGTGTTCTGTTAACATTACTGAATTGGTAACCTATGTCCTTACTCTCACGCAGATGCAAAGTTCTTGCTTGCATAATTTCTTGTTTTTTGATTTGTTTAGGATTTGGATAAGGCTTTTGTGAAGATTCGTCCGAAGAACAACTCCAAGAGGAAACCAACAATGAAACGGGCATAATCATCGATTTTCAGATGTATAAGAACCTTTGCCAATTTATCTTTAACATCGTCTAAATGTACATTCTGGTTGCTTATCTAGTTGAAATTTTCGTGGTGTTAGACTTAGACATTTACACTGAAGACATCTCTGACTTTTAATAGGGCATCGGTTGGGTTGGGGTTGAGCTTCAACCCGTGGCAGAAACCTGTTTTAGATCTTGTATCGAGTTTTAATACAAGCGATATTAAGAGGAGAGAATGTCCTTGGATTGCACTTGGATCTTTTTTTCATTGATAACAACCCCAAACGAAGTTTAACGTTCGAATATAACATCGACAGAAGTTCCTTAATGAAACTAGGTTGGACAGTGGCCGGTTCAGAAAAACAACTTGCATGACACAATTATATTATCACATAACATTTTGCTTCCATGAAATTAAGTCCCCCTGATTTAGGGCCGTTGATGGACTAAATCCGGTCTACGTCCTTCAAAGCAAAGATTATGACCCAGATGTCTGTCGTATACTACCAAAAGCCCACACGACATTTGGGCCCAACAAACAGTTGCCACAGCCTATTGGATTTTACTTATGTTACTCTTTTCTCCTTCCGTCAAGTGATTTCCTGCATGGAAAATACCGAATTTGGATCCTCTCCGAGGTAAACCCTCGGGATTAACTAACATGAGCTATTGAATTTCGATTAAACGGCTATAATTATTATAATTTTTAAAAAAATTCTCTATTTATGACCGTTGGATTAAAATCTAATGGCTTGTGTTAGTGGATCCCAAGGGTTTGCCTCGAAGAGGGTCCAAATTCGAAAATACCAACTTCTTCGCTTAATTATCCGCGTTCCATTTTCCGCGTTCAACCTCAATATTACCATCCTGCCCCTTCCCCTCATCATTGTCATCTATGGCTTCATGGTAATTAAATGCAAAAGCAGCCCCACTCGTCAATCTCAGCAGCCACTTCGTAAGAAACAACTCAAGCCTTGCTTCCATCGCCACTGCCGGAGTTCCCAAAGCATTTCAACGCAGAACACAACCTCACCAAAACGCCTTCGTTTTATAAAAGCCGATCGCCAATTCCTCGCATTTCGAGCTTCTCATTTCTCGCTTTGCATTTTCCAATTCTCCAGAGCTCCCATGGCTTCCATATCTGCATCAAACGTCGTCGCTTTAAAATCCGCCGTTAAATTCGGAGCTACCACAGATGGCAGGGCCTGCCAGTTCAAGCAATGGGCTCCGATTGGTGGAGCAACCGTATGGGGTCGGAGCATTGGGCTTCAGTACAGATCCAAGCGCTCCTCCACTTCCTCAGGTAATTCGAATTCCAATTAGTCATCGAAACGATTTGTTTAGTTGTCATTTAGGATGATTAGGGATTTAGAGAATGTAGAAATCAGAAAGTAGTTGGTAATGTTATGTAAGAATTTTGGAAATTGAAATGAAAACCATAATTTGATGGTGATGGTGATGGCACGTGACAGGTTACGTGAGGGCACAGGTGGCGACGCTGGAGCAAGCGACCACTGGGGAGGCCAAAAGTGTGGAGGGTCCGGTGGTGGTGGTGACCGGAGCTTCTAGAGGCATCGGCAGAGCTATTGCTCTGTCTTTGGGCAAAGCTGGTTGCAGGGTTAGGTTTTTGTGTAATGTTCTTTGTTTCTGTATTGTTGGTTTTGGTTGTTGATGGTGAATTGATGATTGTGTGCGGACAGGTCCTTGTTAACTACGCTAGATCGTCGAAGGAGGCGGAAGAGGTTTCCAAAGAGGTACAGTCAAATCATCTATGCAAATCATACGAATAAGTCTTGCTGACTTGAAATTCGGACTAAATTTGTGTGCTATGATTGTTGGGTTTATTTACTAGTGATAGAGCGATATTGAATGAGGGTTGTGTTCTTTCAGATTGAGGCGTTTGGTGGACAAGCTATTACTTTTGGAGGGGATGTTTCGAAAGAAGAAGATGTTGAGGCGATGCTCAAAACCGTACGCAAATGTTCCTTCTTATTTTAATTGGGTTGTTTTGGCATGATTATGCTAGTTTGGTGATGTGGTTAATAATTTTGCATCTGCAGGCGGTTGATGCTTGGGGAACTGTTGATGTACTGATAAACAATGCAGGTTATTGCAAATTTCACCTGCTTTTTGTCTAATGTCCAATTTCAAACATGATCGTCATTTATACCATGGTTTCAGGAATTACCAGGGATGGTCTGTTGATGAGAATGAAATTAAAACAATGGCAGGAGGTCATTGATCTAAATCTTACCGGTGTATATCTATGTACCCAGGTATGTGTTTCGAATTTTCGTTTTTCATGGAAATGCTACTTGACTTCAATGTCGAACTGAGGAACTTCACTTTTTCAGGCAGCAGCCAAAATCATGATGAAGAAGAAGAAGGTGAATACCATTCCTTTCAAAAGGAGTATCCCCGACCTTTTTGTCTAATGTCTTATCTCAGTCGAATAATGCTTCTTGCAGGGAAGGATTATCAATATTGCATCCGTTGTTGGTCTAGTTGGAAATGTTGGACAAGCCAACTACAGTGCTGCAAAAGCAGGAGTAATTGGCCTGACCAAGACTGTTGCTAAGGAGTATTCAAGCAGACACATTAATGTGAGTATTCCAAGATTCTTCTATTTGTTCCACTAATCAGACACATCCCGAGATGGTATTGTAAACACGAAAAATTCCTGAAACAAGAGACAAGAATACGTGTACAAAATATATTTTTTGTATTAGTGATTTTGGGGTTACAATCTCTTTGTAATTTGATCCTCTGATTCTATCTTCGTAAGGTGTAGGTTTGTGGATGAGCTGTTGATCCAAAAGGCCGTCGGGGCTTGATCTAGGGATGAACAGTTGATGAACGGATCTTCGAGGGCTTTTGGGCTTGATCTTGAAGACTGGGTGTATGGATTTCTTCAAGGGGGCCGTCGAGGCTTGATCTTGAGGGTTGATGGATGAGCGGATCTTCAAGGGCTTTTGGGCCTAATCTTGAAGACTGAGTGTATGGATTTCTTCAAGAGGCCGTCGAGGCTTGATCTTGAGGGTTGATGGATGAGCGGATCTTCAAGGGCTTTTGGGCCTAATCTTGAAGACTGATTGGATGTGTGGATTTGTTGAGGTTGTTGATCCAAAGGGCCGTTGGGGCTTGATCTTAGGACGAACGGATGATGAACACTTTCTTCAAGGGGCCGTCGGGGCTTGATCTTGAGTCGGCGGAAGTTCTTCAAGGGCCGTTGGGGCTTGACCTTGAAGGAGGGTTTGACGAAGAACGAAGAGTGTTTTCTTGATCCTTCGGGATTTTGCTTGAGAGCTTTAGAGTTTCAAGGCTTCAAGGTTTTGGTGTGATGTAAATTCCCTTCTTTCTTTCTTTTCTTCTTCCTTTCTTTTCTTCCTCCTCAAATGAATGCCTTGGCTTCCTATTTATAGAATTCCAAAACTTGATTTTTGGATTTAAATAATCAGATGAAATAAATCATTTCTGCCAGGTATTGACACGTGTCCTATTTGATGACTTTTCCAATTTATTTCGATTTTTCGTTGAGTCACACGCTACATGTAAAATTTATGTGACACGTGAGTGTTGAAATTTTAATTATTGGTCAACATTCATTTCACCGAAATTTTGATGTCTACAAATGCCCCCACTTCAAGGCGCGTCGTAGACATGTGCTTGTCACGTGTAGAAGATGCGTTTTGAAGTCCCTTAATGTAGATGTCAACCCAAGGGCCGTCGAGGCTTGATCTTGAATTGAGCTGGAAATTTCTTCAAGGGCCATCGAGGCTTGATCTTGAGTTCGACTGGAAGATTTTCTGGTTTCCTCCTATCGTTGATTTTCCACAAGCTTAATCTTGAACTGGGCTGGAAGATTCTTTTGGTCTCCTCCGAAGGTTTGAACTTACTCCTTTTATCTGGAGTTGAATTTGATTCAAGGGTGGTGAACACTTGATTTTGAATCGGACTTGTGATTTCTTCAAGGGCCATTGAGGCTTGATCTTGAGTTCGACTGGAAGATTTTCTGGTTTCCTCCCATCGTTGATTTTCCTTTGTGCTACTCTTGAACTGGGCAGCAGGATTTTTCTGGTCTCCCCCGCTCGTTGATTTTCCTTTGTGCTACTCTTGAACTGGGCAGCAGGATTCTTTTGGTCTCCCCCCGAAGGTCTACGAGCGGTTTCAGGATATGGCAGGCAAGTACGAGGTGGAGGTGCTGACCTGTTTCTTTGTTCAATCTTTCCAATTCGTATTGAATACGAATCGGAAAGATTGAAGTTTCCTTGTCCCTTCTCTGGCAGTGTATCAACCGTTGAAGATGACTACTCGAGAGCAATACTAGGTAAGCAATCAGGAATAGATTCCAGGTAGTCGGTTCCAGATCGGAAGACTGACTCCAAGTGCCGGCTGATTGCTTCTTTCACTTTGCCATGCGAGTAAGAACAAGGACAAAGGAAAAGACAGGGAAAAAGCATGATATGAGATACCTTTGCTTTCGAATAAGCAGCGAATGAATCAACACATATATTTGTTGTGCTTGTCTCCACATGCTTCGATGTATCATTTTCACTTGCCTTACTTGCTCCCCTTTGCAGAAGTGGTATTTCCTTATGCAGGTTTAGCATCTTCTCTTGTAGTATTTGTCCTCCGATGCAGGAGTTGAATGCAACCTTTGCATTTAAATGGTGCTTCACTTCTTGGTGGCAACTGGTTTGAGTGGAGGTTCCGACATATTGCTTTCTCTGTCCTTGTCTTGGCAGGTGAGAACAAGGGCAAAGGAAAAGATAGGGAAAAAGCATGATATGAGATACCTTTGCTTTCGCCCTTGATGATATGAGATACCTTTGCTTTTGAAGAAGCGGTGAATGAATCAGCACATGCTTCAATCTATCGTTTCCTCCTGGATCATCTGTACTCCAGGCATCTGGTATCTTCAAAGGTTGAATAGGTTTTCTCAAAGGAAGAAGAAGAATTGTGTATTTCGAAAGGTTTTGCTGGGAGTGCGCCCTCAGAGGTGAGGAAGAGTTGGGCATTTTCTTCAGGTCTGCCTTGCCATAAGAGACGAAAGTCGACACATATAGGGATTTCTTAATAGCAAGTGGTGGTACCGTTCTTTTACCCTTGTCGACAAACGTCTCTTCGATATCTGAACGACGCCTCTTCGATTTCTGAACGACGCCTCTTCGATTTCTGAACGAGCGCCACTTTTGACAAAGTTGCACGCGTTTTCTGAAAAGCAGAGAAAGCGTCGCCGAACTTTGCGCTTGTCGGCTAAAGACGTGTAGTTGCGATGATGGCCTCCACGTGTTCTCGACTTTGTCAGATATCTTTTGACAAAGTTGAACGCATTTTCTGAAAAGCCGCGAACGCGTCGCCGAACTTCACGCAGGAAAATCCGGATTTTTGAATCGGTGGTCGTGTCGCTTGGCTTTTTACAGAGGTATCGATCACTCCAACATACACACTCTGAAAATTGCCCATTCTTGAAAATCGTCTCCGGCCTTTTGAGAATTATCTTCATCCACCCATTCTCTCTGAACACCTTTGAAAAAATGACTAACTCATCGAACCTTTGCTTAGATTTGAGTCTCAGCAGCGATCCGGTTGCACCCGGTCAAGGTAATGTATGGCGCCCTTCTTTTTTATCTTCTAACGGTCCTCTTACAGGTGAAGACTCCGTGATGCAGGACGCCACAACAGCTACAATAGTAGCTAGGAACCTCCTCACTCCAAAAGATAGTAGGCTGCTGTCAGGACGGTCCGATGAGTTGGCCGTTCAAGAGTCCCTCGCTCTCAGCGTTCAGTGTGCAGGCTCTGTGTCCAACATGGGCCAACGCCTACTTGCTCGCTCCCGTCAGGTTGAATCGTTGATGGCAGAGGTGGAAAGTCTCAAGCAAGAGATCAAGCAGCTGAAGTATGAGAATAGAAGTTTGCACGTGCTTGCAAACAACTATTCGACGGGCATGAAGAGGAAGCTTGATGAGCTGCAAGAATCTGAAGGTCGGATTCAAAGTGATCGTCAAAGGTTTTCGTCTTTCCTCCAGAGGCACCTTTTTCCTGGGTCTTCCAGCGTTTGGCCAAGTATTGAGGCCTGGAATGCTCTAGCTTCAATGCCTCCCGCTCCGATGCCTTCTGCTCCGATGCCTTCCGCTTCTAGAGTTTTGCCAAGTAATGGGGCTTCACGTGAACATCCTTTGTGAAAGCTCCATCTTTTTTTTTTTTTTTTTTTTTTTTTTTTTTGACATTTATTTATTTATTTTGATGTGACTGTACTTGAAGTTTTGAAGTTTCAAGTTGCCTACGTACTCTTCCAAAGAAGAGATCAAGTCATAACGTAGTTCAAATGAGTGATGATTTTGATGATGATTTTGCCGTACACAGTTTATGCTCTTGCGGGCCAGGAGCGTGGTGCGTTTGCAGTTTCAGCTCGTGCAGGCAAGGAGCGTTTGTTGTCGCCTTTTATGCTCGTGCGGACAAGGAGCTTTGGTTGTCGCCTTTTAGGCTCGTGCGAACGAGGAGCGTTTTTTTTTGATGATTTTGTCAAACGATCTTAGAGAGGCATTCCTTGCAATCTTCATAGCAAGAAGTCTTGACTGAGTGATTGAAGAAGTCTTCTGGGAAGAAATCGCGCATCGTAATGGCAACGGACGTTCTTTGTGTCATAACTTCATCATCCTCAACACTTTCATGTAGCTTTGAAGGTTGACGGTAGCTGCTTTGCCCCCTTTCCGTTTGGTGAACTTGTGGAGGAAACCTATGTTTCTTGTGCATTTTCTTTGGAGTGACATAAGTCCATCCTTCAACTTCACTTGACTTGACTGACATGGTTTTGGAGCATGCCTCCAGCGGTTGAGGTGAAGATTTTGAGTTCAAAGAGCCAGAAGTGACGGAGGTATAGTTTGATTTCACCACATCATTAAGATCTAGCTCGATGATCCCTTTCTGAGCCAACTTCATGATGAGATCTTTTAGCACAAAGCAATTTTCCGTCGGATGACTAATGAAGCGGTGGAATTTGCAGTACCTTGGACTGTCAGTACGGTTCATCTCTTCCGGCCGTCTGCACTCAGGTAGGTCGATCACCTTTTTGTCAAGCAAGTCATCTAACATGGCAACCACGTCAGAGTCGGGGAATGGATAAGTCTTCTCCTCAAGCTCCTTCAAAGTGCGTCTACGTATCTCTTGATCACGAAAAGCTTCGGTTTGAATCGCTTTGCCTCGTGTATGGGTTTTGACTGGAGTTGTGTTGAGCGTCATTGCTTCCTTGGTGGGTTTCCACGCAGCCTTATCTACCTTTGGCCCCAAAACTTTGTCATTCTTGTAGTCGGCGATCTGTTCTTTCTTCCCATGACGGGTGATGCTTAACTCCATATCATGGGCGCGGGTGGCTAACTCCTCAAATGTTCGTGGTTTGATGCCTTGAAGGATGTAGTGTAGTCCCCACTGCATGCCTTGAACGCACATCTCAATGGCAGAGGTTTCAGAAAGCCGATCTTTACAATCCAGACTTAAAGAGCGCCATCTATTTATGTAGTTGATGATAGGTTCATCTCTCCACTGTTTCGTACTGGTCAGCTCTAGCATGCTTACAGTACGACGAGTGCTGTAGAAACGGTTGAGGAATTCCCTTTCTAGCTGGTCCCAACTGTTGATAGACTCAGGTTCGAGGTCAGTGTACCAGTCAAAAGCGTTACTTTTCAGCGAACGCACGAACTGTTTGACGAGGTAGTCTCCCTCTGTCCCAGCATTGTTGCAAGTTTCAATGAAATGGGCGACATGTTGCTTCGGGTTGCCTTTTCCATCGAACTGCATGAATTTTGGGGGCTGATAACCCCTTGGCATCTTCAAAGCATCAATCTTCTTGGAGTAAGGCTTTGAGTATAGTACGGAGTCATGCGAGCTTCCTTCGTACTGTGTCTTGATAGTGTTTGCGATCATCTCCTGTAGCTGCTGGATAGAGAGAGATCCCATGGATGCCGTTGCTTGGTCTAGCTTCGGCTTCTCTTCAACTTTCTCCGCTGGTGGCTCCTCTTCTTCGTCGTCTTCTTTCTTTAATAGGCCAATATTTGGGTCGACTTTCACGTCGGGCAGCGCATCTAGTTGGTTGACAAGTGCGGCAATCTGCAAGTCCTTCTCTTCCACAGTCTGTGTGAGCTTTGCGATTGCTTCATTCATCTGAGCTAGCTGCTCCTTGATTGAAGTTGCTCCAGTGGTCATGACTTGCATGGTTGTACTGCCGCTTGGATCGGGGTCGGAAAGTAGGGACTCTGAGTATTTCCTCGGGCTTTCGTCTTCTTTTCCTTCTTGAACCGTGATGTAGAAAACATCTTGGATCTCTTCTTCAGTGCCGTTCTCTTGGGTTTGTTGGCATGAAGATTTGCCAGTGTGGACGATGATGCGCCTCCTTACCTTCAGTGGTCCTTTTGTGTCGACCTCTAGGATTGCTTGGCGCTCCATCCTTGAAGGAATCAAGCTTCGAGCGTCGTCTTTTTCTCCTAACCCATCGAGCTTTTCTCCTTTTGGGGTTGTCTTCCTCTTTCCAAAAGGCTTACCATTATCTTTAAATCTTTCTGAAGCAGATCGTCGCAGAGGAGAGATAAATGTGTTGCTTTGTTTCTTAGGTTTTAACAACCTTTCAAAAACAGAGTTTTGGGATGTCGGCGCGTTAAGCCTCTTGAAGACAGAGGTTCGGTCTTGACCACCAATGCGATTAAGCACTGAAGTTCTGGAGCTTGAATGGCTCATCCTATTGAAGACCGACGTCCGAGGGGAGGGTTTAGGCTCTTCTTGGTCTTGTTCAATGCTCACGCTGATGTGTTGAGCGCTAGCTTTCTTCACTTTGCTTGAAATCTTCACGGGTGCATTTGGTGTGAAGCCAAGTCCAGCCTTGTTGTTGTCAACTCCATAATCATGCTCCTTCAACTTCTTTTGAGTCTCGGTGAGGTCGCGATCTTTGTCGTTGACGGTGTTTGAAACCTTCTTTCCAAGATTTGAAGAGGAAGCATAGTCATGCCTAGCCTTTGACATGAGTTCGTAGGCATTTGGGTTGAAGCCTTCTTCGGTCCTCTTAGTTGGAAGAGAGCTTGGTTTCACTTTGACGCCATGCTGTGCCTCCAGACGGTTGATGAGTCCGGCGGTTTGCAAGTTTTTCTCCTCTGCAGTCTTTATCAGCCTTGCAATTGTTTCCTTCATCTGAACCAGCTGTTTTTCAATGGAGGTAGCGCCGATAGTCATGACTTGTTCTTTGTTTGAAGCCATGGACTGTGCTTGAATATCTTGAACGGAGACAGAGATGAGAGGTAGAGATGGTCCCACTGGGCGTGCCAAATTTGTAAACACGAAAAATTCCTGAAACAAGAGACAAGAATACGTGTACAAAATATATTTTTTGTATTAGTGATTTTGGGGTTACAATCTCTTTGTAATTTGATTCTCTGATTCTATCTTCGTAAGGTGTAGGTTTGTGGATGAGCTGTTGATCCAAAAGGCCGTCGGGGCTTGATCTAGGGATGAACAGTTGATGAACGGATCTTCGAGGGCTTTTGGGCTTGATCTTGAAGACTGGGTGTATGGATTTCTTCAAGGGGGCCGTCGGGGCTTGATCTTGAGGGTTGATGGATGAGCGGATCTTCAAGGGCTTTTGGGCCTAATCTTGAAGACTGAGTGTATGAATTTCTTCAAGAGGCCGTCGGGGCTTGATCTTGAGGGTTGATGGATGAGCGGATCTTCAAGGGCTTTTGGGCCTAATCTTGAAGACTGATTGGATGTGTGGATTTGTTGAGGTTGTTGATCCAAAGGGCCGTTGGGGCTTGATCTTAGGACGAACGGATGATGAACACTTTCTTCAAGGGGCCGTCGGGGCTTGATCTTGAGTCGGCGGAAGTTCTTCAAGGGCCGTTGGGGCTTGACCTTGAAGGAGGGTTTGACGAAGAACGAAGAGTGTTTTCTTGATCCTTCGGGATTTTGCTTGAGAGCTTTAGAGTTTCAAGGCTTCAAGGTTTTGGTGTGATGTAAATTCCCTTCTTTCTTTCTTTTCTTCTTCCTTTCTTTTCTTCCTCCTCAAATGAATGCCTTGGCTTCCTATTTATAGAATTCCAAAACTTGATTTTTGGATTTAAATAATCAGATGAAATAAATCATTTCTGCCAGGTATTGACACGTGTCCTATTTGATGACTTTTCCAATTTATTTCGATTTTTCGTTGAGTCACACGCTACATGTAAAATTTATGTGACACGTGAGTGTTGAAATTTTAATTATTGGTCAACATTCATTTCACCGAAATTTTGATGTCTACAGGTATTAAATCCAGATGATGGATTGGGTCGTAAACAATGGATTTCCTTCAGGTTAATGCTGTTGCCCCGGGCTTTATCGCATCGGACATGACTGCAAAGCTAGGGGATGACATTGAGAAGAAAATTTTACAGACTATTCCATTAGGTGAGGCTGGGGAAACGCTAGTTATTCAAGTCAAGTATGTCTACAATAATAGCTTATAATAGTTTGCTAAATTTTTTTCGTACTGGCTGTGATTACAGGTAGGTATGGCCAACCCGAAGAAGTTGCTGGACTGGTGGAATTCTTGGCCCTTAGTCCTGCAGCCAGTTACATGACCGGACAGGTATAAAATACATATCAGTTTTTGGAATAATTGTTGAACTCTTTGGACTTGAATCTTTCTGATAGTTACTCAAATGTGACTTGTTATGGTCTGTGAAACGGGATGCAGTATGTTTCACCTATCTTGGACCTATGATAAATTTGACTTGGACTCAAGTTGAAGTTTCATAGACAGTTTAACTTTTAGTTTGAATGTGACGGAATCTAAATGTATTTGTTTTTTGGATAAGTTTAGCCTCGACAAAAGTTCTTTAGTTATCAAGTTACTGCGTTTCTCTTCAAGATGATTTATTGAAGAGATAAATGAAGGAGATTTTTGGATCATTGGAATGGAAGTGTATCACATTTTGGACAAGTGAACCAGATCACAGATCACAAGGGCAGTAGTGCCTATTGTGGTGACTATGTTGCAATTAAGGAGCTTTTCTGTGGAAGTTCATCGGTAGCCCAACACTGTTGTGTTAGAAACCTTTCTTGCAATTTATTTATCGATGCTTATTGTAATTAGTGAAGGTCGTGTCATTACCTTGACCTTCCTGGCCTTTATGCAATTATCATTTGACAACAATCTGCTTCTCTAATTTTGCACCAGTGACCATAACACGCCTTTCTTGCAGGTGCTCACCATTGATGGAGGGATGGTGATGTAGGTTTACTATACTGCCGGCCTCAGAGAAATGTATTAGAACCTTTGAGCTTCAGAGTTCCTACCATGAGATGGAATCAGCAGATTCTACCATGACAGTAAAAGTGTATGTGAAAGCTCATCAAATTACAGGTCTTTCGCTTTAAGTTAGTTCAACAACAAATTTTACTGCAAGTTTTGATAGAATTTCAATTTTAGCTTGTTAATGGCACTAAAAAGTGCTCTGTACGATGACATGTTTGTGGAATGTGTACCAACTTGTACACACTGAAAATCTCTAGTAAGTGGGGACACGTGATGACGCCTCTTTAGTTTGGGTGTAAGCTTAAACGAAGTTGGTCAAAAAGATCATTATTTCACGTTATACCAAGTTCGGAGATTAATACTCATATTTTTAGTTCAAAGATCAAAGCTTCAATTGAATTAAAAACCTAATTTTTTCGAATATCTAATTATTGGTCAAGTTTAAATTTGGCCAATTTAGTAAATAACTTTGCTCAATTCCGTCTAATTTCCGTGTAGCATGAACATGTTCACAAGTCTGAGTAAACTAATATCAATAACTGTTGGGAATTGTTATTAGCACAAGTGTATTTTTTTCTTCTTCTAATTATAGAAAATTTGAAGTGTTAAATGAGATTTTTGAAATGTTAATAATAATTTCTTAACTGTTAACGAGATATAGTACAAGAACCAATCTTGTGAGATTCAGAAAAAGGACGAAAATGAAAATTCAAGAGGTAAAACATAAGGACAAAAGTAATATTTAATCCACATGAAATGATGTTGAGTTGGACTCGAATCGTACAACTTTCTTTGGACCACTTAATTACGAGTTTGAATTGTACAATAGATACATCAGGAACATTTTCGGATCACCACTACAATACTAGAATATACTAATTGAAGTAAATTATGGACTATCTTAGTTTTGCGAATCACTTATACAAAACAAGTTTATCGTTGCTATAGCATCCGGATCAATAATATCTTGTCATATGTAAGGATTTTCTCCATATAGCAGGATATAATTAGACCGAGATAACACATGGTGGTGATTTTATCTCATACAAATTTCTCTTCCTTACAGTTAAGCAGTGTTTAAAATATCCACAAAACTGTTGACATTTCTGGCAAAAACTCGAAAATCAATGATTGATATGGAAATGAGGGGAAATGCAAACTTTATCTTCTATCGATGAGATATTGAAAATTAATGAATATTAACGATATTTACTGATTTACCATAGAAATTTTGCTAGAACATATTACAGATTTCGAATTTTTTAATTTGTTTTGAAATAAATTTTTCTCTAACTTCGACTAAATTTGAATGAGTTAATATGCCCATTGAAAACAATTGGTATTGAATATCCATTGATATTTACATAAATTTGTACATCCATATTTCCAATATTTTAAACACTGCTCTTAACCTAACAATGTTTTTTTTTTAATAAACGATATTATCTATAATACGGGCGATGGTGGACTTAGCCTCACAATAGGCTATCAATAATGCGGTTCAAATTTGCCTTCAACGATAATTAAAGCTAAGACATTTCACTTATAAGTAAAGAACAATATTACTAGACTGTAATAAGTGGTTGTTAAGCCAGCTATTGAATCAAAGGTTTATGTAGTTGTTGACCCTAAAAATTACAAAGCCTACGTGGCGCGCAGGCCGAATAACTAATGAGCTAACTACGTCCTTTGGTTGATGCGGGGCGTGCCAACTCGTCGGCCGAGCTCGGCCAATGAGTAAAATTTATTGATGTTGTGTTGAGCGCATTGCTAACTTCTTGATCTTGCCACTACGGTTGAGGAAGGAACACATCTCGGCCTTCGGATTCTCGAGCCTGAAGACAAGATTGCTAGTTCTGTGAAGTTCAATATCAAATTCGGCTTTCAATGTGTTGAATGTAGTAACTTGTAACACATCACTTCGCCGAGAAGACTAATGAGATGACCTCTGCCAATAAGGATTCAAAAACCCTTATCGACCGAGACTTGGATAAGTAACCAGTCGGCCTCGACGCAGTGCTATTTATCCAAACTGAAGGTGTGTTGGTGGAAAATGAAAAAAAAAATCTCAAGATGTTTGAGAGACTTGCGCAAGGCAGTTGTGTATTGATTTGAAGGTCCTCTTCTTGTTGCCATTGCCTTTGTATTTATAGCATTCATATCTTCTATTGGGCACAGCCAGATAATTTTGTAAAGTCCAACTACAACTCTAATTCGTGGAACTTAACTTGATCTGCATTAGAAACCAAGGCATATCCTTTAATTTGATCCGTAGGATTTTTCCTTTGACTTTTCAAACATAATAAAAGTTAGATTTATCACATCTCATAAGAAACCTAGCCCACCTAGGCTTTTATCATCAAAACTTTAAACCCATCAGACAATATCGATCACCATGCAAAAATGCCTAGTCTACCTAGGTTCCTTATCTCATCATTATCCAGGACCATGATTTTAAGATCATCAAATCCCAAATGTTGATCTCCACTCTAAGCTATTTCAATCTACACGTCTACTGCCAGACATCCAAATCAATTTGAATTGAATTGCTTGCTTTATTATCTGACGCGATGCATATCCCAATATTCCACCATCATTCAAATTAATTGGGATTTAGACAAATATTAGGTTTAAATAATTTAATATATTAGTAAGAGATAATATCATGATTAAAATCACAATATTATTTCTCAATAATAATTGAAAATTATTTCAACCATTTTGTCCTTCAATGGTCTAAAATTCTGCTCATTCAGCAGCCTCGATTACTCAGACCGATAGTGTAAAATCGGGTCCAAACAGTAGTACAACTCTATATACAAAGGAATAATTGTTTTAAGTTTTTGCTTGCAAGCATAAAAGATAAGAATATTACGTGTTATTATTAAACTTTGATTTGTTAACTTTCATGTTTCAACACCCATATTATTATTATTGTTATTATTACTTGAGAGACTCAACAACCGTACGACTTGTCATTACCAATAATTACCCGAAAAGAAGAAAGTGAACTACCGTGTTAAACACACAACAAACATGATTAGCTCAAACAACAAGGAATGAATAGTTGAGTTATAATTAAATTAGGATTTCGATTTTATCGAATTTGTTAAAAGATATTTGAATTTGAGTTAGGTTAAGAGTTCAACCTTCTTCTACGTACGTGAAAGAAATTTTAACAAACAACAAACGTTTGCGTTGATATATTACATTGTATTTGTGTGAGTGAAATATAAAATTGCATTTAATCACGATCAGTTGAGACTGAATATCGCTAAAACAAATTATATTATGGTTAGGATCGCTAAGGGTCCACCCACGAGGATTTCCTTCTACTTTTCATCCACCTCTCACTTAAAGCAATCTCGCTCATCTTCAAAAGCAGGTCACCTTCTATCCACTCAAGTCTCTCTCTGTCTCTCTGTCTCTCTGTATATGATTAACCGAAGCTAAAGACTCTTCCCCAACAGTTTTGGAGCCCAATAATTTCAAGTTTCGACCTTTTATTTCTGCTTCTCTCTCTTGCATTGTTCCTGCAACTGGGTTTTGATTTCCATGGAGACCCCAACACTCCCCACCCCAACACTCCCAACATTCTTCTCCATCTTTCTCCTCATCTACCTCTCTGCTTATTTCCTACTTTTCCGCAACTGGGGCCCAAAACACCGACCAGGAGCTTCAAGCTGCCTAATCTCTCTATCCCACGGCTCAGCAGCTGCTGCCATGGCCGCCCACGCGATCCTCCGCAGCCACAAAGCCACCACCTTCGCCTCCCCCAACACCGCCACCCAAAACACCGTGCTTGAGTTCAGCATCGCCTACTTCTCCCTCGACCTCCTCCACTACCTCATCTTCTTCCCCAACGACGTCCTCTTCATCCTCCACCACCTCGCCACCCTCTACGTCTTCACCACCTGCCGTTACGCCGTCCGCCACGGGGCCCACGCCATCCTCGTTCTCCTCTTCCTTGCTGAGATCACGAGCGGCTGCCAGAACGCCTGGACCCTTGCCGGCTTTCGGAGGTCCGGTTCGCCTGCCGCCGCCAAATTGTACGACTTTTTGTCCCCTAAATTCTATGCTTTTTACAGTGTGTTTAGAGGGATCTTGGGGCCGGTGTTCATGTACAAGATGGGGGCGTTCTATGTGAGTGGGGCGGCTGACCCCGTCATCCCCATATGGGCATGGGTTTCTTGGATGGTGGTGATTTCAACTGCCATTTGTCTTAGTATTTTGTGGGTTCTGAATCTTTGGATCGATTGGTACAAAAACAAAGTGCAGAAGAAAAAGAGGTAGAAAAATATCTATTTTTTTAATTTTTAATTTTTATTAATTGGCAGTAATTTGCTAATTGCATGTATAATACAAATATATAAGAGTTTAATATTTCCAATACAAATATTTAAGTTTCACATAAGTAATACGCCAAACAACTTTCCAAGCACTTGGAATGCGGTATCTCATTTCCTATAAGACAACGGATGATTAGCTTAGAATAACGTCAAAGGCAGCAACGCTGTTACATTAGACAGGTTGGTCTGCAATTATTGATTGTCGTTTGTGGAGAAGGATCCAAACTTCCCATCAGGGTCTCACATCGACTCTTAAAGTCTGTGTACATGAGTTCGATTCTTTTTTGGGGGGACCTATCACAATGAGTCCGACTAATATTTGCAAGAATTGCACCATAAATTTATCACCATCAGCCACTACAAAACATATAAATGATGTTGCAATCGACCCTAGCCTGTGGAGTTTCTTTGAAACTTACTGTGAATTGAATACATGTTACAACAAATTATAACTCAACTCCGATGTTTATATGCTTATAATCGAAGCACTCGTTGTGTCGGGCTTACCATAGTAGTCAAGCTCGACGAAAGTACCTCCCCCTTCTCCCTTGGCCAGTCTTCCCGGATTGACACAAATGCATTTTAACTGCTCTTTTTCTTCACCTCTTTCACCAATGGACAGTACCTGTACTCAAAAAGTACTTCTCTAGGTAAACATCTCAAAGTCGCAGAATGTCACACCCAATCTCTATTGGAGCGACGTGCACATTTCTGTACGATTTATTGGAATTGCTTTGACATTGAAATTGGAATAACCATTTACCTTCACAAAATACTTCACGTCAGAGGGTAGGATGAGAATATTTGGGATCAATGAGATGTTTAGAGCTTGAGGAACAAGTGAAAAATCCAGTGGAATGTCTTCTGCAGGTGGATACAGAGGATAAAAGCTGTCCGAAAAATTGCAAAATATGTTTAGAATTTTAGATTGCAGAGCTCTTCTAACCATATAGACCATAACAACTTCTAAGAAATTAGAGCGTGCCTGCGTTGGCTAATTATATGGTTTGCAAGTCTACTCAAGCGGTCACTGGGTTTTCCATCCTTCGGAACGCGCGAGATCTCCTCTGCACTAAGGTGTTTGAGAACATCCACAGAGCAGCAACCTATCTTGACCTGAAACCAGAATGTGGTAGATAAAATGTTGTCTACATCTTATCATTTGGATTCTTATCAAGCCAACTAGAGCAAGGAATGAAAGATTTGTAACGTAGATACATAATATAAAAATGGTCATGGATAGAGCTCAATCAAGTTAACACTTCATCTGTTTTGCCAATTCATCCTTGTTGGCCAAGCGTGTCTACGAAATTAGAATCCAAGCCTTTAGATAATAATACAATTCTGGACTACCAAACTGATAATTCTAGTATCAACAATCATTTGAGCAAAGTTACAGAGGTGGTCAGAATTTCAGGGCAAACGCTTGGTTACCTGATCTGCCTCGAAAATCCCTGGATTCGTGAGACTTTTTATCTGATTAAGAGTGGTAAAATCACTTTACTAAGCATAACTGCAGAAATATTTAGGAACTTTGAATGACAAAAGCTCGAAATCTACAAACATGTACCTGATGCTTGAGATCAGGTGGGTGAATATCAAAGGCAGGCTGCACAACAAAGAAATGGTATCTCGAGATCACATTCTCTTATCATCTAAATGAATCGGAAGCAAATTGTGCCGTATATACTACATTGACTTGATTCAAAAGTAACATTACCTGAGGGAATACAAAATCATGGTTAGCATCCCGTATAGATGGTACAAGAACAATGCGCGCATGCGAACCTATGCATTCGACATGATCTTGCAACTGAAAGAATGATAAAAGGAAAAAAGGCATGAAAACCAACAGATGTGGATAGTTCTTCGGGATAACTACTACACAATGTTCTGAGTAGATACCCTTCTAAGAATTTCAGTTTGGAATATTTCATCAAAGCTCCTGTCGACGGTTCCTTTCTTAATTTCTGTATGTTCAGAATCAATAAATGGTCCTAGCTGCGGGAAAAAAAAAAAAAAAAAAAAAAATCTGTTTGTAAACAACATGAATGGTTCAAGCAGTAAAATCTTGTTAAAGAAAAATCCAGTTCAAGAAAAGTAGGTAGTCACCAATATAAGCAACTGAGGCAGCTTTTTGCTTGCATATGCTAGAAGCTCTCTCAGAGGCTCAAACAATAAGTTGTCTGTTGTGGTAAAAGGGCCTGATGCGATGATCTGTTTAAATACAGAAATTAAATGTTACCAACACTGATAAAGAATTTTGCACAGAATTATGGAAAGTTCAATCTTTTCACATCAATGATTAATAAGCCAATAATTTCCAGAGTTGCGTCTCATTGAGTAACATAGACTAAAACTTGCATACCACTGATAGCTCTGGTTGTTTACTGGAAAGTTCAGTTGGCAAAATCTCCTGATCCAAAGCCTGCTTTTTAGCAGGAGGCGAGTTTGCATCAGCAGCAACAGGTAGAGGGACTGAATCTACCAGTTTTGAAGCAATGAAGCAGTGTCCACTAGGATTGGTCCCTTCGACACCGATTATCTGCAGGAATGCAATCCTTCCATGTTAGATTTAGACTACACTACAGTACTTCAAAATTTAAAAATCTGAACATGGTTCTATGTCTTTCATGTTCCAATTTCCATACCTGGCCTGGAAAGATTGAAAATTGGCTCAAATTTTGTAATTCCATACGAACACATTGACCTCCAGAATGCTCTGCGCTGCCAAAGATTGAAAAGGAAAGATAAAAAGTTTATCTAAAGAAAAAGAAAATACGGATTACCAGAAGTCTTTCAGCTGTATGAAGTAAAACATAGGTAGTTGTGCTTCACATTTAACAAGTTCCCTCCAAGAAAGTGTTACCTGAGGGAAGGCTAAGATCCTCAGATACTATTGTTTAATAGCTAAACTTATTTAAGGAATGCTTTCCTTGTAGGGATGTTAGTAGTGTTTCACATGAATAGTATAAAGGAGAGTGCAAGACTTTCTACCTGCTCTGCAACAAGGTGGATTTGTCGTTCAAATGGCCCTCTCTGTCACAACAGACCATACCAGCAGTAAATATAGTTTTCTGAAACAAAACAAGTTTACATCATAAACAGCCTCAAGATGACTCGGAGAAGATTGAGTTGCCAAAACATCTTCCCACCCTCAGGGGAGGGGGAGGTACCATACCTGAGACGAAACTGTAGGGTCCAGCGGTTCCTCATACAGCCCAGATGAAACTAATGCAGTCGCATACTTTCTAATTCGGTTTTCAAGTGCGTTAAACTAAAACAGAAAAGTCTTATGTTAGTGGACAATATATATGTGTGAGTGGAGATTAAGATCACCATACTATAATAAGTTTCACTTACCCTATCTTCAATCCTATCATACATAAACCTACAACCTATTTCGGGTCCTGAACCATGGACTACTAAAGAACACCGCTTTCCAGGCTTAACCTTCCTGATAATTTCATCATCCTCATCATTCTCATTATCATGTTCCTTCTCCCCGTTCTCTATAGTTGGCTTATTATCAATGCTGAATTTCACAACAAACTTGTCTGTTCGTTGCCCAAAAGGAGTTACAAGTCTTGATGGTTTTCCAGAAGAAGGAATGTTCCCAATTGTTTGTGGCGTTGAGTCAGATGGCTCTGAGTAACGGTTCTGGGATTTGGATGGTGGAGTGCTAGGAACCTCTTCCTTTATATCTACATCCTCATCATTCAGAATCCTGCACACAGTTTCTCGTCAGATGCTGAACCTCAGAAACTAGAATCACACTAATCCCATATCCAAAAAAATTCATGCCACCAAAAACAAATTACAGATATATAAAAAGGGAAAGTGAAAAAAGTGTGTGTGTGTGTGTGTGTGTATAGATATATATTGTGCTCACATATCCACATCTCTGCTTGAGTAGATATGCAGATTGGGCTCCTGTTCTTCAATGGCTACTTTCTTCTGCTCTTGCAAATACCCTAAAAACCCATCCATTTCCGCATCACATACCACCGTTCCATTCATTTGCCTGCCCAAAATAACATTTTATCCGATTATATTTGGCAACACATACAACTTATTCATCAAAAAAAAAATTACTAACACAAATCTATGTACAAAATTAATCCCTTTATCCGGCGACCATAACAAAAATATATTATTAAAAAAAAAGCTATTTAAAGCTAAAAGCTATCCTCAGATACAAAATTGAATCATTCCAAACGTTGTAGTAAAAATCGTAAATTGGGGAAAATTGGGAGAGAAATGAACCTGTTTAGGTAGTAAATTTCCCAGCTCGTAACGAGATCAGAAGGCGAAAGATTGAAATTTATGCAGAATGTAGCACCTAATCAACAATTGAGGAATCAATATACACTCTTCTGTAAAATTAGGGATTGAATTCAATTGGGAACAAAAAAAAGCGAAAGATCTTACATTTTTTGAGGATTTCCTTCTCGTCGTCGAAAGTGAAGCCGCTCCGGTGGAACTCATCTTTGATTTGGTCTTCCATGTGGCGCGTTCTGGTTCTGTCTCTCTCTCTCTCTCTCTTTCTCTCTCTCTAGGGTTTCAGAAGCTGCCACTTTGAGAGTTGCAGAGAAATGGCGGGACGATTAAGATTTTTGGTGGGTAAACTGCTAACTAATTTACTATAATACCACTTTGTGGATTCTAACGCGTCAAGACTGCAAACGACCTGTCGTATGTGTCTTAGACGAATTTCTTCTTCCTTGCAATTCGGGGAAAAAAGCCCAAAAAATAACTGTACGCATTGGCAATACTAAGCCCAACTATATTGACCCAAAAAAAGGCCAACTAGTTGAATAAACACTGAACTCTTTATAGAATAACGCTACATTTGCTATCTATTTGTACCATCATTTAAATTATCTCTCCAATAGAGGTGGGACCCACCAACACATATGGATCCCATCTTTATTGGAGAGTTGATACAAATAGATGGTAATAATACATTCATCTTCTATAATACATGTGTTAATTACAAAGATGATTCCGCATTAATCGTCTTTAATTTAATAGTATATAAGAGAGGAATAAATCGTTTTCTTTCTGTTTATAGTTGTTTCCTCAATCATCTCTATTTGCTGAAGAATATTTTTATTTTTTCAATTCAAATCAACCAAATTTATTTAAAAAGATAATCATGAATTTGAAATAAAAACCGCACAAACAACTAAAAACCTTACATCGCTAATATAATATGATTATACAAATAAATGGTAAGTGCAACATTACTCATTATAGAAATATAATTTTCCACCGTGATTAGTGTAGGATTCCTACCTAAATAGGGATTTATGTAGCCCTGTATATTGTAATAGTTGACCCAAATTAATACAAGAGTCATATTTCTACACATAACTTCTCCTGCTGCATATTCATTATTCTGCAATGCTAGCAGATCAAGTAATCTAATCCCTTTTCTTTTATCATTAGCATTGTGTTTACATAAATGACAAACGAATTAAACAATACTGTTGGACATGATTAATGTGCAAGAACTCTAATCAAAGAGGAGGTCGCTTTTGTCTCAAATCCCATCGTGGCCGTCGGAGGGTACCAGAAGTCAATTAATCTAGAAACGCCGAAGGGTTTGCCTTGATGGTCAAGCAACAACGATCATATCTGTCTAGGTTTGAGCTTTAAATATGAGGAGAGATGGATGTTTGTTGCATGTAAAACTGGCAATTTAAGAGAAGAATGTGTAGGTTTTCGATTGCAAGATGATACTCCGTAGGGCACCGATGGGTGCTAGAATCATCAAGGTAACTCCCAGTATAATGCAGGTCTGAAATGAATGAAGTGAGCGTTATGAATGAGCCTGAAGAACAAGTTATCGAAGCAAAAAAGCGCAACGTACCCAATTTATGCACCAAGATAGACTGAAACGTCTCGGTTTGTAGATGGCGAGCCACATGATGCAGGGAAGCTGCAAATTAAGAACAGCATCGGAAAGTTAAGCTCTATTTGACATGTTATCAAAGGGTTGGTGCAAATTCACAAACTTGAGAAAGAATAAAGGGTATTTGTGTGTGTGTGTTTATGTAGGGCAAATGAGAGCAACGAATCCTTTAATTTTCTTACGAAGTATGTGGTTGGGGCGAAAGCAAATCCTCCAAAGAATCCGAGAAGGCCACCAAAGAAAGGGATGGCCATACCAATGACCATGGTAATTGCTGCCACATTAAGAACATATTATATGGCATGTACTGATAGATTAGCATCCAAATCAGGAAAACACTCTGCAGTAGTGATGAGAATTGTAAGCTAACTCAATTCACGTACCAACATATATCGTGCGAGTAATAAAGCGAAGGGTGAAAGAAGGTGGGAAGTTCATTTTCTTGACCAGAAAAGTTTCAACCATGTCAAAAACTCCCATTGCAAAAACTTGGTAGCTTCCAATGACATGGATCACAACAAACATGTTAGCTGCTGCAATTAGCCAGACAGGTTTTTCGAGTGAGATGAGGATGTTGTCTTCAACAGAGTTTCCGTAAATATAGTAGCCAACAAAACAAACAGGGAAGTAGCACAAAGCCACCACAATGTATGCCACAATAACTCCTTTCCACATTGGTCCCTTGGAAGGCTTCTCGGGTGTGGAAGGAATCGTTGCTTGGATCTCCAAAACGACATTGTGGCCAGCGTAGGCAAATGCTATGTCTCCCAACCCACTAAAGAAGTTGAAGACAGCTCCGACATTGGATTTAGCTTTGTAGCTGTAGTCCACGTTCGGTACCTTCCCCTTGTGAATAGCAGCTCCCCACGCAATCGTTGAGTAACTGCACATGATCACAAATTAACAAGATCCAACCCAAGAATGGTAAGAAATCGGATCACAAAAAAAAGTTTCCCTAAACATTAGTCACAGCCAAATGATCGTATGCATTAGCGTTTGAATTAATCTACATACATACGAACAGGCAAAACACTGTCCACATCATTTTGGATCTAAACTTTTGGGAATTTGGTTTGTAATTGGTCTTGATAGCATTACTTGGGAATCAAGAAATTTCTAGAATTTACGATACTAACTGAATGATTTAATTAATTACCTCAAGGACATGACTGCGGCAGCAAGCGAGATACCAGAGACGGAGTTTAAGTTGGGGAGATGGGAGAGAACAAAGTGGGCAGAAGCAAAAATCAAAATCCATAAGGTGAGTTTGATGTCTTTGCAGCTAGGGCAAATCACATCATGGACCTTCTTCAATGATTTTCCTCCTGTGACCATATAGACAATATTGACACCAACTTCCACAATTAGCTGTTGGGGCACAACGACCCAGAGCCCCAGCTTTTCCCCAAAGGCATGCTGTCCCAGCTCGTGGTACCGATCGAACCGCTTCCCCGGCACCATTTCATGCATCTCAACCATTTGCCATAGTGTGTATAGGGTGATGATCCATGACAGAAGCATGACAGCAATACCAGGACCCCTGTTTAATTTTGTTAGGAATCAACATTCGGTTTCAAATTTGCAGATAGAGATCATACACAAAAAAATTGTAACTTTGTAACGTTCAATCTGGAATGCAGATGGCTAAACGAGGAGTGCCAAAATCGCTAACCTATTATAATGGGTTTTAATTCCGAGATTTCTACTCAAATTATAGGAATGAAAGTCATGAAACAAAACAAAGGGTAGGGTAGTAATGTTCACACTCCCGTTTTCTCCTTTTGCACTCATTTCCTTGTTTCTGCCCCTTAATTTTCCTCTAATTTATTCGGTTTGAAGGTTAGATGAAAATAAAGGACGAGTGCAAGGGGAGGAAAAGAGGAGTGCAAAAATAACTTCCCATGAAACGATAAACATATACATACCATCCAAGCTCAGCCATGGCATAGGGAAGGCTGAGGACACCAGCCCCAACCATGGCAGTGACATTGTGGAAAGCTGAGTACCACCATTTGGCATTCCTAGCAGAAGTGACCGGAAGCCAATCGTCAATCTGCTTCTGCTTCTGCCTCGCCTCTTCAGCTTCCTTCAATGATTGTGTCATTCTCTCTCTCTCTCTCTCTCTCTCTCTCTCTCTCTCTCTCGAAACTCAACAATGGCAGAAAAAAGGGACGACGACGATAGTATAACTTACACAAAGCCAAGACCTTTGTTTATATACTGGTCAGGAGAAATGCAAGACTGCCAAAGATAGCAAAAGCGTTGGCCAAGTTAGGAAAAGGAAAGCCGCCCGCTTAGGTGGGGAGTCTTTGCGCTGTATGACAGTTTGGAGAATTACCACCAAGCCCCTATTTTCTCACTCTTGATAACTTGGTTTATCTGTAACCTCCAGAGGGTCCAACTGTAAAATTACCTGTAAAAACCACCCCAAGTCCCTCCCCAGTCCAACGGTCTCCAAAGTCCTAGGGGGATTTGACCTCTGACGCCCTTCAAACATGGTTCAACGGGGACTCACGTCCTTCTCTTTAAGACAGGCTCCCACATTTCTCTCTTTAGGGCTTCCCCCATCCACAAGCTTATCAGTTTCATTGTTTGGTTATCTTTTCTCTTTTTATTTATTTATTGTTATCATGATATTTTTTTTTCGGGTAGGTTGAATCAACGATCTATCAGAATATGAAGCAATAACTTATCGTAATTTTAACCCCTCTTTCGTTTATATTTGGGAGTTAGGACATAACTTCTGTCCACGTGTCGTGTCGAGAGCGGACGTTGAGGTCCACATTGACATTGCATCCTCTCCTACTTGTAATTTAGAAATTTGGGTAACTGAAAAATGGATAAATGAGAAGGAAATTGAATACTGCACGAAATTTCTTCTGGCAGAATATGTTATAAGAGGATAAAACGAGTCGGCCATCTCAAATGGCACATGACTTGCTTGTTGCCATTTCTTGTCAAAACTTTCCCTACCAAGCTTTTTACGTGCATGATTTTCCTGATTGTTGGGACGGCAATACCACGCATTTCTGCGAAAAGGGCAGGTCTGCATTGTGGCCGGTGTATCGAGTACAGATCATGTCCCGGCAAACTAAGAAATAAACTTTGTGGACGGAAAAAATTCGGCAATATAAATGACTACGTAAAGATGACAAACATTTATCATGACATGCTTTCGTGTTTATGATAATCTGAGTTTTAAGTTGCAGAGAGCAGATCAGTTAGGTTATCTGATATCAAAGCTTTACAGAGGTATGAATGACAAAGAAACGAATTCATAGCACCAGCAAATATATTCACGTCTCTAACCAAAATTTGGCATGAAAAGAAAAACGAGAACAGAAAACACGCAATGTGTGATTATTTAAGCATTTTATGGCCATCTATATAAATTGGTCATCTGGAAGTCACTTGTGAAAGCTAACCAGAAAAGAGGGAGATTCATTTGACTACTATGCTGCTTAAATTCACACTCAACTAACTCAACCAATTTACAATCAGTGTGGACGAGCCAAAATTCACGTATGAGGATATGCGAAACAGTGTAACCCTATCATAACATTTCTTGAACATTACAGAGAAACTTTCACACCTGGTACGAGACTATGCATATATCCACATAAATTATAAGACATGTGACGGGAACTAGGGGGAAAGGGAAAAGAAAGCAAGAAAAAGTGTATCGATAAAGAAAAGAAATTTTTGAGAACTCACCACAATTCTACTCTCTATAGGTCTAACCAAGAACACCAACTCCTTTGTACATCCTGATCAAGCAAATAACGGACCGGAGTGTTTGTAATTCTGATTCAGCCAAGTGGAACTAATTGATTCGTTCATGTCCAGGCCTTGCGCGCCAACACACAAGTATTGGTTTATTAACTTCTTATTGAAGGAATCATGTTTGAAGCTCGCTTGTGGATGTGGTGGTTTGCCATTTGAGCTAGAGGGTCCCGAAATGTCAACACCCTTCTCTTTGTCTATGAAAGTAGGGGAAGACATAGACGATCGTGACAGAGGACTTGTGTGTGATTCAGATGGAAAAGCTAAATGAGGCCTTGCCTGAATCACACCGTGTGATAAACCAGCAGTAAATTTCATTTTAGTGTATGGGCTCGGAAAGGAAGCTGTCCTTTTGTTGTTTGGGAGGGAGGAAGATTTGGAATACATCTGCCGAAGTGGAATTGGATTGTCGTCCAAATCTACAAAGGTGCTGAATGACTGAGAATCATTATCTCTTATGTCTATGCTAGATTCCCTTTTTTCTTTCCTCCTCCGCCATTGAAGAAGAAACTTAAGGCGCCTTGCAGCATAAGTTACAGAACTTGACTTCTTATTGTTTACTGAGTTGGGTGAGCCAAACTGTCTTAGCTCACCTGAGAACGTGTTGAATTGCATGCTTGACTGATCGCAACTGGCATCAGAAGCATTGTCAATGCCTGTGTATAAGAATATCTCTGCATCGGGAATTCTGAAAGAGGTTCCCGGACTGCTCCCAATACCCTGCATTCTCAAATGGGAAACAAGGGCACTCCTTGCTTTACGGTCCTGACAATTAGAGATCCCTCCAGCTGAAACCAATTGCTTGATCAGAAGTTCCGAAGATGCTGACTTTGGCCTTTGCTTAAGAATATCTAGAGGGGTCATGCCGCCAGAATCACGGATGTTTAAATTAATTGATGGAACAGTCATGAGGAGTTCCACCAAATTAGATTGAATGTTCTCGGTTACAGCCATGTGAAGAGCAGTTCGTCCATCATTGTTCTTAACATTAACAACGTCCTGCATGTTCGCAGTATCACCACATACTAATTGCTTCATAAGCTCAATCTGTTTGTCCAATCTCCGGAAACCAGGGCTTCTGAAACCAGTCACTGCCAAATGCAGAAAGGTATCTCCATAGTTGTTTGACAAAGTGGTTAATGAGGGAGATGCACGAATTAGGATCTCCACCACAGCCAAGTGACCCCTATAAGCGGCCACATGTAAAGCTGTGTTCCCTTGATTATCTACAATTGTGATGGTATCAAAGAATGCTATTAGATACTCAACCACCTGCACAACAGAATGATAAAACTTTTAACATTATAAGTAATATTTCAATGTTTAAAGGAGATATGAACGATATAAAAGGTTAAAATCTAACGAAACAAGAAAATGGATTAAAAAGAACACAAAGAGACTTCCATTCAGTCAAGTTTTGGTGCCTGTGAGGCCGTTAAATTTGGTGAGCAGCCATCAATATGTTGAAGCCAAACTATTTATGAGTGGATGTTAAGGCCAAACTAACAATTAACCGTTTAACTGTTTATTCTAATTTAATTAAACCAATCCTCACTCCATTTCAGCAATACAACTCAAAACTAATAAGCAGTCACATAAACTGAACAAATAAGTAAATAACTGAAGAAAAATCTCTTCCAACTTCTGTAAACCTCAAGTACACAACATTCTACTAAACGATGCGAAAGTAACTGAATTCAATCATCTAACAAACATATAGAACGAGACTCACCTCAACCTGCCCTCTGCCAGAGGCTGTATGCAAGATGGTAGATCCCTGAGCATCTCTATAAACCAATACATCCTCACAGTCCCTAAGCAGGTCCCTCAAAATCTCCAAATTGCCACCTCTAGCAGCGGCATGAACCGCCCGGTTCATCATTTCCCACTTGAAATCCGATGTAATATCACCCAACCTCTCTTCCAATTCTCCATTGCTGAGACTAAACCTTGGCGACACAGAGAAATCAAGCAGCAGCCTGAAAACCTCAGAGTTCTTGCTCCTGGCTGCAGCATAGAATATGTCAGTGACTCCATACTCTCCTTCTCCAAAAACAAGAAGAGGGTCTCTGTCCAGCAACTCCCTGACAAACCCCACATCCCCGGCTGAGGCGGCGGTGTAGAGAAGCCATCCGCCGTAGCCGGCCCTGACGAGAGAGTTGTGTCCACTCTGCATTTGGCACTCGTGGAGGAGCCTCTTGGCAACTTGTGACCGGCATCTGGCAACATCATCGAGCTGAGCCTCGTCGTCCCAGACAGTTTCGAGGCGGCGGATACGGCGTAGTGAGGTCAGCTTGATGAGGAGATTAGTATCAAGGTGAAGAAGCTCACAGACCAAATCATATAAGCCATTGGCTGCTGCCCAATCGATTGGTGATGCATACCACCATTGGTCTCCCGTGCTCTCCCACCTCAGAGGGAAGTAAGATGGCGGCATTGTGACCCAAAAAATGGCTATCAAATACTCAAATACCAACTCTCAGAGGAATTTTGTCGAGCACATGGACTGCAAAATCCAAAACCCAGAATAACAGAGCACACAAAAGCAAATCAGAGATGAGACATAAAGCGAAAGTGAAAAGGCCCAACAGGGTACGAAAGGAATTTGCTTTTTTAGTGGGAAAGTTGCAGAAAAGCTAAAGATCTAAGCTTTTCACTGGAATGGAGGTATAAGAATCAATGCAACTGAGTTTGTTAAACCAAAAAAAATTAAAAAAAAAAGATTGGAGAACGGACCCATCAACTGTATGAGAACGACATGCAGTTTTGGATCAAACCCAATAGATTTTAAGCTGAGAAATTGGTATTGGAGGACTGGGAGGGCAATATTAAGCAGGAAAGGCCACTGTCTGTTTCCACTTTCCAGATGAAGCTATGGAGGTGGAAAGATAAGCAGGGGAGACTTGGCCTTTTTAGGAAAAGGAGAGAAGGAGAGGAGCCCAATGAGTGAAGGTGGGGAGGAAAGTGAGAATTTTGGAAGATAATAACAAAACAAGAGGAAAATGGCTTAGAGACAAAAGCATCGAGAGATAGAGATTCTTTTTCGGTCCGTGAGGGAGAGTTTTATAAAGATTGCATAGGAGACCGGTGACGGACCAAACTAGGCAGATCATTCATAGTTTTGAGGAATCTTTTATGAAGAGACAAAATGAAAATGATCGACGGTGCTGGTTCCAGAAACTCGTTACGTTTTTGTGTTAAGTTACTCGTTCATTTAAGACACGCATAGAAGATTGATTCGATAATCTCTCGTGTGTATCTTAGACAGATAGATGAACTTAGCATAAGAACATATGTTTTAAGAGTTTCTCGTGTTGGTTAAATTGGGTATTCTCATCCCTTAATTTAAGGGGCTTTATTATTTTGGTAACAACTAATAATGTATTTCTTTTAGGAATTAGCGTAGTATACATGTGACAAAGAAACCCTAATTATATTGGTATAAAATTATAAATATAAGTAGGGCAGAAGGGGGTCACGGTCACACCGACAGTGGGGGTATCCTATGGTAGGGTTGACCTAATAATCTGGGTGCATAAATGGGAAGTTGGGTTGTAAATAGAGGACCCTCCATGCTGGAATTCGTCCTTAAATTATATTTAAATGAGAATAAAAGGGCACGTGGACACTTTAATTATTTCATCTCTATGCTTTTTAATGGTCATCAAACATACTAATTGAGGGTCTGAACTACTTTTTATATTGTCAATTGATTTTATGGTGTAACTTTAATTTTTTTTTAGTTGTAGATATGTGTTGCTCAAATTTGGTGAGCAAGCATGGCGGACAAAGGGTCCCCTGATCCCTTAATGAATTTGTGTCTAATTATGACAATAGTCTAGCCATGAAACATATTATTCATATAATATTTGTAAATCCTCTGCATCGTTATAATCAACAAAACGCAAATAATAACATAGACTACAATTACATTATCGAAAATATTAACACAATATCGCTAACAAGATCCCAAAGTATGGGAAGGGGAAACATGAGCAATGAGGAGAGCAAACATTAATGGAAGAAAATCATGACTACCAAAAAGGAGTGGGAGAGAGTAAAAGAAGGAAGAGCAGGTAGACAAGGGTCAAATAAATACGAGTAAAAGAAGAGAGAATTAGTTAAGATTAAGTAGGTGGGCCATGTTGCATCGCTGCTCGCACATGGCTTGGTCCGTGGTTAGTAGATCGTAAATATCATTGGTTCACACGAGAGAAACTGAGCTGATTCTCTGCAGAAATTCGTAATCTTTTATATGGTCACGTGATCCAATATCTCCAATGTTGCATCGCCATCGAACACACAGTGATATATTCTTCAGGATAAGAACGACAAATGCAAGGCATCGTCGCTTGTCAAAATTTAGGAACGGAATGCCCTACCACCACAGCAGGTTGGGTACAAATGAGCATACAACATTGCGTGTTTATTAATTCGTAATCTGGAATTTAAAAAAATAAAATAAAGAATTCGATTGACGAAGAGTCAGGATCCAGATTTCTATCAAAAGTACGCTAAACTACCTTTGGATTAAACTATTATGTGCACACGAAGCGTTGTAGGATTTGCTTGTGTGCACACGAAGCGTGGTGTTACATTCACCATTACAACCTATTTAGGAGTATTAGCACACGTACCAAGGCAGAGGGGGACTTGATAAGTGTGAGGGCATGAAATAAGAATTGAGATCCTTTCCAAATTTTTGTATCCAAAGCCAACGGTTTAAAAATTCAGACCACTCAATTTAAATCACAAAACTTTTATTAGCCCATCCTATTGAGATCACTTCACATAAAACCAAACCCGTAAACATCTTGGAGAGATTTTTCACCTAAACGGTCCGGTCCAGATTTCCGAGGTCCGTCAACTCCCAAAGCAGAGACCAGCAGAACAGCTTAGGCAAATCTAGGGTATACAAAGAGAAAGCAAGAAACGATCTTAAGCTACAATGACACATCACAACTTAGCCCGATAAGCATTACCAAAAGGGAATAATGGCAAGTTGAAGGAGCAGGAAGCTGAAGTTAGAAGAGAGGAGCAACCGCCCTCCCCTCAGTTTTTACATGATATCAAAAATAGATAACCCAGGGAGCATTAAGTCACAAGAAACTTCTTATTCTGAACTCCCAAACCATAACCTCCTAGAGACTCGACCAAAACATTTAGAAGATTAAAGCCTTGGATGGTCGAGGAGGGCTTATCATTTAGCAGGTGGATGCTACGTGCACGATCAAGTCTACCACACGGGTACTGTAACCCCACTCGTTGTCGTACCATGAGACAAGCTTGACAAATTTGTCGTTCAATGCAATTCCAGCCTTGGCGTCAAAGATGCTTGACCTGCAACAGCACCAGACATGTAATTAGGCTACATTCATGGTATATAGTGTAAACAATCAACAACAACTACGCAGGTGTGCAGAGCGATCCCACGTCAAAAAACAGGGCAAACTTGGATTCAAAACTGTTTTCAACATATTATCAATATAATCTTGTTTCACATTGACTAACAATACCAAATTCATCAAAAATGGATTTGCTATTTTACCTGCTGTCACCAATGAAGTCGGTGGACACAACATCATCTTCGGTGTAACCCAAGATACCCTTCAACTTGCCCTCAGACTCCTCCCTGTTCATAACAGAATCACAGATGAAAATTAAAACCAACACAAACTCATGGTTATGTAGATGACAACATCCTGATAAAGAATACCAGATGCAAAGCAAAACAAGAAAAACAGAGCAGAGCAAATCTTACTTGATAGCGGCCTTGATCTGTTCATAGGTTGCAGGCTTCTCCAGCCTGACAGTCAGGTCAACAACGGAAACATCAACAGTGGGCACACGGAAGGACATTCCGGTCAATTTTCCATTAAGAGATGGGAGCACCTTTCCAACAGCCTTCATAATAACACATGGTTAGCACTACAAGACAACTTAAAAGAGACGGCCAATAGTGATGAGCATTGTTAATCAAAACTCATCAATTACCTTGGCAGCTCCAGTGCTGCTAGGAATGATGTTGAAGGAAGCAGCACGTCCACCTCTCCAGTCCTTCATTGATGGACCGTCAACAGTCTTTTGGGTGGCTGAATAACAACAGGGTAACCATAAACTTGGGTTAGTTTCAGCCTATGTTATATCAAAACTCATACAACTTAACAATTCAAGAACCAAATCTTACCAGTGATGGAGTGCACCGTGGTCATGAGACCCTCAACAATCCCGAACCTGTCGTTGATAACCTATGAACAATTGAAACAAAAAACAACGTAAATTACACATTCAATAGTATCGAAAATCAATAAAAACCAACAGAAACAAACAGACTCAAACCTTGGCAAGGGGAGCAAGGCAGTTGGTAGTGCAACTGGCATTGGAAAGAATGTGAATGTCTGGCTTGTATTCCTTCTCGTTCACACCAACAACGAACATGGGAGCATCCTTGCTGGGAGCAGAGATGATAACCTTCTTTGCACCTCCCTGGACACGAAAACAAAACGATTCAGTCCTGATGAATTTAAAAATAAAGATATAAAGGAACCATATGAATACCAATACGGTTGACTCGACAAAGACACAATCACTATTCAGGCTACAACAAGTCAGCCTAACTTCAGGAGTAACAGATAAAGAATTCCAAAAGCTTATGCAGGATCAATTAACGAACGGGATCATAATCACTATATAGGCTACAACAAGTAACACAAAGAAGCTAAAAAGTACCAAGTGAATTCCGAATGCCTATCAATGATGTAAGAACAATCACCAGAAACGCAATTACTAGATAGCAATTGTGATAACAACCAAAATATCATATGCTATTTTCAAAAATCGAATGATCAATGCAATAGAATCATAAAACCAATAAAAAGAGAGTAAACCTTGATATGGGCAGCTGCTTTCTCCTTGTCGGTGAAGACACCGGTAGACTCAACAACAAAGTCAGCACCGGTCTCACCCCATGGGATCTCCTCTGGGTTCCTTTATAAGATCAAACAAAGAAATCATTCATTAAGCAATAAGCATTTGAATCTACAAAGCAAAAGAAATATTGCGCTCCAATTGTCCCAAAAACAACAAACTGGATTCTATGCTAAGTTCAATCACTTAAGACAATAAACTAATTAGTACCTGATTCCGAAAACAGCGACAGGCTTCTCACCGAAGAGAAGGGTCTTGGAGTCCTTGACCTTGAGCTCATGGTGCTTCCATGCGCCATGGACTGTGTCGTACTTGAACATGTAGGTCTAAACACAAAACCAACCACACAAATCACTAATCCAATTCAAAATCCGAAATCAAAACTCGAAAAACAAAATAAACAACAAATCACATTCAGCATCCGAATTCGAAACTCACAAAACAAATAAACAACAAATCAGTGAAATCACAGATAGATATTCACGTCAATAACTCACCATGTAGTCGGTGGTGATGAAGGGATCGTTGACAGCAACGAGCTCAACATCGTCCCTCTGAAGAGCGACCCTAGCAACCAATCGTCCGATTCTTCCGAACCCTAAACCCCATTTCATTTCAACTCTCAATTAATTCACAGATCAAATCACAGGTTAACAACCCAAAGGTCAAAACACAAAAGGCGATGGATCCGATAGTTACCGTTGATTCCGATCTTGATCTTCTTGCCAGATGTTGCTGATCGATACAAAGAAGAACAAACAAAAATGGTCAAAACACACAAAAATTACAGAAAATTCAACAAATAAACACAAGATCAGCAGCAAAAACGGCGAAATCGAAATCAGTAACTGAGAATTAAGATCAATACCCATGATGATTGTAGAGAGAGAAAGTAAAGTCCAGAGAGAGAGGCAGATAAGAAAACTGATCGAGGATTTTAGATGGTAGTGTGAGAGAGAGAGTGAGCGTTGAGATATTATATACAGCGGCGAAGGGGTGAAACCAGCCGGTGGTTTTGGTCACGTGCAGCGGTTTTCTTGGACAAAAGGAAAGTCGCTTTGCAGCCGTTGGTTGCGTTTAGGGCTTTGTATTAGCCGCTGATTTATTAATACCCCGCTAGATTTACTGTGAAGCGCACCCCGGCGATTGGACAAAAAGAAAATCGCTTTGCAGCCGTTGATTGCGTTTAGGGCTTTGTATTAGCCGCTGATTTATCAATACCCGCTAGATATACTGTGAAGCGCTCTCCGGCGATTCGGTCACGCGTGACCGAAATCCTTCTGGATATTTGGCATTAATGGGATGTGCGTGGAGGGCAAGCCGCTTCAGCTGCACGTGGCGCTCGTGAGAATGGGTCGGCGACCTTTTTTTTCTGGTATATTCGGGAGGAGATGCTGCGTTAAGGAAGGATGACGTGGCGAAATTGAAATTTTGGTCGATGAGTGAAAACTGAAAAGTCAAATTAGAAAGGCTGAGCTTCTGGATTATCGGTCAAATTCGACTTAAGGGCAAATACAATTCACGCGATGTTCTAGATAGTTTTATATACGTTTTTACGAGATTTACTTTGTAATGTATGTTAATAATTTGAATTGTTTATCATTTAGAATATTATTTATACAATATTGTGATGAAAAAAATTAGATAAATACAAAACAATTAATTAAGACATTAATTTATAATGAAGAAATTGACAAATACGGTTCTTCAAAGAAACGTTAAACCTTTAATCTAACAATCATATGATTTTAGATTTTGTGATTTTTGGTAAATATGATATTTTAGATAAGAACTAAAAGATAAACAGTTCAGATCATTAACATACGTTAATGACCCAACAAAAACGCGCGTCAATTGAAAAAGAAGTTGGTGCCACGGACCCCTTCTCATAAAAAAATTATGGTTAATGTACAAGAAAAAGGTCTCAAGTCATAGATTAAAATCTTGTGTTCACGATAAAGAGATTAAAGTTGCGCTTGAATGTTGGTGAAATTTTATATTTTGACTGAGTCTATAATTTTTTATCTATGAATTTTATGTACGAAAAAAGATAAAGTTTACACGTTACTTTGCCTAATTGCCTTTTAGCTATACGCAATCTCAACCTCATAACGCATTTTCTTAACATTTCGATCAAATGCATGTCTATTTATGTGTTGTTGACGTAGCAACTAGCAAAAAACAAATTTTGCTCTGTACCTTTTGAAATTGATTTAAAAATGATAGATATCGTCGTTGAGAACTTTGAAAGACTTATTGTCATGCCTTACCGACGGATGGTGATGCATCAACTCATCCTGCCCACAGATTATGCACCAATTGACCAGTATTATTCACATGTTCATTCTTTAAATCACAACCATTACCTTGATCAAGTAACTACTAGTCTTGTTGCTCAATCATCTATTCTAAGTTAGAATAATCTATACATACACAGTGACAAATCTAAAATTTGAACTTTGAAATTGTCGAACACTTGGTAGATTTGTTATCGTTAGTCGAACCATGTTGCACATTCATAATTTGATGAGTGTTATCAAGAGCTTTCAGTGTTGTCGGCGCAACATCACATCAAGTCTATTAAGATATACCTAGCAGACATTAAGCACTTCATGATTACAAGTGGGATCTATATCAAATATTCAGAGGGTCTCCAAAGTACCTTCACATGCATTTTTCCCCCGATCTCTAAGTGGCCTTGGAACCCCATATGCGACACTTGCATACACTTTATCGCTACATTTTCTTATACATTCAGTTTGACGTATTTTATCCATACCAATGTTATAATTATTGATATTGACAATGATCGAGTTATCATTTCCAATGGCAGAGCTATGTGACATCCCACATCGCTCAGGGGAGTGATCCTTATATATATATATATTCTCATCCCTACCTAGCACAAGGCCTTTTGAGAGCTCACTGGCTTCGGGTTCCGTAGGAACTCCAAAGTTAAGCAAGAAGGGGCTAGAACATGATGGGTGACCCACTGGGAAGTTGCTCGTGAGTTCCCAAAAACAAAACCGTGAGGGAATGGTAAGCCCAAAGCGGATAATATCGTGCTATGATGGTGGAGCGGGCCCGGGAAGTGATCCGCCCCTAGCCGGGATGTGACAATTTGGTATCAGAGCCTAACCCTGGTCGCGAGTGTGCCGACGAGGACGTCGGGCTCTTAAGGGGGGGTGGATTGTGACATCCCACATCGCCCTGGGGAGTGATCCTTATATGTATATTCTCATCCCTACCTAGCACGAGGTCTTTTGGGAACTCATTGGCTTCAGGTTCCATGGGAACTCCGAAGTTAAGCGAGTAGCGCTCGAGAACAATGCCATGATAGGTGATACATTGGGAAGTTGCTCGTGAATTCCCAAAAACAAAACCGTGAGGGAATGGTAAGCCCAAAGCGGACAATGTCGTGCTATGGTGGTGGAGCGGGCCCGGGAAGTGATTCGCCCTTGGGCGGGATGTGACAGCCATGCTTCAGCTGCCCATGCACAAAATATGAATACGTTCTTAACTCAATCAGAGTCTTTCAACGCAGAAAATAAAATACCTAAATATATATGATAGGAATTTTTACCATCTGCAAAAGTAGGAAAACACTTAAAAATACTTGCAAGAGTACAAGGTTTTCGTAGTATAACAGCTCAAGCAAAGTCGTTTTCCACATGGATTGAATGAATAGTTTGTGTTTAAAACCAACTCTCAATTAATTATTTAATACAAAGTTTGTAAAATGTTGATTTTAGAATTTAATATAATAAAAACGAATTTTAAAATAAAACAATTACAGAAATTAACTAGAGAACAATTTAAAAGAAAATCAATTTGTAAAAGCCTAGAGTTCTGCCGTCTCCTTAACAATCATACGCAATTTTAGCAATTATTTATGAATTTCCACACACATGCTTTGAATTTTAGGTTTTCCTAATGCATATATTTCCTCGTGATGTTCAAGCGAAAACGTATATCTAACATGCAACCCGTCTGTGATATTCATATCAAATATAAACATGCAAGACTCATTAAGCTATGTGAAAACCCTTTGAAAAACCATGCAACCCTTAAGAGCGTGATGTTCACCTTAAGTGAACTTACAATTACTAATTACAAGAAGTTTTCCTCAATTTCATGGTGATGTTCCAACAAAATTGCATCAAATTACTTGTCTAAAAATACTAATGGTTGCGAATCACTAAGACAATTAAATAGTTTAATCGCAGTGATTAATAATTCAAAGTAAGCGTGCATCCATTCATAAGCAAATTAATAAAATCACATATTCATGCTAAGGTTCATGATATCGCCCTAGCAAAAGAACTTAGTTACGAACAATTATAAAACAAAATATTATTAAGAACATGGAAAGAAACACATCTAGAAAATAAACTTGAATTGTCAAAGGCTTGTGCGTGCGTTTCCACCTCTCCTTCCCTTCTAACCCTAAAAAGTCTTATTTATACTGCTACAAAATAAAACCCTAAAAAGTCTTAGAATAAAACTAGGAAACATAATAAAATAATAAAACAGAAAATAAAAGGTTTCCTATTTAAACTTAAATTCGGATTTCTCAGAAAATTAGACCTTTGACCGACCAAATCAACTCCGATTTGGTCCCAAAATGTCTCTTTTGAAAGCTGGAGACATCCACTACAAATCCTCATAAGGAACTTCCTCAAAAAAATACCATATTGACCTCCAAAATACCCAAAATGTCAAGAAACATCAATCTGGGAAAGCTACACGCTGGGCTTTTATTTAATCACCACAGTCAAATAGCTTGGTAGAAAAATCTGAAACTTTGATACAATCATCTTGAAAAACTCACGAACATCCTCCAATTGGAATCACTCCAAAATTCATCCGTTTGATCACTTTTTGCTCCAAAGAAAATCAAATGTCCTGCATTAGAAATATAACTCAAAGTATCAAAATAATCAATAAATTAATACTAAGATTAGGGTAAAATATATAGTCTAATATTCGCTCATCAATATAGCTAGGCGTGCATGAAACATCACCAACCACCATGTCAAAGCGTGGATTGATGACCGAATGGTAGGTATGTAGTTTCAATTACAATAGTCAACCATGAAATGAAGGCTCTAGCGATTAATTAATGACTTATAACTTAACTAGTTAATAGTGTTTATTTTTGCACTTGAAGCTCTATGTTTGAATTCCTTTTCATGTAGTTTCGATGAATTAGTTTTATTTATCTTATTGATTGTTATAGAAAATGAATGCAGTGACGTTTTATGATTCATACAGCTGAACCACTTAATGAGATAAGACTTTATTGTTATATCAATTGTCATAAAAAAAAAGAAGAAGTAATTATTCTATTTTTTTAAAACATAACCATAACCTAATTGAAACGTACTAGAATTGCATAATGTCTAGGGGTGGTTCGGTATGGGATCCCATACCGAAACCCTTGTCCCGATTCCCAAACCGAAATTTTTGGGAATCCCAAATTCAATACCAATCCCAAACCAAATTTTCGGGAATCCCAATTTTCGGGAATCCCGAAATAATTTCGGGATTTCGGGACAAATCGGGAATCCCGAAATGTTTTTGGGCTTTTGGACTAAAATTTGACATATTATGTTTTTGGGCTAAAATTAAGTTTCAATCTACCCACTACCCATTTGTGCACAAAGTTTTTGGGCTAATGCCATCTCACCCCACATTCCAACTTTGATTCCTCCTCCACATAGTTGTAATTAAATGAAAATTTTGGCGGCGCCCATGTCTGAAAGAACAACTATATTGTGTACTCGAAAACAAAAGAAAAAAATTTGAGCTCAACTAATTGCATGCCCTGTACCCACCTTGTCCGTGTATATATATACAATATATGTATACTGATATGTTCATGCATGCATAATGGTCTTTGCTCCTTTGTTTCCTTGATTTGCCTAGGTATGCAGGAAACTAATATCCACATATTAATCACACTAGTGGCTAGGTATGCAGGAAACTAATATCCAAAGATTAATCACACTAGTGGCTAGGTATGCAGGAAACTAATATCCAAAGATTAATCACACTAGTGGCTAGGTATGCAGGAAACTAATATCCAAAGATTAATCACATTAGTTGAGATAACTGGAATATAGAAACAAACAAATTGAACAAACAAACATTAGTTATTTAGTTGAGACAAAGATTAATCACACTAGTGGCTACCAATACCATTAATTAAAAAATAATTCTCTTATAATTAAAAAATAATATATATATAATATTTATTTCTATTCGGTATGGGAATACCGAAAAAATGGAGATGTAATCCCGAATCCCATACCGAAAATTTCGGTTTGGTTCGGGATGACATACCGAAATTTTCGGGAATTTTGGTTTGGGATTTTTTTGGTTTGGGATCGGGATTTTTTCGGTTTGGTTTGGGATTTTTGGGATTTTTTTCCAGCCCTAATAATGTCAAAGGCAGATGCCGGATTTTTTTATTAAAATTTGCAGCCGATCGAACAAGAGGGAACTAAAGCGAGAAAATCATGTTTAAGCGGATAGAAGGATAGATAAACCCTATTTTGATAGCAAAATTCTCAATGACTTGGATAGTTTGATTATCAATGACTTATCCTTTCAAGTTCGAATTTTAAGTTGGAGCATGACACGAATGTCGTTCTGTTATAATAAGGTGATTTAGTAACATATGAGAGCTGAAAACTCATTGAGACCAAAAAGCGTGTGTGGTCCAAGATAAGGAAATGACAACAATACACAAGTCTCGATTTGCGATCAAGACGGATAATGTGATGACAAGTGACCCTTTGTTGGATGCATCATGCCCTAGGCTCGGGTAAGGAATTTTTTGTTGACTGGACCTGCACGAGAGAACATTCTATAGGCCCATTGGGCCAAAATGGGTGACTTAATTAATTTGTGAATATGGCGAGGACCAAAAAATAAGCTTAAATCAAATATTTCCTCAATTGGAAAGGCCACAAATTTTGAAACGAAAAATTAGAATTGTTGCCCACATACCAATTCGAATTGGAATAGGATACTCCCTCCTTCAAATTTCTTTTTTTTTTATTTATTTATATTTTTTTATGTGAATGGTCACCATTAAATCACGTCAACATATTGTGTTGACTTTTTTATAGAGAGAAAGAAAAAGAGAAAGGCGAGGGGAGGAGGGAATTTAGATGGGAGAAAATCCTACTCTATCGGAATTTGGATAAAAATTGGTCAAGGCTGAGCTTTTTCTTTACCTTGTAGTACACGCGAGCCACTCCGTAATTTTTTGGAGTCTAAAAATGGGTAATTAGTGGGGGCAATAAATATACAGCCCATAATTGTGAAGAAAAACTCATTGTTCTGCCTTGTCTCTCACCCCACCTCCGACAAGAAGGAGAAGGGAATTGTTGTTCAATCATCTTCCGCTCTCTTCTCTTCTCTTGGTTTCTCAACAGCTTTATCATGGCTTCCTCCTCCAGATGGACAAGGCCTGAGGTACTGGAATTATTTCGATTCTCGGTATCTTATATGGTTACTTCAAAGTCGAAATATGAAAAAACCAGATATTGAATTGATGAAGGAGAATAGTTGATCTCATTCTCTCGTCATCCTTTTGACAATCAACACTCTGTTTTTCATGTGGAACCGTTATAAATATTCACTCGATAGACTTTTAGTGAATTGTGTTCTAGATTTGTCGTGCAAGTTTTAATTTTTTTAATTTTTTTTTTAATCATATATGTGGTAAATTTCTGAATTCCATGCCAACTTTTTATTCTATGATATACTGTAGTCTAAATAATATTTTTTTTTGGCATGGACACATAGGTGTTCCCCCTATTTGCTGCAGTTGGTGTAGCTGTTGGCATTTGCGGCATGCAGCTTGTTAGGAACATCACCAGCAACCCTTAAGTCAGGGTTACCAAGCAGAACAGAACTGCAGGGGTGCTAGAGAATCATGAAGAGGGTGAGAGATACGCAGAACACGGACTCCGGAAATATGTCCGTACCAGAGCTCCAAATACTTCTCCGTTCCACTGATGCCAAAGTGAATCGAGTGATGCAATTCATCGATGTGCTGGAATTGGAGAACGTAGGACACGAAGTTTGTTTTGTAAAAGGGTTTATGAGGCGAATTCTATGTGCTACAAGCTTCCAAGTAGTTGCTGTGTGTATGATCTTTTTTATCAATAAAGTTCATATTTTTTCCGAGTCGGATCTATAACTAATTCCCTACAGTGCTTGTGGGCTAAGAAACAAAACCATAGCGTTAATATGGACTGATCATACATACAAATCACTAATCAATATTAGATAAAATGTCGTAATCTGATCTTTACACGAACTCGAGTTTGTACAAGAATGGCTTCCCGATAGGCAAAAGTCAGGAGCAAAAATTAATGAAAACACCATGGAATTGATGAATGAAGATTCAGTTCTTGCTCTATTATCTATTTCCACTAATGAGTAGTATTAGTTCGTCGTCATCATGCTCGTGGAAGATCTCCTCAAGAATTCTGCCACCAACTTTGAAAACGCAGTGCTGAGCTGGAGAATCATACTGAATGGAGGACTGCGATGGCTCAGGAATTCAGTGCCTTGCAGCGTTGTGTTCCGTGGACTCTTGTACCTTACCATCATGCCATGAACTTATTGCCAAACAAATGGGTTTTCAAGATAAAGAGGAGTGCAGATGGCTCGATTGAGCGACATAAGGCTAGGCTTGTGGCTAATCGCTTTCATCAACAATCGGGGATCGACTATACGGAGACCTTTAGTCCAGTTGTCAAGCATGGCACCATTAGACTTGTTTTGAGTTTGGCAGTTTATAAGAAGTGGCATGTTCGACAGTTGGACGTTCATAACGCATTTCTACATGGGTATTTGAATGAGGATGTGTACATGAGACAACCACTGGGTTTTGTTGATAAACAGTATCCTAACTACGTTTGTAAACTGCAACGTAGTTTGTATGGTTTAAAACGGGCGCCTAGGGCCTTGTTTCAAAGGTTTTCTGAATTTCTCCTTCAATTAGGGTTCCAAGAGTCCATGTGCGATTACTTTTTGTTTGTTTTTAATCAAAGAGTAGTTTATTTGATTTTGCTTATCTATGTGGATGACATATTGCTAACAGGAAACAACAACACTCAAATGGCATGGTTGATCAAGAAGCTCAGCACTTTGTTTTCCATGAAAGACTTGGGTCCCCTTAGTTATTTCCTGGGTGTTGAAGCCTATTGACGTTTTTGGTTTCAACTTGTTGTGTTTTTCATAAAATAAACTGTTGCAATGGCAGCATGTTTTATACATATTTTACATACACGCATGCACACAAACGCATGCAATAAATAACTGCAATACAGGTTGTTGTGCTTGCTGTCCATGATGCAGCAACCAGAGAAAAAATAAGCAGCAACCCATGTGGTGTCTAGCTGTCAACATTCCTTTTTCACGTGCAACATTCCCTTCCATACTGTACTGTCCCCATAGCAATATTCCCTTCCATACTGTATTGTCCCCATACTGTCAATACTCCCCCTCAAGCTGGATCAAGGGGGTTGATTGATCCAAGCTTGAACAATAACCGTTGAAACTGTGTAAAATCGAGAGCTTTCGTGAAAAGGTCCGCAAGTTGATCATGACTTCTAGTGTACACAGTTTCGATGACGTTGGATTGAACTTGAGTGCGGATGAAATGGCAGTCAACTTCAATGTGTTTAGTCCGTTCATGGAAGACAGGATTGGATGCAATATGCATTGCAGCCTGGTTGTCACAGAATAAGGACATGGGTTCCTTGCTGGTGAAGCCAAGATCAAGAAGGAGACTCTTCAACCAGATGAGTTCAGAAGCTGTTGCTGCCATGGCCCGATATTCAGCTTCAGCACTGGACCGTGCAACCACTGTTTGTTTTTTACTTTTCCAGGTGACAAGGTTTCCACCTACAAAGGTACAAAAACCTGTGGTGGATTTTCGATCAAGGGAATTACCAGCCCAATCAGCATCGGTATAGGCCAGAATGTTATTAGACTCATTTTTCTGCATGAGTATACCTCTGCCGATCGAACCCTTGAGATATCGGAGTATTCTCTTGACAATTTCCCAATGAACCAATGTAGGAGAATGCATAAACTGACTGATAAGGCTAACGGAGTAAGCAATATCAGGCCTTGTGATAGTGAGGTAAATGAGTTTCCCAACCATGCGTTGATACACATTAGGATTTGATAGGGGTTTACCTGGAGCATCCAATTGAAGTTTGCTAGCAAGTGGGGTGCGAGCAGGTTTGCAGTTGACCATATGTGCTTCTTTAAGAAGGTCAAGAACATACCTCCTTTGATTCAAAAATAAACCCTTGGAAGAGGTAGCCATCTCAATTCCCAGAAAATATTTCAAGGTTCCCAAGTCTTTAATGGCAAACTGTTGGTGAAGCGACCTTTTAAGAGCCTCGAGTTCATCCATGTTGTCCCCCGTGATGATAAGGTCGTCAACATATATAAGAACTATGAGCTTCCCTTGGACACCACTTCGAACAAAGAGAGAGGAGTCAGCATGACTCCTTTTGAACCCTACCACTTCAAGAACGGAGCTCAGTTTGGCATACCAAGCTCGAGGAGACTGTTTAAGTCCATATATAGCTTTATGAAGCTTGCAGACTTTGGTAGTTTCTTGTTCTTGAGGGTGTCCTGGAGGTAGCTTCATGTACACCTCTTCTTGAAGCTCACCGTGAAGAAATGCGTTTTTAACATCCATTTGAAACAAGGGCCAGTCGTGGTTGACTGCTACTGATAACAACACCCTTACTGTGTTCATTTTGGCGACGGGAGCAAAAGTCTCCTTGTAATCAATACCGTAGGTTTGAGTGAACCCCCGTGCAACCAATCGTGCCTTGTGTCTTTCAATGGTACCATTGGAATTGAATTTGATCTTGTAAATCCATCTACTCCCTACGGCTTTCTTCCCTTTGGGAAGGTCTACCACACTCCAGGTTTGATTTTCGTTCAGTGCTTTGAGCTCATTATGCATGGCTTCTCTCCACACGGGCATACATACTGCTTCTTGAAAGTTTTTAGGCTCAAAATTATTTGTCACCTGACTTAGGAAGGATGCATGAGATGCTGACAGTTTGTGATAAGTAAGAGCTTCAGAAATGGGATGCTTTGCACTGTAAGTGATGTACTCTTGGAGCCGTAGAGGAGGATTGCGATCACGAGTTGGGTTCCTTTTTGGTGCTGCTACAATTGGTTGTGTGACAACAACTGGTGCTGGGGCACGAGGTATATCTTCGCTGACCATCTCATCAACTGGGGAGTCACTTATAGGGTGGTATGGGGGGGTGTCTGTATGGATTTCAGCAAGAGTTGGTAGTGGAAAAATATCCATTAGACTCTCCCCCTGAGAACTATTCGGGGAGTGATTGTTGAAGAAAGGAACGAGTTCATCAAACCGTACATCCCTAGAGACAACCAGCTTCCCAGTGTGTGGATTATAACATTTGTATCCCTTTTGAGAACTCGAGTACCCCATAAACACACACTTGATAGCTCGAGGTTCGAGTTTATCACGATGATTTGCTTGAATGTGAACATAACAAGTGCATCCAAAAATCCTGAAATGAGTTAAATCAGCAGTTCTTCCCTTTATAACTTCAAAAGGTGATTTGGAATTCAGGACACGAGTGGGAAGTCTGTTAATGATATAGGCTGCAGTGAGGAGTGCTTGGGACCAGAATCTCTTGGGAACTTGCATCTGAAACATAAGAGACCTAGTTTTCTCCAATAAATCCCTATTCTTGCGTTCGGCAACACCATTTTGTTGTGGTGTACCCACACAACTAGTTTGATGCAAGATACCATGACTGCTCAAGTAGTTTGACAGATTATTGGAGGTGTACTCGGTGCCATTATCTGACCGTAAGGTATATATTTTTGAGGAGAATTGGTTGGTTATTAGCTTATGAAAGTCTTGAAAAGCTGTAAAAAATTCACTTTTAGACTTTAAGAGATATAACCAGGTAACCCTAGAGTAGTCATCTATGAATGTAACAAAATACTTGTACCCATCAAATGACTCAACACGGGAAGGTCCCCAAATATCTGAGTGTACAACTTCAAAGAGTTTACTGGTTCTAGTTTTAGAGGGTACAAAAGGTAGCCTAGTGGCTTTTGACATTTGACAAATCTCACACTCATGTGTGTTGGTACAATAATTTGGAAATAATTTAGACATTACTGGTTCGGAGGGATGAGCTAGGCGTTGGTGCCAAAGTTGATGCTTCTGGACATGGCTTAGGGTGGCAATGGGTTCCTTAATTTGATTGAACTCCTTTGAGATGTAGTACAGACCATTTAAGAAAAAACCCTCACCAATCTTCTTCTGAGTGACTCGATCCTGAAACACAACTGTGTGAGGAGAAAAAATAGCAAGACAGTTCAAAGTATGTGTGATGTTTCCTATGGACAGAAGCTGAAATGGAAATGAGGGTACATATAGTGCTGTAGACTCTACATCACTCCCCATCAATTTAATTTTTCCTTTTCCTAGGACTGGTTCCCCTTTCCCATTCGCTACAGACACATGAGTAGGATTAAGTAATTTTTGAAACTCATGTAGACAAGCTTGGTTGTTGGTTATATGGTCAGTGGCACCTGAGTCTACAATCCAAAAATCGTGTGTGAGATTGAGAGCCGTGGAAAGTGCACAAATGATACCTGGGATATTGCCGGATGTAGTGGTGTTTGAATTTGCCAAAAAACCAGCAAATTTTCCAAGCATTTCTGTGGAATTTTCCGTGGTGACATTGTTACCCTCAGCGATATCACTCTTCTTTTGGAGAAAGGCGGCAAACTCATTGATCAGGGAGATAGGGCTTGAGGTGAAGTTTGACATCTCTTTAGATGGATAGCTCAAAGATTGGAAGGCTTTAGGCGCAAACCCTTTCCCATCCCTGATCATTTTTCCTTCCTTGTTAAACTTAGGTTTTAACTCAGGGTGTAAAATCCAGCATTTTTCCCGTACATGCCCCTTGGTGTTGCAGTATGTGCATTTCCAGTCAGCTTTCTTTCCATTAAAAAACCTTTCACTAGTGAAGTTGTGGTTACTGGTGAAGGCCCTAGCTTCTGGGCTAGAACGGGGCTCAACATGCATTACTTTCCTTCGAGTTTCCTCTCTTTGGACTGCATGACACACGTTGACGAACGATGGTAGCTCAGGAGTCATTAGTAAGTGGCTACGCAGGTCTTCATACTCAACTCCCAAGCTTGCCAATAGTTGGAACACTTTATCTTCATCAGCCCTTTTCAAGAGTGCAGCGGATTCAGTGGTGTGTGGACGGTATAGATCAAGTTCATTCCACATAGATTTCATGCTTCCAAGATGCTGAATGAACGTTTGATTACCTTGCTTAAGTCCAGCGAGGCTTTTCTTTAGTTCAAACACACGGGCAGCATTGTGTTGACTGCCGTACATTTCCTTGATCGATTCCCATAAGATGTGTGAAGAATCTGAGTAGCTGAAGATCTCGGACAACTTGGGCTCCATCGAGTTAAGTATCCAGGACATAACAAGCTGGTCATTTGAGTGCCATGCATCAAAGGTAGCTGAGGAAGAACCTGGAGGCTTGATGGTTCCATTTACGTACCCTAGTTTCGATCTTCCTCCTAGAGCAAGAGATATAGCTCGTGACCATGGCAAGTAGTTGAACTCATTCAACGACACGGAACACAGTCGTGGGTTGCTCTCCCCGTGTATCATGTTGGCTGGTGGAGTTGAGGAACTTGTAGCCTCAGAACTAAATGAAATATCTTCTGCCATCACAACAAATGATGAACAGAGGAAGAAGAACAAGCTAGAAGGATAAACAACAGAGGCAGGACCCTATGGTTCCTGCTCTGATACCATATTGACGTTTTTGGTTTCAACTTGTTGTGTTTTTCATAAAATAAACTGTTGCAATGGCAGCATGTTTTATACATATTTTACATACACGCATGCACACAAACGCATGCAATAAATAACTGCAATACAGGTTGTTGTGCTTGCTGTCCATGATGCAGCAACCAGAGAAAAAATAAGCAGCAACCCATGTGGTGTCTAGCTGTCAACATTCCTTTTTCACGTGCAACATTCCCTTCCATACTGTACTGTCCCCATAGCAATATTCCCTTCCATACTGTATTGTCCCCATACTGTCAATAAAGCCACTTACATTGGTAACAATATGCATTTGGCTCAATCCAAGTATCCCCTGGACTTGCTTGAACGAAAAAAGTTTAAAGATGCCAAGCTTATTTCCACTCCAGTTTCTGCAGGACAAAAATTGAGTGCTTATGTTGGTGAACCTTACAAGCATCCGGATCATTATCGTAATGTCGTTGGAGCGTTGCAGTATTTAATCATTACGAGACCGGATCTCTCCTATGCCGTTAACCAGGTGTGCCAATTTATGCACTCACCCAAGGACACTCATTGGATGGCAGTGAAACGCATCCTGCGTTATTTGAAGGCCACGTATGATCATGGTCTTGTTTATAAACCTGGAGGTATGCAACTGTATGCTTTCTCCGATGCAGATTATGCGGGCAATGCTGATACCTGTCACACTACAGGAGATTTTTGTATTTATTTGGGACCAAATCTAGTGTCTTAGAGTTCAAAGAAACAGAAGATTGTCTCTCGGTCGCGTACAGAAGCCGAATATAGGCAACTAGCCTACACTGCTGCTGAGCTATCTTGGTTAAGGTCATTATTCAGAGACCTTCATTTGCATCTTTTCATTCCACACATATGGTGCGACAATGTCTCTTCAATAGCCTTAGATTCCAATCCAGTTTTTCATTCACGGACGAAACACTTGGAGGTCGATTATCACTATGTCCGTGAGAAGGTGGTTTGAAAACAGCTTCTGGTAAATTTTATTTGTTCTCAGGATCAGATTGCTGATTTGTTTACAAAGGGTTTGTCTTCCTTGCGTTTCAAGCTTTTGGTGTCCAAGCTTCTAGTTGTTTCTTGGCCTGTCAGCTTGCGGGGGGGGGGGGGGGGGGGGGGGGGCGCTGTTAGACCAAGTCAGAGTTATCAAGAATCCAGCTCATGTTTAAACTCTAAAGTATGTTATTCAGGAATGCAGTCCTTATCCAAGGATAACTCTGATAGGTCTAGATTATTTTTAAATGTTTGAAAGTTTGATTTCATAGATGTTGTATTATTCAAATTCAAATATTGCTGTCTAAATAGGGTTGATAAACCCCTGATGTAATCTCAAAATTATTATAAATACACGCAACCCATCAGTTGATAGGTATGCACATTCTGAGCTGGAAACGTGAGAGTTCTAAAGTTTTACAGGAATAACAAAGGTATGTTATTTAGGGTTTGTTTCTTATTGTTGTAAAACTTATACCATACCTTGATCGAGAACGAGAACCAAGTCATTGTCGACTACTGCAGAAATCCGGTGAGCAACAGTGATCACGGTGCATTCCTTCATTTCTTCCCTTGTCGTCTCCTGAATTACATTGTCTGTTGCTGTGCCTATAGAAGCCGTTGCCTCGTCCAGCACTAGAATTCTCCTCCCTTAGAAGCGCTCTAGCTAGAAAAACTAGCTGCCTCAGTCCAAGAAAAAAACTACGAGATTTGGAAACATAGCAGGGGCAAGCAGTCGCCTCTGATCCTTCCCGACTGTGTTGCCGAGTCAACATTTGTTCAAGACCTGCGTTACATATGAATATCTTGTCATACAAGCTACCATATTTCGTGACACGAATGCTGCTCCAGGGGATCCAGATTAGTCCTCACGGTTTCTTGAAATAAGGTTGGATCTCGTGGGCTTAAGCCTAAACTTGACCTTAAGCCTTGCAACCCTATTTTCGAAATGTCTAAGCCGTCAGATTAGATGGAAGCCTGATTAAGTTCTATGTATTCTTAACCTGCAGGAAAAACAAACCTTTCTTCATTTGATCAGCAACTTCGAAATGAAGTTTTCCATTGCTGAAAGCTTCCCTTCTCCATTAATTTCATTCAGGCAACAGTAGCCTCTATGAAAATGAAAATTTTCTTGTTTTATTTTTTTGGCAAAGAAAATTTTAGTTTTCATAGGGGCTCTGCTGCCAGAATAATCTCATGGCCATGCAGCTGACTGTGATCTTGTTGCCCATATTTACTTTTATCTGGGCTGAGAAATTGTGGAAGAAGAAGAAGGGTTTGAGAGAGAGAGAGAGAGAGAGAGAGAGAGAGAGAGTTGGGGTGGTGTGAAATGAGAAGAGAGAGAAAAGGATGGGAACTTAAAATCTGGATGTTTTAAGGCTGAATTGCACTGTAGTCCTTGTAGTTTTATTCGGTTAGCATTGTTAGTTCACTTTTTTAACTTTCTTCCAACTTGGGTGTTCCAAATGAGAAAAGTGCACAAAAATGAATTCGACCGTTACCCATTAACTCATTCCGATTGCTCACCTTACACAAATTAAGGGCTCCAATCTCTTTTTTCACACAAACCAAAATTCCAAATTTTCTGATTCTTGGGCTCCGGACAGTGAATCCGGAAAGGATCCAAATTGGAAATGAAGGACACTTTTGTCATAGGTCCAGGACTCTTTTCCAATTCAAGTTTCCATCCGAAAATAATTTGGCCGCTCCATTCACAAAACTCGTGACCTTTCAATGCATGGTATCACAGCATTATTGAGAATGCAAACACGCACATCTGTCCTGGAGTTTGGACATGAAGCTGGAATTGTGAGACAATCATCCAATTCATTGAAATCTAAAGATCTCTCTATACGTACTACTCTCTTTCTAAATTTCTGTTAGATCTTGTAAGTTTGTAACTTATAATTTAGTCACTTAATCTACATTCACGGTTAACAACTTAAGCAACGAGAATAGAAGAAATACCGAAGCATTGTACCCAATTGGTACCTTTATATTTGTTTTGATGGATCAACGAAATATCAACTATCGTTTCTTGTAAAAAAAGAAAAAAGAATATTACATATTTGCCAAGATGGCTACACTACATAGTGAAAGGACTACATCTTACAAAGCTTAGTTCCAAGCAAGTTACAAGTGAATTTATAAATACCTTATTCTTGACGAATGAAAAAAATAATCTTAAACCCTAGTAACTAACAGGAAAATATTCAAAAGCCGTTATCTTACTAGAAAACTATAAGTGATGCTAAGGAAACTGCATTTATAAATCACATTCACATGATCACGACGCAACAAATTTAGAGTTATATAGAGATTATCTGACCCTAATGGGATGAATTTACTAAATTCATTTTTACTAAACTCATCCAACTAAAGGATGTGTTGAAGTTACCAAGTTTTGGGCTAGAGTATAGCAATGCTTAAGTACTTCCGTCCAGAAACACTTCTAGCGTAAATGCTCTTATTAAAAGCACATTGTCATCTCTTAGGTACTTCTCCAAAAAGCACTATTTAGTGCTTTTAGTCATTTCAAACACATTTTCTTCTAATTCAGTATTTATTCTATTCTTAACTTTAATATCTCCAGCTAATCAAACACCCTTATTCCCTTTAAGTAAATCTTTGAACTTTAATATCTTTGCTAATTGCCACACCTAATGATTTACTTAAACAAAGCTCAAAGATATCTCATTTGGCCTTCCGGTGTTGGCATCTTCACTTTAACCATGACTTTTCATTGCGCCCTACACTCTAAGGACCACTTCCTTTGTCCTTAATATTAGTTAATTTGGGCATCAAATTTTCTAATCTTGATCATGTCCTTTCAATTTCAAGTTTTCAAATTTATATTCTACGGAAATATCAATATATTATTGAAGGACAATCATGTCTATGGCTTGTTTGAAATTGCTTTTAAAATAAGCAAAAGTGCTTTCAAACGAGCCTCTAATTGTTCAGCTTGCTTGTTGATCTCCTTGCAGTTGATTTTATGAACCTAAATGTCCAAAACAAAGGGAAATATTATTCGACCCCAACAATTTTCGTTCCATACACAACGAAAAAAACTGCACATTCAAAAGCAAACCGTAACAAAAGAGAAACATAAACACAGAGATATGAAACCTCAGCACACAAGATGTGATCAGATCATATGGAGTCTAAAGCACTCGGATTCAGAGAAGCAAATGCAAGAAGCTGCGCGTCGCGCTCGAACACATCCAATTGTTGCTTTTCCAAATTCACATATGCTTCAATCCCTTCTCCATTCCTTGTATCAATCAGAAAAATAGCATTCTTCAGGGGACAGCTCGCAATAGTCACCCAGATTGGCTTCCCCCAGCCAAAGTCAGCTTCATACACTGGGAACCTGCACCAGCTGCTACATCTGTACGTCACCAAATTCGCTATCGAAAATTCTTTCCTTAATGCTTGTGTACACTCTTTAAAGATTGCCGGCCATTGATCTTCCCCGCGAAACTTTTGAGCATAAGAATCACAAAATCGGGTCATGCTCTGCTTCATTTGAGTCACCAGGTCATGCAACTCCATCACACTGTCCTCAGCTGTGGACAATGTAAAAGCCCAAATCATGCTGCCTACAGAATTTTTCGGCAACGGAGGGACCACCCTAGTGCGGAGATTCACTGTATGGATGAAAACTGTCGGGTTTAAGGACGACTGTGAAGTTGATCTTAACGCAGAAATTGCACAGCTGTAAATCAAAGCTGTCACAACTTCAACCCTTGTAGGGTTTTGCACTTTGTCCGCGACTATAGCTTTGAGGGAAGCAATCTTCAGGGCATCAAACACAAATCTCTTGGTGACGCAGTCGCCTTTTTCGAGCACAGTTTCCGGGAACAATGGCATGTCACCTTGGGGAAATGTATCTGCTCCGATGAACAAAGGAGACGGTACGTATTGATCACACTTGTTTCGAGCTGCCCAGTCGTTGATGAAGTTGGCCACGGTGGATGTGTCAGCTACTTTGTGTGACATACAGATGCCAATTGCCATGCCACCACAGTCAAAGAAGCTTACTTGAGCAGCAAAGATCACGCTGAGACTCGAATCGTCATTCCACTGTAAATTGTCTGTGAATAACAGGTCCAGCCATGTATCTTCAGGGTGTTCAAGAATTTCAGATAGCTTGACGTTTCTGACTCTTGCTTCAACAAACGCAACTCCTTCATCGTTGCAGTCAACGGAGGCTCGGTCTCTGATCCTGCCGGCGAATGGGTAGTACTTGGATAGTATTTCTGATAAAGATTTCTTGAGCTGATTGGATTCGTGATCGCCATTAGGAGAAGCAGAGCTCTCCTTGTGATAGAAGTAAACCACCGGCAGATAAGTACGAGGAGTATTCTGTTCGATGAATGAAAGGTTGTGTGTTCGAAGATGTGGTGGGGTTGGAGTGGAAGGTTTGATGATTTCTCTGGATATGAGTTCAACTTCCATGGTCATGGTAGCTGTCTTGGTTTGATGCTAAAGATCCAAAGCTGCAATAAAATTTTGAGCTTTTCCAAGTTCATGTAGTTGAAATGTATTTATAGGATGAAAACTAACGAGGTCGTGAGGAGTGATTATCATACTCTTGTTTTCTGCTTCTGCACTCTTCTCTTTGTTTCTATCCATCAATTATCGCCATGATTGTCCTTCAAGTGATATATTATTGAAATTTCTATGCAAAAAATTTGAAAATTTGAAAACTTGAAAGTGAAAGGATATGATCAAGATTAGAAAATTTGATAGCCTAATTAACTAATATTAAGGACAAAGGAAGTGGTCCTAAAAAACTGTACGGCAGAATGAAAAGTCATGTTTAAAGTGAAGAGGCCAACACTGTAAGGCCAAATGAGATGAGGATCTTTGAGCTTTGTTTAAGGGATTATTGGGTGTGGCAAAGACACAAAGGGAATGAGGGTGTTTGATTAGCTGGAGAGATTAAAGTTAATAAAGTTATGACTAGAATAAGCACTGGATTAGAAAGTTTGACAATGTGTTTGGAATGACGATCAGCACTCAAAAGTTCTTTTTGGAGAAGCACCTAATAGGTGACAATGTGCTTCTAGTAAGAGCATTTATTCTAGACGTGTTTATGAGCGGAAGTATTTAAGCTTTGTCAAACTCTCTCCTTCCGCGAATTGTTTGCGCAACAAGATATGACGAGTGTGTAATGGATGGACCGAATCCTAACAGCCCAAGACTTGGTAACTTTAACACATCCTTTAATTGGATTTAAACTATTTCCCATTTTCCACACCCCCTTAAGAGCTAGAGTCTCTCTTTGCTGGATCCGATAGCTCCTACATTTTACATGCCCGTCGTTCTGTCCTACTCTGCATGACATGTTGAAGCCGACTACTATTATGTTCCGGAGAGTTACCCATAAAGAACTGATGGGTTGAGATTTTCATTATCTCTAAACTCTTTTCAATAAACCCAAATGAGCAAAGCAGCACAGCAATAAGGGAAGTACCAAGGGAAATTTATTGAGACCCGACTGGGTTCTTTTTAGACCTCACAATGAAAAAAAAAATGCAGATTCAAAAGCAGAAACAAACACAACGATTTGAAAACTAACACGAAATAAGATCGACTATGTATGTGCTGAAGATGATCAGATCAAACGGAGTCTGAAATGCTTGGATTCAAAGAAGCAAATGCAAGAAGCTCCTCGTCGCACTCAAACACATCCAGTTGCTGCTTTTCCAAATTCACATATGCTTCAATCCCTTCTCCATTTTTCGTATCAATCAGAATAAAGCAATCCTTAGTCGTGCAGCTAGGGACGGTGATCCAGATCGGCTTTCCCCAACCAAAGTCAACTTCATACATCGGGAACCTGCACCAGCTTGTACATTTATACATCACCAAATTCGGTCTCGAAAATTCAACCATTGATTCTTGCAAACACTCTTGGAAGATCACCGGCCATTGATCTTTCCCCCGAAACTTTTGAGCATATGAATCACAAAATCGGGTCATATTCTGCTTCAGCTGAGCCACCAGGTCATGCAACTCAATCACGCTGTCCTCGGCTGTGGACACTGTATATATCCAAACCATGCAACCTACAGAGTTTTGCGGTACCGGAGGAACCATTCTAGTGCGCAGGTTCACCTATTGAGTGAGAACAGTCGGGTTTGAGGAGGACCCTGAAGTCAATCTTAGCGCAGAAATTGCGCAGCTATAAATAAACGATGCGACAACTTCAACCCTCGTGGGGTTTTGCACTTTATCCGCGACTAAGGCTTTGAGGGCAGCAATCTTTGTGTCATCAAACACAAATCTTTTCGCGACACAATCGCTTTTCTCGGGCACAGCTTCTGGGAACAGTGGCAGGTCAGCCTGGGGAAATATATTTTCCGCGATGAACTCAGGGGATGGTACATACTGATCACGAGCCACAGCTGCCCAGTCGTTGACAAAATTGATTATGGTGGATGCATCAGCTGTCTTGTGTGACATACCAATGCCAAGTGCCATTCCACCGCAGTCAAAGAAGCTCACTTGAACACCCACGATCACACTGACATCCGGATCCTTATTCCACGCCACATCTTCGGAGATTAATAACGCCAGGTCCTCGTCTTTCGGGTTCTCAAGAATGTCAGAGAGCTTGAAGTTTCTGATTCGCGTTTTGACAAATGCGACTCCTTCATCGTTGCAATCAATGGAGAATCTGTCTCTGATCCTGCCGGCAAAAGGGTAGTATTTGGACAGTGTTTCGGATAGTGATTTCTTGAGCTGATTGGATTTATCCTCGACAGACCGATAATCGGAGGCTTCCTTGGGGTAGAAGTAAACGACCGGAACATAAGAGCGAGGGTTAACCTGATCGAGGAGCGAGAGTTTGTGTGTTCGAAGATGTGGTGGGGTTGGAGTGGAAGGTTTGGTGATTTCTCTGGATATATTTTCAACTTCCATAGCCGCCATAACTGTATATTTGTGAGCTTTTTAAGTTAATTTGTATGTAGCAGATAACAGAAATGTACATTATAGGATGAAAAACCGAATGATTTCATACGCCCCTAGTCAACTTTGGTAGTCTGCAATCGCTGGCATAAATAACATTATTGTCCTCCATTCCTTTTCAAAACCTGTCTACATAAGTTCGACAAGGGCTGAGAAGAAAATAGGGTCCCAAGATGTCGACTACTATAAGAAAGGGTTAAAGGGTTTTTATAACAAATGGTCCTGAAAAAGACTCAGTCCCTGAAATTGAAAATCGATTAATGTAGTCTTTGAATTTTAACCCCGAGATTCAATGTGGGTTTTCCGTTAGTATTATGTCCAAATTAACTCTAAAAAGGGTCAGACAACCAATTTGTCATGATAAAATGACCAAAATAACCCTGTTACTTATAATTTGACTTACTACCTCTCTTTTCCTTTCTCCATCTTCACTTTTCTCTCCATTTTTTCATGGATTCGGATATTGTAAATCAATTGCCCTTTTTCATTGCTTAAACTTAGGCATCTGACTTGCCCTTTGTCTCCTTCTTTTGCTGGTAACTTTAACACCTTTTTCATCTTCTTCACTGTCAACAATTTGACTTGCCCTCTGTCTCCTCCTTTTGCTGGTAACTTCAACACCTTCTTCATCTTCTTCACTGTAAACAATGCTACCAAGGTCACCTAACAAAGCTTCATCATCAAAAATCTCCTCTATCAACCCCATCTATTCAGGCTCTTCTTCAATGGGGTTGTCAACATTTTCTACAAACATGTTATCATCATCTTCATAAAGTTGTTCTTCAAATTGCGTTATTGGTATATCATCTTCTTCCTCTTGCTCATAATCACTGTCAATAAGTTCCTTGTCAGTACCTTCCTCTTCCTCCTCATTATCATCATCTTCATTCACACCCCCTGCACTGCTTTCATCTTCATTCCCACCACTATTACAGGTTGTAGCTTCACCCTCATGGCCTTGCTGTCCAATCCCAAAATCCCCAAACTCATCATCCCAATTCAAACTATGTGTTATCTGCAACTCTTCATCTAAGTTCACAACCACATCAAATAATTCGTTTCTTGTCATTATTTGCTTGTCAACTTGAGTAGAAGATTGAACCTCATATATTTCCCTCTTCCAATTGTCACTTGAACGTCAGACCATGTACAAATCAGGCAAGTCTTCAATCAAATTCATCACATCTGCATCGCATTTCATCTCTTCAAAAGTCCCATCAGGAAGCTTCTTATACTGTGCTAACTCTTCCTCATATTTTAGGTCCTTTGCAATATTGTGACATTCTACCAACGATTGCATGTCACCATCAACCCAATTGAGAAATATAACCTCACCCCCTGTGTATACTTCCTTGCGTCATTTTTTAATCAACTGACCTCCATGGTGAATTTTATAAGTGAAAAAGCCAGGATTAGCTACAAGACATACAAATTCAAGTCAAAATTATGTTACACTTAGAATGAATAGGTGACATGCATCAAAATCTACTATGTTTCATTCCTTGTATTTATGCAACAAAAAATTCTTCTCCTATAATTAATCATGTGCAATTCTTTCTTAGTAGTTCTCAAAACTACATTTTAAGCCAAGAGTTAATCAAATGTGGTAGTTAAATGTAAAGAGAGAGAGAAGACACTTACATATTAATATTGAACTAATATTAAAGCATTACAACTAGAATATTTTCAAGTTAAATCATCACTGTATTTAACCTAGAAGAGAGAGAAGCCAATAAATTAGGAAAAGGAAATTAAGAGCATGGTATTGTCAAATCTATGAAAAAAGGATATGGATACTCTAAGTTTTGAGAGGAATGCGAAGAACATGCTAATTAGTCATTCCCCATCAACTTAATTAAGTTCCTTCAATTTTATTATCATAAATTGTTTGCATAATTAATTTATTGGGTGTGGCTAGTGATGGAAGGAAGCATGTTGTTCTTGATTGGAGGACTAGCCAGGTGTACAAGGTGCAACAAATGAGGTGATAGGTAGAGCCTTGAGAAACTATGGGGAAGGAAGCAGGAGAAACTAGTTCAAGAAAGAGAAAGCTCATTTCTATTCAAACCCTACACCTAAGTGAATGCCACAACAACCAAACCAATACCATTAAACAATGGAAGAATTTAACACAAAGTGACAAACATATACATTGGGACAGCAGAAAAGTCTAAACCCACTTCAAACCCTCAAACACCGACATTACAAAACAATCCACTGACAAAATTCACAAGAAAACAACATCCACTTATCAAACCAAACAAAAAAACCATATTGGGAGCACTAAAAGTGCAAACAAACTCAAAAACTAAAGGAGATTCGATTTACTCACCATATTGTGGAGGCTTTCCATTTTTTCGATATATTTCTGGCATCGCAATCAACCTAAATCACCATCGCAAATAACCAAACTCGAATTATTCCTGACAATCCTCTAATTTAGTCGAATCTAAAATGTTTCATTGAATCTCATGTAAAAAATCCCCAATATTTTTTCAAACCCTAAGTCTTACAGTAGAAAAAAATTCGCAGAAGGAGAAGGAATGAGGAAGAGTGAGGAAAAGTAAGGGATTCGGTGGAACAAGTGAAATAGTGGGAAGGGAGGAATAGGATTAGTAGGGTATTATTGTCATTTACCATGAAAAATTTGTCACGTGTTCTTTTTTAATGTTGATTTGGACGGAACACTAATGAAAAGACGACATTAATTCGCGGAATTAAAATTCAAGAACTATATTAATCAATTTGCAATTTCAAAGATCATCATGATTGATGGGGTCAATTTCAAGGACCATCATAATTGATGATATCAATTTCAAAGACCATTTGTGATAAAGATCTTATAAGAAATTGTCAAGATGCACTTTGACCATTTGCATGTGCCACACGAGAGGTTGAAACAAAATTACAGAAATAAAAAGACCATAACTACCCACCAAATGCATAGTAACTGTTTTTGTATATTTACTTTTTGGTAAACACTGTTTTTGTATATTTTTCAGGATGTACATGACACATTTCTCACGATTTTTCATTCTAATAACAGAAACGGGGATTAGTTGTGAGGCCCAAAAGATATCGAACTTCAATGATGTGGCTCATCTGTTTTTTAAGTTACACCTCATAAATCGTTCTTGCAAAATATTAGCCAAAACAGAAAAATTTGAGACATTTAATTGAATTCAAAGAAACTAATGAACACTGTGGTCTAAGAAACGTTGAAATTTCATCATGACAATCGAATGGGCAAATTGTTTCAGATTAAATTGAATTTTTACAGAGATGATTTGTGGATCGAGACTTGCAACATAAATGATTCAAATTGTTGAAGTTCGATGTGAGGTGAGTCCCATAACTATCCCTATTATTTCCAAAGTGCAATCAGTTTTCCAACTGCTTTTGTAAAAAGTTACCAGGCGAGCTAAGGAATTTTTTTCAATACAATCGTTATTGGAGGATGAAGAATGAACTTGAGACCTCGGATGTAAAAGGCAAGTTATTCTTAACCAAGTGCAAAACTCTCACAAACTTAAAGCAATTTAAGAAAACTGAAAACAATTATGATTGACGAAAACTTATCAGCACTCTCCAAGAAGCAATCTCATTTCTAATAAAAATTACATATAGTGGTTTTTAATTAAAACACTTAGAAAGCAAAAGTTCTTCTAGGAAAAGTGCTTCTTGTAGAAGCCATCCGAATGGATATCTCCTATCGATGGCTTGTTTGTCCAACACGATTAACGTGTAATCTACGGCTAAATCTTCCAGCCTTGTAGTAGCTTAAACAAGTTTCCAAATCATCTCCAAGCTCAACAAGTAGTTAGTTGGTTGAAACTTGCTCAACCAAGGGGATTAAAATCAACAATTAGTTTCTCTAACAATAGAATAGCTGCTTATAAATAGAGAGTTTCGATAACAGATTAACTGTAATCGGTTAATTTCGCTATAATTAGTGATCTTCGTCTCAAAGCTGAACAATGTAAATTCAATGAGAAATCCGCTGTGATTATTCTTTCTCCGGAGCTGCAATTCGTACGTAAAAAGGTCAAAATGCAGATGAAGATTGAGATAGTCTCTGAAGATCAATGTAAACCATCATCTCCGACTCCAGACCACCTTAAGAGCTACAAACTCTCTCTGCTAGATCAGATAGCTCCTATCTTTTACGTGCCCGTTGTTCTATTCTACTCAGCTCCTGAAAACATTGACGATACCACCATTGTCGATAGGCTGAAGAAATCTTTATCCGAAACCTTGACCTGTTTCTACCCTTTGGCCGGAAGGATTGAGGGTAACGCATCCGTGGATTGTGAAGATGGAGGAGTTGTCTTCACAAAAGCTAGAGCTCACATTCAGCTCTCTGAGATACTAAAAACTCCAGAAATGGATTTAGTGCAACAACTTCTTCCACTTGATCCCTACAATATTAGAACAGACAAGGCGGTCGCAGCCATGGCCGTCCAATTGAACTGTTTTGACTGCGGTGGCATGGCCATTGGGATCTGCCTTTCGCACAAGATCGCAGATGGTGCAACATTGTCTTCGTTCCTTGATGCTTGGGCGACTAGGTCACGCGGTATTTCAGAAAACATCACTCCCTCCCTAAATTCAGCCACCATGTTTCCACCTAGGGACAAAGAAATCTTCATGCCATCCAATTTGATCAAGAGAGAAAATATCGTGACAAAGAGGTTTGTGTTTGATGCATCCAGCTTAGCCAAGCTGAAAGTCAAAGCATCCAAGGGTTTGTGCGCGGACGACCGTGCTCCTACTCGTGTGGAAGCTCTGACAGCCCTTTTATGCAAGTCTAGCATGAATGCGAAGAATGGAACATTGGGCAAGGGCAGGCCATCAATGGCGATATCCCATGTGGTGAATTTAAGGGAACGAATGGCTCCACCTTTGCCAGAGCATTCTTTTGGTAATATCTGGCGGTTTGCTGTTGCATCCATAATGAACGACGAAAGCAACCCAGAGTTGCATGACTTTGTGGTTCGACTAAGAAAAGCAATAAGGAAGATCGATGATGATTATGTGAGGAAACTGCAAGGTGAAGATGGGTTTACACATGCTAGTGAGCCTCTAAAAGAAACCAGTGAATTGGTCTCCGAAGGCGAGGTTGAGTTTTTCAGGTTCAGCAGTTGGATTAGGTTTTCCCTATACAACACTGATTTTGGATGGGGAAAACCCACCTGGGCATGCATTCCTAATGTGCCCATGAAGAATGTTGTCATACTGTTGAGTAGTAGCTCAGGTGACGGAATAGAGGCATGGGTGACCTTGGACGAGGAAGACATGGCTAAATTTGAACGTGATCACGAGCTTCTAGAATTTGTTTCTGTGGCACCAAGCTCTTAAGCCTATATAGCTAGGTTCATGTCTTCCAGCCAGTCCTATGCTTCAAGTGGTTGATGTTCGTAGTTTACACATTTGTAAATTACCATCATTTGGTTAGGAACATGTAACCGAAAGCACAAGTCCAGTAAATGCATATTAATGATGATGTAGGGCCTAAGAACATTCATCGCAAATAAAGCCAATCAAATATATCAATATATTAAAAAATGCACACGCAAATAGATCTTTCTGAGATCCACGGATAGATATTATACACATACAGAAACGAGACTAAGTAGTTCAGTGAGTACTTCAAACCAATTAAATCAACTCCAAGTGAATAAAATTACCTGTACTTTGCAGCTTCTTTCATGTTAACCCTTATCGACTATACCACTATGTTCACCGTGCTGAATATGTAATGCAGCTTCGAACTCCTGTTTTGTTGTTTTGTGTAAATGGAATCTGTGAAAATCCCTGAATTCCATTGCTGTGCAATGTTTCTCTTGAACGTTGGGTGAAAATAGCCGAAAATAGAGGGGCAAACAGGAAAGAGTATGGACAACTATCAATTAGTGTTCAACCTTTCACAGCACACAGCCACGCAATCCCCCCAAACGATCCAAAAGCAGCAAAACAGAAACATGAGACCTTCTAACAGCATGAGTATATCCCTCTACCATTAGCTTGAAGATGTTTGGATTGGACCCAAATGGCGACCAACTGCTTCACTGCTAACAGCGTTTGAAGCAGCAACCTCTTCTAAGCGCTTCCAGGTGGCTTCATGTTTTGCTTGTGTCTCCTCCTCTTTTGCTTCCTCTTCTTGAAATTTGAGCAAACACTCCTCAAATAGCTCAGGATCAACATCGGAGTAGATTTTACGGATATTTAATGTCAAGCTCCGGGCCACTTGGTTCCAGTGGTTGCGGCCATTCTTCTCCAGGGCAGGAAAGATAATGGGCAATATGACTTTACAGTTTTCTCTGATTAAGTTCTCGATGTGATCATTGTTCCACAAGTACAAAGCCCTCTCTGCCACCTGTAAAACCACACATCAGTCAGCTCAATCAAGGTTCTTGGTCAGGATATACATGGAATGTGAGCAAACAATTCAGAAGAACTTGCCTGAAAGTTCAATACGGAAGGAATACAATAATAACGATCAAAGGTATAAACAAGAGGAAAACCAAACCAAAAACGGACAATACTTATCAGAATCAATAAAAGGTGATACGAAACTTTTGGGAGCGCAAGTGGAAGAGAGAGATGGGTTTCTCCAAACAGGCGTCAAATATTTGTAAGCACAAAGAAATAATAAATTAAATGAAGACACAGCTCAATAGTCAATACCTGAAAGTGTGAACTGCTCAAGCAACGAGATATTTGGCGGAAGAGTGGTACCATACATTTCTGAAATTCTGCTGGCTGAGTTGCTTCTAAAGTTTCCTCGAGCTCACTTAGGAACATGACTTCCTTTGAACTATTTGTGATTGGCCAGTACTTTAACAACCCTCTTATAACAGTATCTGCAAGCCTGCAATCTTTCTCGACAAACTGTGAAATGCAGTAGGACAACTGCTGATGGTACATTTGTAAGCATCTTGGCTTGTGAAGGGGGATCAGAGCCTGAACTAGGAAAAGTTTGTGTTCTTCTTTAAGCGGAAGAGCAAATCCATTGATTATACTGCCCAAAACCTCTAAAAGCTCAGCAATCCCATTGTGCTTTTCTGTTTCAAAAATAAATCGGAAAAATATATTGTTGATCGCCTTCCTAATGAATGGGCGATGCACCATAAACTTTCCATAGACACGATGCAGAATTGTTTTTAAGTACTCCCTTTCCCTGGGATCCTCAGAATCAAAGAGATCCAATAATTTGAGAACAAAAGACTGATCAATGTACTTCTTAGCAACCTTTGCATCTGTCTCAGGTGATGCAACAAACCTCAGAAAAAGTTCATATACAATCTGTAAGTGTGACCATGCAGGGTCCATCAAGGGCTCCTCCTCCTCCAAATCAAATCCTTCTAAAGCCTTGTTCTCTCGGGGCTGTGGAGAGAACGACCTGAACAAATTCACACTCACCACCTTTACAACTTCTTGAACTATAATTTCAGTGAACTTCCCATTTGCAGAGGTAACATAATCTACAAGCTCTAGCAACGTCTGCCGCTTGATGTCTTTTTCTCTCAGATTTTTTGTCGGGTCAGTGAAGTCAAACACTACACAACATAAGTTCAGCTTTTTCACAAACAAGTTATGCTTCTCGGAGTTGGGTACATCTCTAAACGCTGGAAATGCTTCATACGAAGTTGTAACAGAATTCAGACTTGAGTTGACAAGTTGGGGGGGCTTGCTTCCATGGCCATATCCTAAATTTGAAGCAGAATCAAGACCCAAAAGAGGTACTCTATTCGAATTAAGTGGCCTATTCCCTACATCACTGCTTCTTGAACCTATGGAGGAAGCATTCAATGTAGGGGCAGATGAACCCCCGAGCTCACGATTCTCGGCTGACTTAGACGGCTTCCTAGGAAGCTTACCAAATAAATTCTTAATCATGACTTCAGAAACAAATGATCTCAACCACAAATCCTGCCAAACCCTCAAAGCAGAACTGAACCGAAAATTCGATACCTCAAATGAAAGATCAAACCAGATATACACAACCCATTTCACCAATGAGGTACAAAATCAGCAGTATAAGAAATCGAAAACCCATATAGAGACAACCATTTATGAAGATTAAATTACTCCCACAAGTTCCCTTGTTTTCATGTATCATTCTCTTCTAGTAATTATCCAATTTCTATATATATGTAACACCAAACTAGAAGAATTTGACACCTTCTGAGGTCAAATTCAGTAACCCAGAAGCAGAAACTGATTTAAGTCAAAGTCCAATAAGCAAGGCTCTTGTCTTTAATCTACTTCCAGGTAAGGACAGCTTGAAGAACATATATGTATGTGTGTGTGTGTGTGTGTGTGTTTTACCAAATCAGCAGCCAAACCCAGATAGCTATGCGGCTGACACGATCTGGGTGCGATCTGAAACACAAAGATAGCATTCCACAGATATCATTAACAACAAAATAATCAAAGGGAAAGTGATGCATAAAAGAAACATCTATAAGGTGCGAGCAAAAAAGCAAAAGGGTAAGAAACTAAATTATGAAAAGATGAAATTTTTCTACTTACAGAATCAGCAGGAGTCTTGAGTAAGAGCAAGAAAGCAAAGAGCTTTTCTTCTACTAAATTCTGGGTCAGGCGGGGGAGAGAGAGAGAGAGAGAAGGAAGAAGACAAGGTGATCAGAAGAATAGAACATCCAACAATTTCAGAGTCCTTACTAAATTCAACCTTTGATAGAGTTTTGAAAGAAAGTAAAAGGAAAAGTTGGGAAAAGAGAAAAGGTAAAGGAACCAACGCCCCTCTCTCTCTCTAGCAAAAGCTTTCTCTCTCTAACTTGGACTTGGAGGGAGGGAGAGAGAGTTCTTGAAAGAAAAGTCAGCCAACTCGCTGCCAACTCATCGAACCAGAATCTGAGTCTCGGTGTTTTTTTTTTTCCTTTGTTAGGACGTTTCCTGGTTTTATTTTAAGAGCCCCAAAAAAAGAACAATATCTTCAGTGGAGTCTGTATGATCTCGTCACTACCCACTCCTATTCCCATGATGAGTCTTTTGACCAAACGGACGCGCGGTAAGGTTGTCTGAATTCCAACAGGATCCTCTCTGAATTCTTTTTGGTGAGAATCTACAGATTTGTGAATTGTATCCGTCTATTGTATACTTGATAAAAATTGATCACACGATATACGATGAACGGACACGATTCAAAGATTTTCAGAATCCTCACAAAGAGAATCCGTGGGGATCCGGACTCGTCTGAATTGAAGAACTCCCGGGAGAATAAGTGAGCCTATCACGTCTTTTTTGGTTGAAAAATTATGAGTATTCAATCGGTAAATCAAAGGTTTGAAGAGAAGAACATAACAGATTTAGTTTCATCTCTTTTCACCGCAGCCCGCCGCACCCCCCCCCCCCGCCCCCCCCCCCCCCCCCACACCACTTGTTGCCGAAGTCGCATTATCTTGAAAATCTTCCATTTATGTGATTGTCAAAGTATTCATTATTAGGCCAACGATGGTTGGCTCGAGGCCAGTTTGAGATTATTGTGTTTTTTTATAAATTGTTTATGCTGTATTTTAAGAATAATCAGTTGCAAAATAAAACAATTAAGCGTTTTATAAATTATATTTTTAAAAATTTTGAGAGTATGAAAAACAATGTTGAAACAAGGTCTAGAATGATAAGTAATATCATAGTTTAAAACTAATGAGCTTATTTCAGGAATTAAAAATATTCTAAGAGCTCAACTCTACTTTTTATTAAAGCAGCTTTTAAAATCAATCTACATGCTGCTTTTAAAAGTTGTTGTCTGAGATCATTGCTTTTTAAAATAAATAGTATATTTTATTTTTATCAAATATATTTTTTATTACTTAACTTTAGAATGAAGTAATGTTTCATGAAAAATGTATCGTCCATTAAGGTTGAGCCCATCACGTCAAATAGTAAAAAAAGTTAATCATACATCGTACATTGTTGCACAGTAAAATTTTCTTGGTGCCAATCAAGCTCAAGACATGGTGATCTTTAATTGCATACAAAGCCAACAAGTTACGAAGAGATGGATTGATTGCCAATTTTCTTCGGTATAATGAATACTCTCACCATCAATTTCAGGCATACCCACAACCTCGAGTTGGAACGACTTACGTATAACACATAACTATCAGATACCATCGGTATGGGTTTACGTAAAAATTTACAGATCGTGCACCAATGAGAGCTGCTTTCAACGAGACTTAACAGTAATGGGCGACACACAAGGCAATGATCTTACCTAAGGCTGAAAAAAAAAATCGAATTTCCTGAACCCGATCTGAAATTTCCCAAACCCGACCCCAAAAAAAAACCGAACCTGAAAATTCCGAAACTTCGATAACCCGAACCGAAATAGTCCAAAACTTTCGATATGGTATTCGGTTTCGATAGACCTTTAGTTCGGTAATCCCGAACCGAACAACTATATTAATATATATTATGTATTTAATTTAAATTAAAAATTATAAACTATCTGGACCGTTGGATTGGTTGAGATTTAATCTCAACCGTCCAATCTAAGTTATAGGGTTTCACACTCTCACTCTCTCACATTTCTCACCGAAGCCTCAACCCTCTCATCTCTCTCGAGTTCTCACTTCTTCGCCTCTGTTCTCTCAATTGCCTCTACATTTCTGAGGTCAATGGCTACGACTACTGCCATAACAGTTGCCTCTTCACGTCCTGCCGCTGTTGCCCTTTCTTCCCTCTCTTCTTCCTCCTCCTTTGTATCTTTTCGATTCCCAAAACCCCAAATAGCTCTTCTTTCATCTACGTCGTCTCTGCCCAACCCAAATCCTCCCTTCCTCGCTACAAGCTTCGCCCACCTGTCATCGCCGCATCAGAGCAAAAACCATCCTTTTAGGTCTTCATGATTAATTATGTGGTTTTTTTTTAATGAGTTGTAGTCTTTTCTCATAATAATAATAATAATAATAATGTGTTGTAATCTGATTCTTTATTTGATTTGAATTTTGTTTTGGGATCTGTTTGTTTGATCATTTTGAGCTTTTTATAGAATTTTTATTTTTAATTTTGTTTTGAATTGTAGAGTGATGGTGCAATTTGGCTTCGTATGAATTGGATTTGGGCATGAAGGATCAATCCCGATCCGTCTTGATATCCCGAAAAATTTTTTGGTCATCCCGAAATTCGGGAATCTCAGAAATTCGGTTCGGTTTCGGGATTTGAAATCCCATTCCGAAATATTTCAGTTTGGAAATCGGGATGGTGATTTCGATTCGGTATCCCATACCGAACCAGCCCTAATCTTACCAACTGTGCCAACCCTCGTTGGCAGTATATTGAATACTAAACGGGTGGGGGCAGCTGTGGTGAAAAGAGATGAAACTCAATTTGTCATGTTCTTCTCTTCAAGCCTTTGATTTGCCGATTGAACACTCGTAATTTGTATCATGCAAATATCTAAGGGGTGGTAGAAGAATTGCATTGTCTGTATATATTATAAGCAAAAGAAGAGCTAGAAAATTAACTTAATAAAACAATCAATGAGGCAGAATGTTTTCTTGGACTCTGGTTATCTGCCAGAACCATTTCCTAGCTACAACTACAACATGCACAATGATCCTGCAATATTCAGTACCAGTGAGCAGTTAGCAAATACGAGCATTTCACCACATGAACCACGGTACAATACTACGAATCCCGTTTTCGATTGATAGAAATTTGATGTCATTGTATTGTCAACAAGTGTCCTGCTTCGGCTAAAGTGAAGTAGTGCGCGGAGGTGCTTTGCCAAAAACAAGCACAGCTTCGTTGCTCGCAGATTTCTTTGCAGCAACTTCTTCCAAGCGTTTCCATGTGGCTTCACGTCGTGCTGTAACCTCGCCATCCTTTGACTCGTCTTCCTGGAACTGGAGTAAGCATTCCTTGAACAGCTCGGGATCAAGCTCACTGAAAATTTTTCGGACATTTAGGGTCAAGCTATGAACAGCCTGGTTCCAATGGTTTCTAGCATTTTTCTCCAATGCAGGTAAGATAATGGGCAGTATAACTTTACGATTCTGTCTGATTAAGTTCTCAATGTGATCGTTGTTCCACAAAAATAAAGCTCTCTCTGCCACCTGACAAAACAAGGATTGATTGCATAAGATTCAAGAACGACAGCTGCAATGGGAGAAAGCTATTTCCTCACAAAGAAAACATGACATCCAACACAAATAGGATTAATTGCAGACTAATGTCAAATTTCTATATAATTGGCTAGTATAAAACCTCCTGAGAAGATTCGATCAGAAATTCATTTCACATTACTCATCCACTGCAAAGAGAATTCATACGCATAACCTTACGTTTACTTCAGCTCTATTTCGTGCTGAATACTTGGTTAAACATTTTCCAGATTCATAGAGTGCCTTCTTTTATTGATAAGTCACAACCTGTTTAAAACATAATCATATCCTCAAGCCGACCAACTAAACAAATGGATAGGATTTATTTCAACATTTATACTTTATGGGATTGACAGTGACATTGCGGTTTTAAGTAAGAGCATCACGAAACTAATTTTAACGTTCTTGATGGACTCACGGAACAGAAAAACAGAACTCCAAAGAGACTCAAAATGCTATTTACACAAGAGACTATTCTTAAGCACCCAAATTTTGTTGACCAAAAAACAAGGAGCACCAAAATTTCCTGGGACATTATATAGATCCTCTCAACAGCCAACACTAATTGTTCTAAATCCTAAAACCATTTAGGGAAAATAAATCAACCAAGTATTGTAGGACAACTTCTTTGACCCATGTGATCTATGAGACACTAGCTAACCCATCAACTATTGGTCATGAAGTTGGCTGAGCATGGAATTTTACTCATTATCTTATGTTAGCGCTTATTTCAACTTTTAAGGTGGAATACCAATATGCATCCTCACATTCAAACGCCAATTGCTAGAATTGAGAAAGTACTGAAGAGAACTCAACAAACATAAATCTTCCCGACAAAAGTCCTAAAATTAAAATGAAAATACAGGAAAGGGCAGGGCTAACGAGTAAAATCCAACTAGAAAGATGTAAGAGTTTTCCTTTGGCTGACAGAAAGGATCCAAGGTTTAGATGACTTAATTAGGACATCAATGATTAACAAAGAAAAACATTGTCAAAAAAACCCTCACTTAAAAAACAACATACATGGAAAGACAAGTAAATATTGATCACTGACAATATGGGAACCTAAGACATAACTGCAGAACAGTTTGAACTACTGAGGTGTCTAAATTTACCAGCCAAAGATGGAAAGAGAAGAAAATTTACATGAGCAACACACTTATAATTATATGTACCACATTCAACATAGACAAGAAAGATAACGGTGCACAACTTGAGTATCATTCATGTGGCAGACCAAAAGCAAGTTAGAAAGAGAAAAAGTGCACCAAACAGCTTATAGGAAATACTGAAAGCAGAGAAAGAACCTGCTACCTGAAAGTGAGAACTGTTCAAACAATGAGCAATCTGGCGAAATAGGGGAACCATGCACCGCTGGAACTCAGATGGCTGAGTTGCTTCCAACACTTCTTCCAACTCACTTAGGAACAATACTTCCTTCGAACTATTAGTGATAGGCCAGTACTTCAGTAAACCCCTTACGACAGTATCAGCAAGCTTGCAATCTTTCTCTACAAATTGCATAATGCAGTAAGATAACTGCTGATGGTACATAGCTAAGCATTTTGGCTTATGCAGGGGAATTAGAGCCCGAACGAGGAACAATTTATGTTCTTCTTTCAGTGGTAGAGCAAACCCATTTATAATACTGCCCAAAATTTCTAGGAGTTCAGAAATCCCATTATGCTTCTCGGTCTCAAAGATGAAACGATAAAAGATGTTGTTAATAGCCTTCCTAATGAATGGGCGATGCACCATAAATTTTCCATAAACTCGGTGCAGTGTTGTTTTCAAATACTCTCTTTCTCTAGGATCTTCAGAGTCAAAAAGATCCAGCAACTTAAGTATGAACGAGTGATCAACATATCTTTTAGCTAATTTTGCATCTGTCTCAGGTGATGCGACAAACCTTAACAATAACTCATACACTACTTGCAAATGAGGCCACGCAGGATCCATTGAAGGCTCCTCCTCTTCCAAATCAAAGCCGTCTGCAACTTTATTCTCACGTGGCTGTGGGGTGAACGCCCTAAACAAATTTGCAGACACCATTTTTATGAGTTCTTGCATAAGAGCTTCTGAAAATTTACTGTTTGGTTTAGTCACATAATCCACCAGCTCTAACAGTGTCTGCTGCTTGATCTCCTTTTCTTTCAGGTGCTTTGTTGGGTCCGTGAAGTCAAATGCAACACAGCACAAACTCAGCTTTTTAATGAATAAGCTCTGCTTCTCAGCGTTTGGAACGTCTCTAAATCCAGGCAATGCTTCATACGAAGAAGAGAATGCGAAGCCATTCGGCTTCATATTTGCACCCCTCGCATTCTTGTTGCTGTAACTTTTCACCACATCAGCAACAACATTTCCGGATGGGAAAGATGTTATCAAATTCCCAGACTTACTGGTCCCTGAATCATTGCTTCTTGAACTGGTGGGAGGATTCGAATACAATGTATGGGCTCCATCACGATTTTCAGCCTTCTTAGAAGACTTCCGGGGAAGCTTATTTAGTATCTGTCTCAACATAATTCATACAAAAAACAAAACTCCACCCTCTCACAGCACAGCACCGGTATCTAAAGTTCCAAAAGCTTTTTGCAAAAACAATCCCGGGGCAACCGAGTCACACAGCTTTCGTAAATAATTATAATCTTCGGCTACCCAGAAGCTTATTAAATGCCTATATTTCTGGAAACAATGCAATAAAGGGGGCCAAGTACCCCCCCCTTTTCATCCGAAAACTAAAAACCCACACGACAGATCACACCACGCCCTTATTTTCCCAAGCTCAATCACCCAACAAACAAAATCCCATTTAGCTTTCTGCCATTGTTAGGAAAAACAAAAACACCCCACAAAAATTCAAACTTTCTGCTTAAAATCGAAAACCCAGATGCCAAAAGCCACTCTAAACTCAAAAAATAAAGCACAAACTTTCCAGATTCAATTCACGAATCCCAACTCCCTGCCCTGTTCATCCAAATCAAAAGAGGAAAAACAAAAACAAAAACAAAATCAGAGTGTGCAATCACCACATTATTCACCTTCCCAATGCTCCAAAAACAAATTGAAAAACTAGAAATTCAAAAAATAAATAAAGCAAAAGGCACATGCAACAAATACAGGAAACAGGAAGAATAAACAAAACCCAGATGAGAAGAATGAAGAATTTCGGGGTTGGTTGGGTGATACTCACGAGTTTACGAAAGAAGGGACTCGGCCTTCGTTACCATCCACCATTATTCTCGTTGTAGTTTGTTGACTGAACAAATCAAATATTTGTTGAGGTTTTCTTATTATTTTCCCTCTTGTGATTTGATTGATTCAGTCTCTATTCACCTTTGCCTCGCAAAACTTTTGGTCAATTTTCTCTCTCTCTCTCTCTGGTTTTTTCTTCGACTCCTTTCTGGACTTCTTCCCAGCAAACCCAATACACACACCACACCAGCCCGTTATTTAAATTCAATTTCATCGGGTCTTTTTCCTTCCTTTTTTTTCCTTTGTTTTGCTGAAATTAGGATATTACTATTTGTTTCCTATTTTCTATTGGGTTCAAACTTCGAAGTAGTTTAACATCTGACCTCTTTTTAATGATTAAACAAAAATACTACCAGATCGTAATATTAGTTGACATGTCTGACGTTATTTATTTACGTGTATGATACTTCCACTCATCTAGAATTAGAATCGTAATCATTTTAATTCTTGATTTCTTTGTCTTATCAAACATAAGTATTAAAATTATCCAAATATATTCTTATATGTTTACTAACACATACGAAATCTAAACACGTATGAAATCAGAGCAAAGTCTGATAAGTAAAACCACAATAAGTATTAAAATTATCCAAATATATTCTCATATGATTCCTTTTGTCTTACTTTTCTTATTCCCGGTGGATCTAACCATAAAATCTCTAACCCAAGCAAGCGCTTTTGCTTCCTAATTTCAGTGTGTTGGGTGAGGACATACCCTAGCTTTCCCAAGTACTACTTAATGACGAACAATATTTGCTACTAAACCACGTTTATTAGTCAACGAATGGTTTAGATTGGATTACTCACTAATTCAGATACATTGAACAAAGAGAAGATAAATTAATCGTGACGAAAGCTTAACCCTCAAATTAATCGTGACGAAAGCTTAACCCTCTCACTGACACCAAACGAGACCAATGATGAATAAAACATCACTTCCAAAATAAAAAAATGGACGTCACGTATGCAGTTTCTTAACCTGGTCTTACTACAAAAATTTCTAACCTATAAGGGCAGGCCAACGGTTAAAAATTTTGAAGACAGACTCTCTGAAACACCATAAAAATTTAATAATGAAAAAAAGAAAAAGTACCACGAATTAATTGTCACATAATTCATTTCAAGGGAGAAAAAGAGCAGCCCGGGAGGAAATATTCAATCTTCAACTCAGCGTGCAACACCAAGTCAACAGTCAACGCACAAGGTGATCTTCTGGATTAGTCAGATATGGCAAATTGTGATTAAATTCTCGAACTGCCCATAGTTTCTTCATTTTAAATACTAAATACTAAAATTATTCATTATCTTGGATGCACTAGCATGCAAATTAATTTTCAGGTATGAACAGGAAGGGGCAGTCGCTTAAGCAACGAAGTCTTATATATTAAAAAAGGCTTTTTAGCTAAAATTGTCTTGCATAACACATAACTTTGGTCCTTGAGATTTAAAATCAATAGAAGTGATCTCTGAGATTGTCCACCCTTCGTAATTTTGATCATTCCATTAAAAAACTCCTTTAAGTGGTCCCTGAGCTTTTTAATGAAATAACCAAAATGATGGATGATGGACAATCTCAAGGATCAAAGTTATGTGTTATGCAAATCTCAAGGACCAAAATTATGTGTTTTGCAAATCTCAGAGACCAAAGTTATGTGTTATACCCTTTTTTAACAGAATGACCAAAATAATGGATGGTGGATAATCTTAGGGACCACTTCTATTGATTTTAAATCTCAGGGATATGTGCTATGCAAATCTCAGGGATCATTTTGACTAAAAAGCCTATTAAAGAAAGGGATGCTAAGGAGACCAACTACTTAGACCAAATTTCATAAACCATATGAGGTGATGGTTGACTATTAAATTAGGATTGTTTTATTGGCACCTCACACATTGATGAATACACCCCACATAAAATTTTAATATCAAATGCCTTATCTGCCTAATATGAAATTTACTTATATGCTCTAATTCTTATTTTTCTCACTACTTTTGTTTTTGGGTTATTCTAATCATCCGTCTCTGCAAATTTGCCAATAATTTCATCCGGGGTTTGTTCAAATTGATTAAAAACCCCTCTTTTTTCTTAGGAAATTTTGGTGTTGAATATGTGGGGTCTTGTAAAAAATGGTGACGGTAAATCTGGGGTTTCTGCATGCACCATGTATTGGACCATGTTAATGGAGTATTCATGCACACAAAAAAGACAAGATCTCAACTTTTTTTCCCTGAAGCTGCTCGATACCCACTTGTAAAACAATATGGGAGAGCAAGACGGCTTATCTCAGAGTATGGGTTTTCAGGACGCCTTGAGATGAGCAGCTTCTTAGTGTATTGGACCATGTTAACAAAGTAAGAGTTGCATTTCTTGTTTCGAAATTGGTTTCTCCTAAAATATGCTCTAACATAATAGCAAATGGGGTGTGAGGGTAATTTGGGTAAGAAAATAAGATGTATTAAGATAATGTTTAGTTCAAAAAGTGTGAGGTTTTTTCGGTATGTGGAATGTAATCAACGATTTAAGGTGTGCTAATAAAAAAAACCTTAAATTATTACTTAAATGTTGATTAACGTGCTTATTTACTATTGGTGACAAATCACATGATTTGCAAATGTGGTCTAAAAATTTGGTATACCTAACGTTTAGACAAATACTTACAAGAGCGCTAGTTGCTAGCTTTTCTGGAGAGACCAAAATTGCGATGCTAATTTAAAGCAACCTACAAACGCTACGAAGATGACCGATAAAACTCATTTTGAGCACAAACGGAATACCGAATATTGTTATCGGAGAATAGGGTAGGCAACTTCTGTCTGCATCACAATTGGCATTGTGATCTGCTGTTGATAAAAGCTTGAATTGATGGTTCTCTCCCAAGAAAGCCAGTTAACATTTCAATGGGTTCCCTTGCTCCTCCTGGGGCCAATATCTACAACGACGATAACAATAAAATTAAATGACGGATTTACAGAACGCGATTAGACCATACCAGTCTTAATTAAACCAGTATTAATTAAAAGATTTTGAGGGAGACGAACAAGGATGCCAATGCTCCATACAAATTCAAACGAAAATGGAAGGGAAATACAAGCAAAAGTTGGCAACACTCCTCTCTATCGAACATATTCTTTACCTTGTTTCTGAACTGCATGCCAACATACTGGTTCAGATAACTCTCATGGAACTTTGAAGCAAATATATCAGCCGCAAAAACCTACACGAAACATTGGAGACATCAGCGCTGGTTGTCGCAGAATCACGGATGATAAGAATGACATTCTTCAAACATAATCATTGGATTGGGCAATACAACCACAATTGATAATTGTTATAGCAAACTTGGGAAATGAAGTAACAAGGATATGTTGCTTGACTATTTTCGATAATGGATGGGTGACAAACCTCACTCCAAATACGGCTGTAACAAGCAGCTTCGTGACCAATGGCACTAGATGGAAAACATGACGCAGGATTGACATCTTCCAACATTGGCAAACCTAACATGATCTGATGAAATAGGGTCAATAATAATACCCCAAACTGCAACTTTGCATAGAAATTACTAGAAACAACTACATACCCTTGGATGAAGATGCTTGAATAACTCAGCCATGTCGATGTTTTCAGTAGAATGTATAATCTGATCAAAAAGACCTGAAAATGTAGTGGGTTTCAAGATATGTGCATGAAAAGTTGAAATAGCTGCCTCGACAATAACAATTCAATGTTTGAGTGATCTTTTTCCTTTCACAAACTATTCCAAAAAATCCAAATCAATACCAAACCAATGAAAAAGCAAAAGGACAACAAATACTTTCCAAGGACAAAAACTGTAACAGCAATTTTCCTATGAAACAAACACAGCCTGAAAAACGATTCTTCGAGTAATTTATGAAGTGCAGTTTCTATAGTAAGAGGACTTACAATAGAGAATTTCTTGCTTCATTTTAAGCGCAGAAAAGGAATATCTCCATCTTTTAATGGATTTACACATTTCATCTTTGATAGGCTTTGTTATATCCTACATGTAAATTCAAGATATATCAGCAATTTAACTCATTCAATATAGCTGAAAAAAAAACATGAGAAGTTCCCTTTGGGGAGGGGGGAATGCACATTGATTTCTAAAGCATTTACTACAATTTAAAACAACAACAACAACAACAATAATAATAATAGAACATGAGTTACCTGATGGAAACCAGATATCAACTTCAAAGTGAAGCTTTCATAACACCTGAAATTTACACAGTTAAGAAGCAATAAGTTGAGTCATGCATAATCATAAAAGGGAACAATATGATTCATTAATTACCAGTTCTCCAGCACCAGAGCAGGAACCTCTACAAAATCTGGATCAAAACCCAGCCCAGAAAATCTGGCAAATGATGCGCGATTGCATATATGTTGCACCTGAAGGTTTATAATTCACAGAAGAACCTGTTATTTATGGGCAACCCATAATGAAGTGCCAAATCCAGAAAAATGATGTTCCAGGCTGAATCTGTTTCTACAATCAAATTAACTATAGCAGGGGTTCATTCCAATTATTTAAACATCTTTCCAAGATTCGTTATTTCAAACCTAATGGATATTCATTCATTAGTTAATGTCTTTAAAAGAACTTAAAGAGGTTCCGATATGCCATCATTGAGACAACATCAATTGAGCTTGTTAGTTCTCAAAACATCTAGGGGACTCGATAACTTATTCATCTTCTCATTTGACTAATAGATCTTCACAAATATGCAGGTTGCATGTTAGTGGCTGTTAATCCCATGCACCTTTTGCAGAACAAGTGGAAGCATATGCACTTCTTTTAATTCTTGCTAGCCAATTAAAGGACACCAACCAGGCTTAAGTTAGGGTGGATCCTTGGAAGTGAGTGGACTTCACCACAGGTATTTCTCATAATGGCAAAGCATTTGCACTCAAAGTTCCTGTTTTAGCACATTCCTACTCGTGGAGCAACATTGTGGAACACACTGCCAAAGGCCTTAATCTCTGCACCATACAGCATAAACTAGACGTTGAGGAATTCCTCTGTCAGTATTGTGCTTCTTACTATTCACACGTAGCCTTTCCTATGTCATCAAGCCTAAACATATGCAGTTCCTGACCTATGTAATGTCCTCTGAAGGCTGTTAAAGACTTACTAGCCACTTTTGAGTTAGTAAAGATGGGAACAGTAAAGGATGAAGGTAAGGGAACGAGGGTGCAACATTTTGAATTGCAAAGATTTATGCTTTCCACAGAAGAGTTTCTAAGAACAAATAGCATGTAGCAAAGAAGATTGCAAGTTCTGCAGATTACTGAGAAAGTATGTGAATGATGAAAAACATACCACATGGCCAAACTCATGGAAAAGATTCACAACTTCGGAGAATCTTAGTAGTGCAGGTTGACCACTAGCATCCTTTTGGAATTGAGATATCAGTAATGCCACTGGAATCTGGTTACAAACAAATAAACAAAAGGTAAGTTAATATCACAAGATCAATGAAATTATAAAATTTCAATCTGCATATGATTCTCTACATTAATATGATTCATCACATGAAAATGAGAAGAAAATTGGAACTTTACGCATAAAAATTAAAAGAGCCATGTTCAAAAGAGTTTTCTAATTATCTCAAGGAGAGGAGATCACCCAACATGACCAAAAGCAATATTTCTTTTACTACAGCAATTAAACATCAATTTCCATCTGACAACAAAGCTTAAATTACATGGATAATATTTATGGTTATAAACTGAAAACACAACCTGACGTGATCCATTTGTTGATAATGCACCATTTTGAAGAGCAACCACACAGGTATGGTTATATTTTCTTTCCCTGTTTACAGACAACATAAACCCATTTGTTAGTGACTCAAATAAATAACATAAGAGGATGAACTAAATCTATAAAGGAAGACCTCCTTTGACCTTATGAACATATCGAGGTAGAAATGACCCAAAAGTTCACCAGAACTTAAGTCAAAGACTGAGTACACAGTGACATCAGAATGCCAAACCTCAGCATCTCTAATTTCCACAAATCTTAAACCTACACAAAATAAAAATAAGAGTTCAAAAATCAGTACTATATTTCATGAAAAGAACAAGTTTATGGGATGTTATAATATCATAAAGAACTACCAAAAAGGTCTTGCACTATCTTGAACATCCCAGATATAACCAAATTTACTGGGAAGTATTGCTTAAGAGCTCCAAGATCCTTATTAAACTGCTGTGCTTCAGCCTTCTTGACATAGTATAGCAGATCCTCAATTCCAAATGGATGGTCTCCTTCCTCTTTTCTCTGATACCACATAAGATAGAACACAATCAGCCATGAAACAAATCAAACCAGTGGGAACTAAAAAAGATATTCTAACCTTCAAATCTTTCAACATGGAAAGCTCCATGGTAGCTGCGCCAGTCAAACTATTGGAGATGTCCTCTAAGAACTCAAAAACCTGAATAGTCACCCTCATAAATATGAGCTACAAGAAATGATTGCGAGCAACGGACATAAATGTTGAAGATGGTTCCCATAAAGAGCAAATGGAAATAAATATTGAAAATTAGATGGTTTAATCTCTTATCCATCAGGCCATAAAAAAGGCAGCATCTCTCATCCATCAGGCAATAAAACTTTCATTGTTATCACAGTACCTCAAAAATACCACCTAAATTGACATGGAATAGAAAAACAGTTGAACGATGAATATCTTAAGAAAAATGTACTATCATATAAACCTTTGAGGGTGCCTTTGCCATTCTAAGATTAACTGCATAATCTGCATAACTTGAATAGCCAAGTAACCGAGCAAATTTATGGCGCAGTTGGACCTAAACAAACAAAATATCAGACACAATTTTCATCATCATAATTAACAACATAACAATAGTGAGATATGTAAGGAGACAAAGAAAATCAACGCCACTTAGAAAGTTAACCCCAATACATTGATTATTTATGGAGAGAAGAAGACTAATAACAGCTTTAGTTTTTATAATTAAAGTTTATAATTAAAAAACCATGCATGTCACCTATGCTATTCCTATAAATATTTCGAAAAATATATCATTTTTTATTGGGCTAAAGAGAATTATCTGTTGACCAAGAAAATTGAACTTCTAAAAAGCCTTTTGGACATAGATAATTTGGAGTTAGACAAATGGCTAACTGATAAATAATTTTTTTCTGGATCTAGATGACAAAAATTGATTTGAAGATGGACTATCTAATTGGAAGTAAAATAATCAGAAGTAGAAAATAAATTGCTTTACCAAATCTTCTAAGATAGAAAGATTGACTTCTCCACCCCTCTTTCCATATGCCACTGCTACCATACTCCTTGTTGTTCCAACCTTCACAAAGGCTCAAAATGAATTTGTCAATGACATTAATAAAGATTATGAAGTTATCAAATTACTTAACAAACTTAATGACAATGTTGATAAAATTGTCACTGGCGTTTGGGGCAAAAATTGCAGAAATATAAAATTGCCTTCAGTATGAACTCAACAGATCATACCTCGCAAAGTTCAAGTACTGCTGCCACATGATGACTTTTCAGGGTCACCTTGAATTTACCATCTGCAACTTTGCCTAAGCTCTGCACATGAAAAATGTTTATTTTCTAAATGAAACACATTCAGTGATCTATTAACGGACAATGTACATGGTAACAAGCTTATTCACATTTTATTTACAATGTTTATTCTGTATTTATGTGAATAAATAATAAAAATAGTTACCCAGAAGATAACTAAGATAGTAAAAATAGTTACGCAGAAGATAACTAAGTTTACACAAGATGTTTGGCAATAAATGATGAGTCAGTCAAGGATATGGAAAGAGATTTAACCGTTGAGTCGGTCAAGGTAAGTAAACTTTCATACAGTGGCTTCCATGAAGGTAAGCTTGCACAAAAAAAAATGAGGGATAAATTACTACACCTTAAGAAACTCTGGCGGTAACCCAGCCAACTCAGCCTCAGTGAAGAGAAGGAAAGTACTGTCATCATTTAAATTTTGAATATACCGCAAACTTAGCTCATCGATTTGGACTCTCAAGCGTTGCATTTCCTCTGTCTTAGTTAAAGTAAGATTCAACCCATTGCGTTCAAAGTCTCTCATCTGTCACTGATTGGAAAGGAATCAACATCCAGCATTTTCTTTTTCATATGATGAAGAAAGCCTCAAGCAACATTATCGAGACAACAGATTACTTTAAAGTAAATATAATAGATGGAGAAAGAAAAAAATCCACAAAGTAAAATAAAATAAACCTACAAAAATGTTCTTACTCCTTACCAAGGCCTGAGTATAGTACTTTGCTTCAGCATTCACCCACTCCGCTCTTGCAGCAAAAGCTTTGACGACGCGGTATACATCTTCACGCTTGCTTTTCAGTTTGCAAAATACAGAAAGATGTATTATTTAATTTCCATAAGTCTTCTAAATAACTTTCTAGCTCAGTTCAATGTCATTGCACATTAGATATATGTTATAGCCGCACAAAATACTCTATAAAAGTTCAAGATACCTTCAGAATTAGGGATCATCATCCACCAGTAATGAACTATACCTGCAAGTCAGAACATGGGCATCAATTCTCCGCTCTGCTTCAGCACTTGCTTTGTGAACATCATCGGAAGTGGAAGCCATCTTAGGAAACACACAAGACTGGACAAGTGGAAATTGTTGCGCCTCTAACTCTGCTAGAGGCGAAATAACGTTCATATATGTAACCTGTGAAATACAACCATTAATAAAATTAGCTCAAATTCATCAAACAAAAAACAAAGCAGTTTAAAATTTAAAATAGTCACGCAAATTATGTTCGTTCAATGGAATCATTATGGTTACAAACGATAGTATTCCCTAATCTAATTTGACAAATGTAGAGCTTTCCAAGCCAGATTAGCGGCACAAATTCAAATGCAAAGGCCACTGAACTGGATTTTCATACTAAACTGTGTGAATTGTGGCAATTGCCTATAACCGTATCGAGTGGAACTGAAGCAACTGGCACCAAAATCAACTCAAATTCATAAAATTGAAATTAAATAATAAAACCAGCTTAAATACACATTCTTTTTACAAACTATACTATCTTCGAAATCGAGAATCAGAAATGTAACACTTAAAGGGATTTTGCAAACCATATTTTAAGTCGCAGATATTGAAATGCAAAGCTACTAAGTTCATGCTAAACTGTGTGAATTGCTTACAACCTTGTCGAGTGGAACCGAAGCAACCGCATCGTGGACCTCTTTCGACTTTGAAATGATTCGGTCCGCCAATTTCAAAATTTCGGACGCCGATAGATTAGCCCGAACCTTAGAGCCCTGAAGATCTGCAACTCATTAACGCACAGAGAGAGAGAGAGAGAGAGAGAAGAGTGAAAGGACTGTTTGGTTGACAGAAAACAAAAAGCAGAATAGCAGAAACGGGCGAATAAGACTGTTTGGTTGCCAAGAAAGTGAAAAGAAAAGCAAATGAGTAAAGAAGAAGAAGACAAACATTTCTTCTTTCTGTTCTTAGTGTGAGCATTGAAGGCGGTGATTCCAAGGGTAGCGGCGAGGGTGAGCAGAGCAGCGGCGCCGCCGAAGGCCAGTAGGCTGCTACGTTCCCGCTTCTGTTTGGGCATTTTCTCGCCGTTTCCTGGAGTTTCTTCCATTTGTTTCTGTGAGAGGTGTAAAGGCGGAAAAGGGAGGGAGGCAAAGGCAATTGACCCAATTTTATGAGCCGGGAGATAAATTGCATTTATTGGATTTGAAATATTTTAAAATTATTGGGAGGGCTATCCTTATCAGATGGCGCAATCGGGACTCGTGGCATTCTCTGTCTTAGTTTTTGTAAAAATGATGTGATATCTACACATCCTACTTTACTTTTTACACATTTTTTTAATTTTCGACCATCAGATCGGATAAATTGAAGAAAATCAACGGACAAAAATTAATAAGGATGTGTGAGAAGTAATTTAAGGTGTGTTGATAACACATCCCTTTGTAAAAATGACATTCGACACTTGTTAAAGTGAAAAGATCTTAGTGTAAAGGTACCTAGCAATTCTCTAATTTTTATTGTATATACACTTTTTTTTTTGTCAAACTAAATTTCTTCATTAATTTAAAAAACTAGCACAAGATATACACACCCCGAGATTTGAAGGATTGTTGCCTCCACCACAACAACTGTGTCGCCCTCACAAATCTGCCACCACCACGTAGAAGAAGAATCCACGAACAAATTGGATGAACTAAAAACAGGGATGAGCAAGCCACCCGTGCAAAAAGTGCTTTCATAATCCTAAAAATAGTGCTAATAACACTTTAACACCTACTCAACATCAAAGTGCATGTCAAGAAGAAGCACCCAATGGCTCGAGTAGCAAAGGTTGGTGGTTTAAGATTGACCACGAGAAGCAACATCTGAGCAAAAGAGGGGCATAAAAGCCCAAATCTGAGCCATTTTGCATGTACACATTATGGCTGACAAAGAAGACGATTTCAGAGGAAAAATTGCTACATGTGGTGTATGCTTGGGAATTTGCATTGTCACCACATAAATAGCATACGAACATGTCCTACGAAAATTGGACCTTGAAGTTGAAGGTCACAAGGAACTCCCTTACACGGGCCTGTAATTTTTGCAGTCATTCTAAAAATTGGACCTTGAAGCCCAAAAAAACTGGATTAACATACCCGACCCGGTTGGGACCTGAAATGAAAGGAGTTGTCAAGCCGATACCTCCGTAGCATTTTTCTCTCTCTCTTCTGTTTGGCAAGCGAGAAAATCCAATGCCTCCGAAAGGCAAAGACAGGCAGCGCGCCGCCGCGTCGACGCAGCAGCCGCCTCCCTCCCTCGAAGAACTATTCGGCTCTCTCAACAAGCACATAGAGGAATCCGAATTCGAAAAAGCCGTCAAGGTTGCAGATCAAGGTTATATCTCCAGGATTTAATCTCGTTTTTCCTCTGAATTTCTCAGTTTAAATTCCTCATTACGTTGCGTGATTTTAATTTTTTGGTAACGTATCGCAGTTCTCTCGGTTAACCGTGGCGATGAGGACGCCCTTCGATGCAAGGTCGTGGCCTTGATCAAGGCCGACGACATTGACACCGCCCTTTCCACGATTCGATCTTCCAAGAGTCCTCCTTCGGATTTCAGCTTCTTCGAGGTTCGTAACTTCGATTATATTTTAGCAATCAGCTGTAAATTTTGGTTATATTCTGACTTGTTTGTTATTATATTTGTTTCCGGCATTGTTATTTGTAATTAGTGATTGATTTGGAAAACTCAGTAGCATAATTACGTTGGCATTTCTTCCGATTCGATGCAAACTCGAAATTACGGTTGTTAGCTTGTAAATTTTCAGGGATGAAGTTATGAATGTGTCTGATATTTGTTAGATGAGGTCTGGTTCACATTTCATACAAGTTAATGTGTTGTTACATAATAATTACTTGCGATGGACCTACATCCGTAGTAAGTATAGAAGTCTAACTGCACGAAATTTAGAATTAGAAAATGTGGCTGGTTAGCGTTGTTAGGTTGAGTGGAATAAACACAGAAGCTCTGGTCAAATTAGCTTTTATGTTCGTACCATTTATGATATTTGGCCATTATTTTTGCACATTACTTGCATGTCTCCTCTCACACTCGAGATTTCGTTATTTTGATTTGAACAATGTATCCAGAGGTAGTCCGTTGTCATATTCATCTGATGGTTATGGTTGTATGTTTAGTTGTGCAAAATGTTATAAAGACACGCGTGAATATCTCTCATTGATGCTCTTTTCTACTTGCTCTATTCCTAAATAGGCATACTGCTTATACAGAAATAACAAGCTAGATGAAGCTCTTGAGTTGTTGAAGAGGCAAGAGAGAAATTCTGCAACCATGATCTTAGAATCCCAGATTTTATTTCGCTCGGGAAAGATGGATGCTTGTATTGATATATATCAGAACCTTCCAAAACCCAAGGTCGAATCCTTAGAGATAAATTCTGCAGCTAGTTTGGTTGCAGCTGGGAGGGCTTCTGAAGTTAAGCGTACATTGGAAGCTCTAGGGGTTAAAGCAACTAACAGTTTTGAGCTTGCATTCAACACTGCCTGTTCTTTGATTGAATTGGAGAAGTATACAGAGGCAGAACAGCTCCTTCTGAAAGCCAGAAGGTAAATGCTACTTATTTGTTGACTTTGACAACACCCAATCAAGTCATATTTTCAGGCAGTAAATGCTTTTTATTGTGTTTATTATTACTATTTCTCAGTTTTTAATTTGTACCACGACACTTCGTTTGGACTGATTTTAGAATATCTTTTGAAGAAATTTTGAGCCTAAGTATCACGGACTAAGAAAAGTAAGGCATGCAAACTTATCAACTCAACTCAACTAGCCCTTGCCACTGCTTAAGGTTTTTTGTGTAGATCTGGTTTTCCTCTCATTAATCCCCGGATAAAGTCATGTATATGTTAAAATGTTAATTATTTCCTCCCTCATTAATTGTTTTTGTATTTAGTTTGACGTTTCCCTTTAGTATTGGTCTCAAAACCACCATTCACTTTACTATTAAACAGCCTTTGATTGTGTTTATACATCTCACAAATTTATCTATAGAAACTCTTTAGTAAAAGTGAGAATGAACTGATGGACGTAATTCACTTGGTTTCTTAGAATTGGCCAGGAAGCACTGTTCTCTGATAACGTACCTGAAGACGAAATACAAATTGAATTGGCGCCAATAGCTGTCCAGTTGGCTTATGTACAGCAGGTAATATTGGTAACATTAAGCAAAAATTTCTCTTATCAATATTTTGGGAAGTTAAAAATCCAATAGCCACTGATGAAAATTAGCTTCTTTCAACAGCTCCTTGGGCAGAAACAAGAGGCTGTCGAAGCTTATACGGACATTATTAAAGAAGATATGGCAGATGAGGTATCACTCAGTGTGGCTGTCAACAATCTCATTGCTTTGAGAGGTCCAAGAGATGTTTCTGATGGCCTGAAGAAACTTGATCGACTAAAAGATAGGGAGAAACAAAACTTCCACCTGGCTCCTGGACTAGAAAACAAGCTTTCACCAAAACAAAAAGAATCAATATATGTGAACCGGGTCCTTCTACTACTCCATGCGAATAAAATGGATCAGGTCTTTCTCTTTGCTTTTATGTCTTTTCGAGTACTAATGCTGTGAACATGTTAATTATGAATATATTACATAAGTAAGCCTTTATTGGTGCTTCAGCTCCCCTTGCTGATCTCAACTCTTTGCTTCAAATTTACAGGCTCGAGAACTTGTTGCTGCACTGCCAGACATGTTTCCTGATAGTGTGATGCCCGTGTTACTTCAAGCTGCAGTTTTTGTCAGAGAAAACAGGGCTGGGAAAGCCGAAGAAATTTTAGGGCAGTTTTCCGAGAAGTTCCCTGACAAATCCAAGGTGGTTCTCTTAGCGAGGGCACAGGTTGCTGCTGCTGCTGGTCATCCTCTTATAGCAGCTGAGTCCCTTGCTAAGATACCTGATATCCAGCACACGCCTGCCACTGTCGCTACTCTTGTGTCTCTTAGAGAGCGTGCCGGGGACATTGATGGTGCAGCTGCTGTGCTTGATGCTGCAATCAACTGGTGGTCAAATGCCATGACCGAGGACAATAAGCTCAGTGTTTTAATGCAAGAGGCTGCTTCCTTCAAGCTCAGGCATGGCCGAGAAGAGGAGGCTGCCCATCTATACGAGGAGCTTGTGAAAAGCCATGGAAGTGTGGAAGCATTGGTTGGGCTTGTAACTACAGTTGCTCGTGTGGATGTTAAGAAGGCAGAAGCTTATGGGCAGAAGCTGAAACCATTACCAGGACTGAAGGGGGTCAATGTGGATAGTCTGGAGAAGACTTCTGGGGCCAAACACGATGAGGGTGTTTCTCATGTTAAGATCACGGAGACCTATGACGAGGGGAAGAGTAAGGCTAAGGCTAAAAGAAAGAGAAAGAGAAAGCCAAAGTATCCTAAGGGGTTTGACCCTGCGAACCCAGGTCCACCACCAGATCCGGAGAGGTGGCTTCCCAAGAGAGAAAGGTCAAGTTACAGGCCGAAGAGAAAGGATAAGAGAACCGCTCAGGTAAGAGGCTCCCAGGGTTCCGTAGCTAGAGATAAACATGAAACTGGTGCCGCTTCCAACACTTCAAACACAAAATCAAACCAAGCAGCTACCTCCAAAGGAGCACCTCAAAATGCAGTCGCAGAGCCATCCAAGCCTTCTTCATCGAAGTCACGAAAAAAGTCTAGGAACTAGTTGAAGGATCCAATTTTCCGGGTTGATTTTTGTGACAGGCTGCAGAATTTTAGACAATTTAATTTGATGCCCTAGTGACTAGACAGAGATTTTGTGGTTAAATTATCGGCCTTTTTTCTGCTTGCTTCTGATTCAAGACGACAAAAAAATGATGAGTTCCTTAAGAAATTCGGTTCAGAACTCTATATTTATGTCTTGTGAATTTCAGCTTTGATATTGATGTTTAACTCATTATTCGAATTTGGTGTGTTTTCGTGCTGAATTCTAGGACTTGCATGCTACTCTAGCGTCCCCAGCTAATGATATAAAACCATTTGTTTTTAGGGAGTTTTAACGAAAAGTCCACGGTACTGTTTACTTTAACGAAAAATCATATTTTAAAACTAAAAAGTTAAACCTGGTATTATTTATTTTACCCTTTATTTTGTCCTTATCATTAAAACTCAAAACTTTCAAGCTCTTTTCATTAGTTTTCCTTTGTTTTTAACTTTTTGACCTAACGGCACGTGATAAGTTTGACATTTTGCCATCCCCTTTTATGTAAGTCTCTCTATCTCTGTCCCGGGATTATAGTATGCCAATGTTGCATGCCGCGTGAGTGTACCAGAAAACTCAGGCATTTTTTGTTGCTTAAGCGGAGAACTGATTTGTTTATTGGCGTGAAATGTGGAGAATGTGGAGATGCTTGCCAAAGGAGCATCTTCGACAACTCCAAGTTATCAAGAATTCTTGGCCCTTGACATTGGCCATCCTCCCGTCTCTCTCCTCAACGTACAAGAAACAAACTTATTTATATATACATATATTTCCTATTGTTTTTATTCATTATTTTGTTTTAAGCTTTTTTTTTTTTTTTTTTTTTTAAATTTAATTTAATTTTTTTTATAATATCGGCTAAAACCTTCTATAATATGTTCATCTAAGTAGTTATTTGTTGAGGTTATTTGCATTTTTCTTAAATTTATGTTAAGTTTATCGACGAATCGTCAACGACCATATGAACATTTTTAAAATCGGAGCATTGACTTATCAACGATACTAGTTATAATTTATATCAACAACGTATTAGTGATATATCAGTAATTTGCAAAAGTGCAATTAACTATTTCACACTGCACATTTTGGATTCGATTTTTAGCGTTGGTGAATCACATAATGGTGACTAGGGGAGGCTGAAATGCCTCTGTGAGTCTTCCCGATCTCCGAAAGGATGGATTGCCGCGGTGAAGCCACCCGCTGATCCTCTTTTTAAGGGAAAAATGCAATTAAATTAGATCATATGCAATGTTTGTTACAAACATTTTGATATGGCTATCTTTATTGCCATTCACCTTCATTATACAACAATCTAAATTTTTATATTTTTTATTTAATTTTTACTCAAGGCTTGGACCATTTCAAAGTTATTATTATTATTATTTTTTTTTGTATCAAAAAAAATATTAACAAAACAAATAAATAAATCCACAACCAACAACCAACCAATAAACAAAGAAACAAAACAAATAAATCAATCAATTCACCTAAATAGGCAAATATGTGAATAAATAAATCAAAAGACAAATGGGATAAATAAAAATTCTCTTAACTTGTGAAAGGGATTAGGACCAAAATGAAAAGCATAGAACTTTCCCAATGGGTTTTTGAACCTTTGACAAAAAATAAAAAAAAAGACTTGCGAAAGGGGCTGGATTCGGATTATCCTGATGGATAATGCCGAAGCCATCAAGGAGAAAATTTTTATTGTCCGGCATTTGGTACATCATGTGTTATCATATAATTAATAAGATGTTTTATTTTATAAGTTATTAGTATTTTAATGAAATTATTTTACCATTTTTAATTTTAATCGTGTCGTGGGTATAATGAAAAATCTCTTGTCAACTAGGCTCCAAAAGTGGACCCGTGGGTAACACGTCGCCAACTTGACCGTTTGGACGCAAAACCCCACAAACTCTACCAACACGCGCTCCCGAACACAACCTATCCTCCCTCCAACTTGCGCTTACCGATGAAACCCGTAAACCCCCTTCTTCAATGACTAATTTACCCTCCACCTGATCAACAAAATCAAACGGCCACAAATGGAAACCCAAATCTAAATCCAAATCTAAATCTCACTAGACGAAAAGAAAAGAAAAATAAAACATTTCGAAAATGGTAAGTATCAAGTAATGTTCTTATTTATTGTCCATTACTTTTCCGATCTCATGTCTCTACGACAAATTATATGCAAAGACTTTACAATTTCTGATTATATTATTAGTGTTCCCCGTACCATTTCAACATAAGAAAGCTATGGTTAAACAATCTTAATTTAATCACAGCAAGTGGTTCAATGAAAAAATACGAACAACAATTCTCTACAGGAAAAAATGAAAGGTCTTGAATTCAATATTTTTTAAGCTGTGAATACTCAATTAGCCTTCTTTGAACCTGAAAGTAATGGATAACAATAGTTCGTCATCAGTTGTCTCCCTTCAAAATAAAAATCCTAGTTTAAAATTCATAATTCAAAAAGTTTTTTTTTTTTTTTTTTTGCCAAAATGAAGACCCAATTGGCAAAAAAAACCTAAAACACAGAGTGCAAAATGTTATGATCAAAGAAAAATATTATTTATTATTCAAAAGTGAGATTAATTATTAATTATTATTTTAATTGTTTTAATTTGGAGGGCGAGAGAGTTCAAAGAGAGCGAGATATGTGGGCGGGGGAGAAAGGGAGCGGCTGTTGGGAATCAGAGCGAAACAAGGATTCCTTCTCCCGCCACATCCTAGTATCCTACTGCGAAGAAGCGGTAAACCCTTCTAACAACCGACACGTGTCCTTCTCCCCAACCCCACTCCTAAATTGGACAATTCACCCTGACTTTCTCTCTCTCTTCCCACAATATTTTCTCCCCCAGCCCCCCCCCCCCCCTCCCCTTTTTTTATTTATTATTTCTACACTTTTATTCAATTTTCTTGGCGTTTCTCCTTCTCTCTCTTCTCCCTGAACTCGATCGACAAGCGCTCGTCCTCTGTTCGGATCGAATTCCCACCTCAGGAAAAGAGCAGAATGTTCTGAAAACCCTAGAATTTCAATCGAATCGAGCAGAAAGTTAATATCTTTTTCTCCTTCTTTTTCTTCCGCGAGGGTTCGGTACCAGGAGGCGGCTTCGCTTTGTCGATTGTGTTTGTCTGAGCAAAAATTAGGGTTGGTGGTAATTGTTTCGATTCGTTTCTGGTTTATTTCATTTGGTTATCCCTTGAGTTATCAGTTTCCCTTTTCAAGTCTATCGAAATTTTGTTTCTTTGATCCGTTCTGTGTTGGTATCTGTTTTTGCCTCGTTTGGTATAAACCCTAGGTTAGTCGAATAAAAAAATCCCCCCAAAAAAGTTAAATTCTTTGATTCTTATCCCTGTAGATAAATTGGTTGCGGCATCGTTTTTTCGGTTTCCATTTCAGCTGATTTTAGGTTATTTGCAAGAAATTCTGTGAAATTTTTGGGCGTCGTTTTAGTGTGCCATCAGAAATTGAGGGTTTCCTTGTTAGATCTTCCTTCCCCTTGTTACATATATATATATATTTTTTTTCCCACACCTCTTTGATAAAACGAAAAAAAAAAGAAGAGAGAAAAAGGGTTCAAGAAATCTAGGGTTTGCCGTTTGTGTATAGACTTATGTAGAGAGAAGTCTGGTTGGGGTGTGTATTCAATGGCCTTGAATTTTTCTCACCGACCAATCTTTCCGGGGCATCTGTCTGAGGACAATTTGGTTTCTCCAATGAGGATTGCCAATGGGTACCTTGTGGAGGGTATGCCAGAGAGGAATGGAGATGGTTTCGGTAGGCCGTGGCATTCAAATCGAGAAGTGGATGGTTGCTTTGATTATGGAAGAGATAGATGTGATAGGGGTTGCTCACAGGATCCCGTTTCGAATGACATTCTTGATCTATTGCCTTCGGACCCTTTTGGCATGGATATAAGTACCACGTTTACGGCTATCACAGGCTGGCTTGAGGATTTGGAAGTGGACTACAGTGGTTACAGAAGGGATGAGGTGGGGACAAGTAACGGTAATTATGAACTTTTTGCAGGGTTGAATTTTATCTGGAATAATGCTATGAAGTTCCAGGCATTTCCAGGGAATATTGGGGTCGATCACAAGTCTAATTTAGCCAGTGGATTCGGTGGGTGCTCAAAAGAGAAGGGAGTTGATGATTCGCCCTTACACAGTGGTTTTGGATCAGCATGTCCTGTCGCTGACGTTTTGAATTTTGGCAATGAAAGTTGTGGTTTTTCCAATCAGCAAAATGTAGAGGTCCAGCATGGCGATGGGATTTGTGGTGGCGGTGATGGAGGAGCTCCTCATGGGGCTTTGATGTTTGCCCTTAGTTATCTTGGGGTGCAGGATCTTCTTGTTGTAGAAGGTGTTTGCAGATCTCTCCATTCTACAGTTCGCGGTGATCCCCTTTTGTGGAGAAATATTCACATAGATCAACCACTGAATGAGAAGATTACCGATGATGTTCTTTTGCAATTAACTGATAGGGCTCAAGGAAATCTGCAGAGCTTGAGCCTGGTGGAGTGCCCAAGGATCACTGATGATGGTCTGAAGCGTGTGCTTGAAAGTAATCCCAGGCTAGCCAAGGTTAGTTTTTGGCTTCTGGATTTTACCTCAACTGTTTGCAGCGTTTTTTTCTTAGAATTCTTTTATTATTGTCTCTTTACAAGAAGTTCTGCACTACCATTCATGGTTATTAATTGCTTACCTTAAATTTCGTAGACTTGTGCTCAAAGTTAACTCTAGTGAAGAAAAATTTGATTCATGTTCCATTTATTTGTGCAGTTGAGCGTGCCTGGATGTACTAGACTCAGTATTGAGGGCATTGTAAATAGCTTAAAGGTGTTCAATTCCAAGGGTGCACAAGGTGTGAAGCATTTACGAATTGGTGGACTCTATGGTGTGACACAGAAGCATTTTGAAGAGTTGAAGTTCTTGTTGGGAACTGATGGGCAGATGCAGCCTAATACACGCAAGCCACATTTTTATCAAAGAGGGAACTTTTATCTGGCCTCTGATGATGATAGTGACATTGATATTGAAATGTGCCCTCGATGCCAGAACCTGAGGCTTGTCTATGATTGCCCTGCTGAGGCTTGTCAAGGGAAAGAACATCCAACTCAGGTATGCAGGGCCTGCACACTTTGCATAGGGAGGTGTATTGAGTGTGGTCGGTGCATTAATGATAGTGAATATGAGGAAACGTTTTGTTTGGAGTTGCTTTGCTCAGATTGTTGGAAGCAGCTACTTAAGTCTCAAGAGACACAGGATGGAACCTACGGTCCCTCCAAACCTTCTGTTCTCCATGAACGGAATGATACTCTTAGTCGACATGGCTAGGTTCTGTTGGTTCTGTAGATCTGCTGGTTTCATATTAATGGATGAGAAAATTACAAGTGGTTCCTAAGGTGTCCAATCAGTTTAAGATTATGGTCCCTTTATCTCATACCGCTTGGTCAGCTGGCTTTGTTGGATTTAGTCTATTGGTTGACTTCAGCTTTGGCAGTTTGTATCTCATCTGGGGCTCCGAGCCCACTGCTAGTACATTGTGATGAACAGAAAAAAAAATGTAAAATAAAAACAAAAAAGATGGAAATTTTAGGGGTGAAGGAGATTGTGAACAAAATTCTGCATCCACTGTCCAGGGCATGGAATTTTGTTCTGGTGATTCCGTTAGTTGGCTCTGGCATGGGTAATTGTTCTACAAGGAGTATGTTGATTTGCCTTGGAGTATTATGTATGAAGTCTGTTGGCATCTGACCAAGATGCGAGGTAGCCTACTAGAGCAGTCAACAGTAGGGAACTACTACTTGTAGAGAGCAAAGTGGAAAGGCAACTTATTTGTTGTACATCGGCCATTGTGCTCTGTGAACTCTGTGCCTACGCATGGAAGTGGTCGTCGGTTACCTGTGAAGAGTTTGAAGCGTGAAGTACGTTGGTTCTTGCAGTCATGCAAGGGAGCCGAAGTAGCACTCCCATCTGTGACCTGCTATTTGGGATGAATCCCAGAGCAGGACAGGATCTTCTACCTGGCTTTATATATTGCACTGATTTTATCTGGTGTCATCTATAGTGCCATTCCACAGATTCGTTCTTGTTCAGTCAAGAATGAAGCTACGATTGTTTCCTCCTGCCGGAAACAATAAAAGACGGGGCACATGTGCTTGTGCATTGTTAAAAAAAAAGGCCGTGCTGGTATGTTCTTGCTTTGGAGGACGTCTTTCGTCTGTCTCAGTTAGGATCCATGGCAGCTTCACCGTATGCTCTTTGAGCAAAGAATTGCCAAATGCTGCTTCTCTGGCGTCAACCAGAGTTATCTTTCGTGTGTGCCTTGAGCACCAAGTTATCTGCTTCTTTACGGTCGAAACGAATGATGTAAAATGTACTTTCTCTCATTAAGTTATGGTTTTATGTAAAAGCGGGCAAAGCTATTGGTCGCTATGTACACTCTTTTTTCCACTTTCCTTGGATGTATTATTCTCATATTATCGAGATTTTCCCACTTGTTCTTTCATCCTTATATTTTTATCGTTTAGGCCACAATCCTTTCAAATGTATATCTTTTAAGCATGTTTTGTAACAATGTATTCCCAAAGTTGGGAGCAGAAACAAGGTGCCCTAGTCAACTTACGAGAAGGAGAACTTATCATTTGATTCATTTTTGGTGCGATCACATTTGCATCTTATTTTATATTTTCAATAAATATAAATATGAGATCTATTTTGACGGGGCGTGTATAAATTTTAGATACGATTTACTTTTCTCGTTATAGAGGTTCACTTATGAAAGATGTATATTTACATTGTTGGTCACATTAATTATTTTTCATCTCGTCTATTGGAGAGCTTTTCCGTCTAACAAGAAATGTAAATTGCTCAAACATGACATTTTACATCTCCAATTAGATATGATCTAGGTCAATGAAGAGTGTTATTCACGTTTTTAGTGGCTATTTGATACATGGAATTATGTCGAGAGTGAGGATAAAATTAATTTTCTCACATGATAGCACGTAATTGATACATAAAATTATGTCGAAAGTGAGGATAAAATTAATTTTCTCGCATGATAGCACATAATTGACTTAAGATATCGTCGTAATGTTGCTATCTCATGCGTAAGGATGTTTCTGTTGGCATGTGTGCATGGTCCAACTCAAAAACGTAACATTCATTATTCGCTCACATGTCTTGCGTGGGGCTAACTCAAATACTTGGTAAACTGGTCATCGCTCAAGAAACGAAGAAAGACGTGTCATTTTTGCAGCTCATTTTACTTCTTGTTGGCGACAGAGTGATCCATGTGTCATTCATTCATTTATGCCATGGACACATGATATGATAAATAATTTATGCAACGGGATGTCATTGTGATGATATTTGCATAGAAAACTTCAAAGTCAAGACAATGCGTGATTGACTGATATATTTCCACAGTAAAATTCCGATTATACGCTAGTTTCTCTCATTTTCATGACATACAATTTTAATTCAAGCAATACAAATGAAGTAAAATTGATCGTAAATTAACTGAAATTTTCATTAATTAAACCATTTATTCAACAGAAAATATGAGGACAAATGGGATTAAACTGATTAATTACAATATATATATATATATATATATATATATATATATATATATATATATATATATATATATATATATATACTGGAAGAAGCCACATTGTTCAACACATTGTTTCATTGCCCATCTTCTTTCTGAGTTTTCTTCCGGATCTTCTCCACCCACTTGAAACTCAAAACTGCCTTCCCGAAGCTCCTCTTCGACCCATCCTTTCCCTTCTTATTGTCCTTGTCGGATGATCCCGGTGGCGGCGGGTCCGGGTTGTTGTCCCATTGATCAGCCCAAGACAGACCAGAATCCATTGTCCTCTTTTTTACCTTTTTTCTTTTTTTTTTCTTTTTTCTCTCGCGTTCTTCTTTTTCGAGGTTAAAAACTTCTTTTAGCAACAGAGCTTTGGAATTTGTTGCAAAAGGGTTAGTTTTTATTTTATTTTAATCCAATGTTGATTTTTCCTTAATTCGATCGAAAGGAAAACTGTTTGGCAGAAGTTAGTTAAGTTTGATGAACAAGTTTAGAAATTTGTCCAACGGTCTTTTGCTTATTACGTAACTTGATTTTTACCTAAACCAACTCGAGTATCCTTAATTGGGTCATGTACGTTATTGGACTAAAATAGTTAGTAATAGACTCGTTTTCCTTTGTCGGAATTCACGTGATGCAAAAAATTATAACGAACGTAAATAACTAGTTACACACAAGATTTTGCCTTGTCTACCTACTGCAGTTGACCGAGCAGTAGGCAACTAGCAGTCAAGTCAAACTCTAAAACCTACATCCATGCCAAGCCCTGTAAATTATAACCAACCATGTCATACAGACAATGCCTGTTTTAGAGTGGTAAGTTTATCATCTTAGATGCACATCGGTCCCTACATTTCGGCCTGTTTTAGAGTGGTAAGTTTATCATCTTAGATGCACATCGGTCCCTACATTTCGGCCGAAATGTCCCTTTTTCTCAAGTACCAAACACCGAAATTTGAGGGGAAAAACCATTTTTACTCCCAGGCCGGCGGTATTTCCATGATATCGCTGAGATTACACGATGGTTTGCACATATGCCGATGTTCCCGACAGACATAGAGGAACATTCGGGAACCGTTGGATTACAACTTCAAGCCTGGGAGGAAGGAAAAACAAAACAAGGATCAATTTCCCTCATCCTTTTACTGAACCTATCGTCTACAAAAATTCTACATGACCTGCAATTTCTCTACACAACAGCTTAGACTCACTGGCAAGCTTCAAGCTTTTGACAATGGCAAGGCCTGTTTGCTTGTGTGTAGAAGTCGGAATGTATTGCTTGGCATCTTCTTCTTTCCCCATCAATAGAGCCTCCCTAGCCGGAACCACATTTTCCCACCAGAATTCCCTTAAAATTCCATGCATCAAGTTCCAGTAACTCCGGTCCCTGCACACACGGAATATTGTGCTTCCGTTCGGTGTCCAGCAGTACAGATCAACCCACTCTCTGTCCAGTACCTCCATTTGGCCCTGCACCTGAGGCATGTAATAGAAAGGCATGGTTGACCAGGGCAGAGCCTTCTCTGGCTTCCCCTTGTTGTATGGACACTTCACTTCCAGTATCCCACCGCCTTGATAGCAATCAATAAGACCCTCGAGAAGACCGTCTGGGGAGGCACCAATCCAACCATATCGCTCCTCTGCATGGGTAGCAAATCCGTATGAACTCACTTCACGACCTGTGATGCTTTTGTACTTTTCAATGGCCACTTCTTCATTGAGCACGCCCCACTCCATGGCTCTCTTAGATGCTTCCACAATAAGTTTCTCTGATTCAAATACCTTCTCTTGCCAGAGCTCTGGCCGGCGGGTCCCTTTCCAAAATCCCAAGGCAGTGCTGAAGGTGCTTGTGGTCAGCTTGTCCTTGCGTAGGGCAAACCATTCCTCTGATCGTTGGGGAGCATCAGACGGTGAAAGCCGGGTGGCTAGCACTAGTGATGATGGGGGACGATGAATGACAAGAGGGACAACCGGAGAGATCAGTGTTTTGGTGCATGTGGAAAAAGGTCTCAAAATATCTTTCCTAAACCCTATCTTCCTTGAGGATAGCAATTCTAATGCTTTATGGTGAGACCTGCAGAATCCGGTGCAGCAGGCATTGCTCGTTGTCATTGCTAATCTGACAATGCCACCCATAGCTACTCTGTTTCGATGAAGGGTCCTGCAAAAGCCACACACTGCTTGAGAGTTTAGTTGAAGAAACTTCCTCAAACGATATTGGTTTACAAAATTTTAGACACAAAATTCATCAGAAAGAATGCCAAATGCGTTCTAGGCACATCTAACATTACATGAATACGCAGTAATCTTCTTCATGACAAAATAAATCCAAGTGAAAAAGCACATTCTATCGTTCCTCCTGTAGGGCAAGTATCAATTTTTCAACCAAAGAAGGAACTGAATTTTCGAAATACCATCCTTTTCCTACAAAATGTATCATTCCATTCACAGTATTCGCAAAGCGATTCAAAAAAAAAAGAAAAGAAAACCAGAGGACGCAGTTTACTCTAAATACAAGTACTGCTAATGAGAAAAAGATAAAAGAAAACCCAAAAAGCTCAACTTCCTCCCCCAATCTCCCAATTCAATTCAAAGTCAAAACCCACATGATTAGCAGTCCTTAATTCGAACATGAAGGGGATAAAAACATATTGCACTCAAGCTGTATGATTTAATACCTGAGATACGGCTCGAACTAAAGGCTCCGACTTTGGGAGCTGCGGAGGAAGCGGAGCGAGGCTTGGGAGTCCGAGAGGTCACTCCGCCATGAAGAAAATACAGAGAAGCTCTGGACTGAGCGGAAGAGACTTGAATGAGCTTCATCTGTCACTATGTTCCAGCCACCACCATTTCTAGGGTTATGTTTTTGCCACTGCAAAATTTGATAGAGAGAAAAGGAAGAAGATTTTAGGGCGGGTAGCAGGCTAGCAGCTGATAACATTTTCCAAAAATCCAACACGCCACGGACTTATACCAGTCTAAAAACGCCGTCGTTTTGAGTAAAACGGCTTCGAAACGTAGCGTTTAAAGTTGGGAACTTTGGTATAAAGCTCAGCAACCAGAGAGGGAAAGAGAGGAGAGAGAAAGCGCTGAACTCTCTCTTCTTTCTTCGCTAATCAAAAGACAAAAGCTTTAAATTCAAGCACTTTCTTCCTCTCACTGTAGTTTCTCTCTGTGTCTGAGCTGTGAAAACCCAAAACACACCGACTGAAAAGAAAAAAAAAAAACGAAACAAAAAAGGGTTAGTTCTGCCGCTGGTCAAGTACTTCACTTTCTTCTTCCTTTCCCACCCAATATATCACTGAATCGAATCCACAGTCTCACTCTCTCAAACACCCTTTTCAAACTCAGAATTTCAATTTCCACAGCCGCCATCATGTATTTGCCGGAAAAGGCTCGACCAATCGATTTCTACAAAGAGGAAGCCAGCCGGGACATGATGATGGAGGTGGTGGTCTCGAACGAGGACCTTCCCCAATCCCAAGCTCATCTTCACCAGCCGCCGCCGCAACAGATGCTTATGGGTGACAGCAGCGGTGAGGACCACGAAGTGAGGGCGCCGAAGAAGCGAGCCGAGACTTGGGTGCAGGACGAGACCCGAAGCTTAATAGCCCTCCGTCGCGGGATGGACGGCTTGTTCAACACCTCCAAGTCGAACAAGCACTTGTGGGAGCAGATTTCTGCGAAGATGAGAGAGAAAGGGTTTGATCGGTCGCCGACGATGTGCACGGACAAGTGGAGGAACTTGCTGAAAGAGTTCAAGAAGGCCAAGCACCATGATAGGGGAAGTGGGTCAGCTAAGATGTCGTATTACAAGGAGATTGAGGAGATTTTGAAGGATAGAAGCAAGAATACGCAGTACAAAAGCCCCACTCCCCCAAAGGTCGATTCTTTCGTGCAATTTTCAGATAAAGGTATCGAGTTATTCTTACTTTTTCTGATTTTTTAGATTGCTGGTTGAATATTTGTGATTGAATTCGAAGTGGCTTTGTTAAACTTGAGCTGAAAATTATAGTGTTTTGAAGAAAATTGCCTACCCTTATGATGTATTTGTCAGTCGTTTCCATTTTTGTAGTTGTTCTTGTTTATCTGAATTTGGTACATTACTAATCTGTTAAATCTAAATTGAGAGGGGTTTGGTTTAGCGTTTTCAATTTAGAAATGTTCCTGTATATGGAAATGGCTATAATTAGTAATGTGGAGTATAAAAGGTTTGTAACAATTGACCATTGAATACTGATCTTAATAGAGTCATCCTCTTCACACTGCTGATACCCCAAGTATTATCGTTTGAGTAATTCCTGCATTAATGGCTATTTAAGACATATTTATGGTAGCTCTGCATGAACATCTGGGTGTGATGGCTATAGATATAAGATATGAAAACCTTGATGAGTAATTTGATGTTATCAGGAGAGCGGACTGTGTGGTGAGTTTAATTCTGAGTATCTTGCACAGCACTTGCTTTCGGATCTGGTATACGGGTTGGGGTAGGCTTGAGTCATGATAGATATGCATTCTGGATGTATTTCCAGTTTTGACGACGAGATTGCACATTTAATAAACCAGTGGAGAGGGATTCACAGATTAGTGTAACCTAGTCAAAAGTCAATTTGTTCTTGGTTGATGCCTTGATATTATAAAAGATGAACAAGGCACTGGCCTATATTGTGGCAACGCATTGAATTTGTCCTTTTGCTTATCATTGTCTATTATAGAGATGTCGTATACTGGGTTTCAAAGCATGTTGAACGTGCATGAAAGTTGTGTAGTATTTAGTAAAGTATTGAAGACGCTTTTTCATACAAAACAAATCTTAAATACAAGGAATATTTTTAACCTTTCATGTGTTTTTCTGTGTCTTAGTTGTTTTTTTCCGCTATCATGGTACCCTGGCTCTGTCCTGATACATTATAGGCCGAATAAAACACCATTTCCTGTGACGATATCCACTGACATCAGCTTCATATATTACATTTTCTGTTGTGCGTTCTAAATACTTCATCATGTAATGACACGTTTCCTGGAGTTGCGAAAAACTGTTATGTATAACTTTTGTAACAGACAATGGGGGGACTTATCCTTTGATTTGCCCTGTTTTAACGTTCCTTATCAGGAACGTAACCGGCCTTGCAATTTGCGGAGGACTGCAGCTCAGGTGATCCTTGCCCATGTTCCGTCCGTGTTCCCTATGTATCAAGTGCTGCATGGGGATTGAACAACACATTCCTTTTCTTCCTTTTCTTCTCCTTCTTTTGGGTAGTGCTTTATGTTCTTTAGTCTTTCGGTCTTGGAAATTCTGCTATCGCATTTCCTAGTATGCCTTGGAGTTAGGGGTTATATGTTATAATTCGTTCATACAGGCGAAAATTTCAACTTAAACGACTTCATTTTGCCCCAACTTTTTCTCTCTATGTTGTGTTGATGGGTTAGAAATTTCTCTATGTTGTTTTGATAGATTAGAAATTTCTTTGACGGATTTTCTGCTCATGCAGGTATTGAAGATGCAAACATTTCATTTGCACCTGTTGAAGGTACATTAATTTAATCTGAGTTTTAGTGTTCTGGTGTATGTTTATGTTATTTCATCACCTAATTATTAGCTTGCCTGATAACTCTTGACCACTCTTAGAAATTATGATAACTTATTATCTTTAGGGGAATAATCAGTTCTTTAAGGTTATTCTGGTACAACCATCTCAAATAGTCCATCTCATGGCTCATGTTGGATATTATTAGCATGATAGATGGCATTCAAGATTCAATGACCAATGACTTTTTTCCTCCCTTTTTTATTGTCAATGCTGAGTTCTGTTTTTTCTTTTCCTTTTGGCGGAAATGATGAGTTCTTCATGTGAGCGTATGAACTTTTCTGCATGTTTCTTTTCCTATATTCTACTTCTATGTATCATGTTTTTCTAAGTCATTTTTTCTTTTCAAAGAGACATATGTCCTCTCTTTTTATGTTCCTTGGTGCGCAGCTAGTGGCAGGCCAACACTCAATCTTGAAAGACGTTTGGATCATGATGGTCATCCTCTTGCCATCACTGCAGCTGATGCAGTTACAGCAGGTGGAGTTCCACCGTGGAATTGGAGAGAAACCCCGGGAAATGGTAAGTTAAATTGAAGTTGGGAAATTTGCTCAACAAGCGTCTTGTTATATGTGTTTATGCTCCAAATGTATACGGATGAGTAGCATGCAAAATGTCTTGTTACTGTGTTGTCAATAGTTCGTTTATTTCAATTTCTTTTCCATTTTTTGACAGGTGTGGAGGGTCAAGCATATGGTGGTAGAGTCATATTAGTCAACTGGGGTGACTATACTAGAAGGATTGGTATCGATGGCACCGCAGATGCCATTAAGGATGCAATTAAGTCTGCTTTTAGGTTGAGAACAAAACGCTCCTTCTGGTTGGAGGATGAAGACCAGATAGTCCGAAGTCTTGACAGGGACATGCCCTTGGGGAATTACACTCTACATCTTGATGAAGGTATAGGTCATGTATCGATCATATTGATCTTAGTAGTTCCTTAGGAGAGTGGTTGAGAAGTAGCAACTCTTATTCACAGAGATCTATCTAATAATGTTTTGCTACCCCTTTCGTATTGAAAACTTGATGCTAAAGTCCAAATTTCAGGGGTGGCCATCAAAGTGTGCCTCTATGACGAGTCGGACCACATACCAGTACACACAGAGGAGAAGCTTTTCTTCACAGAAGAAGATTATCGCGAGTTTCTGTCCCGCCGGGGGTGGTCGTATCTGAGGGAGTTTGACGGGTACAGAAATATTGAAAATATGGACGACCTTCGCCCGGGTGCAATATACCGCGGTGTGAGTTGAGGGAACCGCGTTCCCTTCTCAATGTAATTGTGGATGGTTATGGACCCTTTTTTGTTCAGCGTTGCAGGTTGTGTATTATGGTAGAAGAAAGACGATATTATATTTGCACACTTGGCCTGCACTTTGCTGTTTGTAAATACAAGTCTCTACTCTTCTACACTTCATTGCCTCCTTTCCTATTCATTTCATTTATTTCTTATGGTTCTTCCGCCTCTCATTTTTTGACAAATTAAATGGCCAGCTAACCATTTCGCTTTCAGTTAATTCAAATTTTCGTTATCAAATGGCCCCTAAACATTTAATTTTCAATTAATTAATTTTCAATTAATTTATTCTTTTGACTCCCAGGAGCAAACTTTTCGGTACAACTGTCACACCAACATCAACATGGAGTGGTTCAAACCTGCTCCATGTATCTCTTGACGAGAAGGTTTCCCATCATGTGTCTCTTGACGGAACGATGTAAATATATATGTAAATTTACCTTTAATACGGAAAAAACAAAAAAAAAGGAAAAAGCAATAGCTCAACGTTTTAAAGAGGAGGTGAGCCCAAATTTTAGTTTATCATGGGCCCAAACAATATTTCGTTTTCTTGCTGCATTTCGTTGATCATGGGCCCAATGTACCAAGGATTGCTTTCATGCGATTTTAAGTGATGTCTTTCTGCTGCATTTCGAAGAGCATGGGCACAACAGAATCTATTTTATATATGGAAACTAATACATCCGATGACTTGTCTGGTACGAAATGAATACATCCAACTCCCATGTCGAAAACACCAAGAAGAAAATACATCTTACGGATAAGATAGTTCATCAGCGCACAATTTTTCATCCTCGTCCGAACCATTCTAACAAATTGTGAATAAAAGATTCACAATACCAGAAGTCCACGAAACATGGATACTGGATACCATCCCCCTCCTCTTACTGCTCGTCCCATTCGTCATTCTTGTACGACACTAGAGTGTCAACCTTGTGAATCTGCACGATCCAGCAAACAGATCAACTGTCAGCAACCATACCATTTCCTTGTTTTACGGGGAAGAGATTTCTAAATGAATGAAAATTATAAAATGGGAATGCAATGTCTGGAACTTGCCTTGGTGTCAAAGGAATGCAGTTTTACAATTTCTGGATTTGTAATCAGTTTCGGATCACTCTCGATCCAAGTGAATGGGACTGCAACATCTTTATCCGTGTATGCCAACACATCAAACATACCTAAAAGCAAGTAATCGAACAAATGAACATGATAAATACCAATATGAATAAGTAAACCATCTTCGTTTGGATAAGTGAATGTGTTTGCCTTACAGGGTTCATCAAGGCATGGCAAGTAAGTGATGCTCGAAGCAATCTGCCTCATGATTGCCTGAATCTCCCTCATGATTTCCTTGTCACTTTTTTCCCTCGACACGCTTAAATCAAACAAAACAAAACAATGAAACATGATTTAGAAATGAATAAAACAAACTGTAGTTTCATACAACAAGAGGAACTCAAAATAATCCAAAATTGAATTGAATTACCCCTGCTCGACAACCTCGCTATCAGTCTCAATGCTGAAGTTCCACCTCTCAAGAACCTCATTGGTGGCCTTGCTCATTATAACAAGAACAACTCTTTGCAACTTTCCAGATTCCAGCCATTCTTTACAAGATTCAAGATTAAAAAACATCAATCTCCAAGAACAACATATCTCAATCAAGCAATGTAGATTTAGTAGGTGCAGAATGCAGTAAACACATCGTTTCATATTTCGATATCAACCTACTAAGAAAAAATTTAGACCCACAATAACAAAACCCTAAATAGGTAGAAATTACCAGAAAGCTGAGCGGTTAGGTTGGCAATGAAGGATTTGAGGCCCTCGTCTTGAGTAAGCAACATTGGCAATCCATATTTCTTCACCTTCACAAAGCTTTCTTCAGGATACACTCCTCGATTGTACAGAATACTAAAAAATACCAAATTTCCAACCAATATTAACTTCAATATCCAATAAATACATATCCTAAATGAATCAAACACAAAAAGGAGAACATAAACAACAAAAAAAAGGACCAATATCCCATGCCCATTACCTGTTTGCCGAATATCCTGAAAGAGGGAACACAGAAAAAACACAAAACGCAGAGATTAGAAAAAGATTTCTCGGAAACCGAACAAAACCCAACAAAGATAAATGAGAATCAAATCCAATCGACGATAAATTACCGAAGAACTCGCTGGCAATGGCTGCGGAGCCACGCAGAGTGATGATGTCTTTGGTCGCTGTTTTTGAAGCCATTACTACGATGCGCTTCCAAACCCAGTAAAGATTCTATCCAATTTTCTGTTTGGCAAGTAAGAAAATTATGAATTTCCCAGACGAAAAGCGGTTTCTGAGTTATGTGCGATGAGGAGGTGGAAGAAATAGATTTTTAAGGCTTTGTGAAAATCATCGAGTGCGAATGCAACGGCTAGATTCTTGGTTTTTCAGGGATTAACGGTAACATTTTTAAATTTGCGCCACTTTATGGTATGAAATTATGAAAGTGGGCCGGGCTCTTGAGATTCCAGCGTCAGCGGGCCTTGTTTGCGATTGCGAGGCGGTCCTGTACTTTGTTGGATTTACACAAAGGCCCAAGAAGGAATAGTACCGAACCCGTTAAAACAATTTCCTTCTTCTTTTTTTAACACAATTTCTTCGTAATGCAACCATTTTCTCTTCAAATCTGAAAAATAAGTTTGATATAAAAAATTATCTCGAAAGTATTTATGGACGTAATAAAGGAGAATGAGTTGGCAAACAAAATACATGAATAATTATTTAAGTGTCTTGGAACTCGTTTGGAAATATTTTTAAAATGATTGCAAGCGATTTTAAAGAAATTTTTTTTGGTTCCAACTTGAAGTGATTCTTTTAGAAAGCATTAGTTATGTGATTCTTAAATAAAACACTTTAAGTGTTTTTTTTTTTTAAAAAAAAAAGAAGTTTGACTTGCATTTTTACTAAAAATTGATCTAAAAATATTTTTTTCACAAAAAGTGTTTTTAGCTATCTTAAAAACACTTTCAAGATGATAGTGACAACAATGGGCGTTGAATGAGAAGTCACTAACCTTATTCTCGGTCTGTATCAAAAAATATTTGTATCAACGGACTTCTCAAATCGACAACTATAGATGTCGAATGAGAAGTCCCTTAATACTTAAAAATCACTCATTCATACACAATAAGGAAATGTTAAGAAAATACTTTTTGTAGTACACAAAGCAATTAAGATTCAAATGTCACTTCACCTTACACATGTTATGTGTTATATACAATACAATGGAAAGGGAAGACTTTCTCCACGAAATAACCCGCTGCTCCTCTCATCCTCTCTCGTACAAAGCCAAACCCAAAACCCCTTCTCAGTGCCGCCGACTTTTTTCTTGGGTTAGGGTTGGTGGCAACCTCTTCTTTCTAATGTTTTCCCACTTCTTCCTTTCCTTTTTATTAGCTATGTATACTGCTCTTTCGACACCCATGGTTGTCGATTTTGGCATCCTTATTTCTCGACTTTCTTTGTAGTTTTCTCGGCGTTCTTTGCTGTTTTCCGGTGTTTTTGCCGTCTCTCGATGTTTTTCACAATGTTTTGCGTTTTGATAAACCCAATCCCCATCTGATCATCTTCCATTGCTCCTCCTTCTCACTTGCCATCCCTCCCACAACCTATGCTCAAGGCTAAGGCGACACACATGTTTTGGTCCTCAGACCTAAGCCTTCGTTCATGGCTCCGCACCCTACCGACATGCCAAAAATTCAGGGCCAAGCGTGATGCGGCTTTGCCTAAAACGAGGGTGTTTAAGATGCCCCTTGCCCCACCCTTCCCATTTATTTTGGTTTTTGGTTCTACATGCAAGGGCTTGTGTTGGTAGTTTAGATCTGTTGGCTCTTCTCCGGTGTGGCGGTGAAATTTGGTTAGGAGATTTTCCTTATTGCTATGATACCGCCGACGAATTCAACGCGTAGATGATTTTCTTCGGGCAGCTAGCCTTGTGGTCGTTGGTAAGGTGATGGTGATCGGCCTTTTCGGTTTGATGATTAGGGTTTTTCTTCAGCCTTTTTGCTGAATGGGCTTTGGCTATCCCATCCTTATTAGGCTAGTTTGATGTAATTGTTTTGGGTTTTTCTCATTCAAGGAAGTTTTTTGTTTTTCGAGAAAATAATGGAAAGAGAGATATTCATTTTATCTGTCAAAATTTAGAATAGTGCGATTCATATAACTATTTTTACTTCTGACACACTCTTATTAATTACTATTGATCTTCTTTAATTCATTCAATCTGACGGTTGAAATTGAGAGGAATATAAAAGTAAAAATGGCTGTGTGAAGACTACAATTAATCCATGCATGCAGGAATCAGGATGACATAAAATAAGGGCACACACCTATGTGGCCTGAGTCAGTGTAGACCGCATTCAAACCCTAGCAAAAGCCTAACTATGATTCTCATATGATATAACATAACCCTAATACTTACTGTTCTTGAGTCTTGACCCCTCCATTTTCGAATCTCGATATCTGCATGCAATTGGAACTCGGAATATAAATTCATGACCTAAACTATATTATCTCCAATAATGCGCATTGCAGTACATGCCAGCTGCTGAAACTTCCAAGATTTTGTGCGCATATGTACACACAAACACATATAGATTGTTACGTTTTTGGTGAAATATATATAGAGTTAGATAGCATAGCAAGACAGAAAGCTAACTTCTGCAGGTACACAAATGTATGTATATATATGGTCATTGCCCTAGTGCGTTTGTTGTTTTGTGTGGGGTGGGTGGGGTGGGGTGGGTATGTGTGGTGGGTTTCATAATATATGCAAATTGTCAAAACTTCTGTGGCCAAACTTAAAAGTGGTTCAAACTAAAGAAAACATGAAGATTCATCAGCTGCTCTGGTGCTTTCCAGGAAATGGTACACAGGCGTGAAATCAAAACTCAAAGGGCTGGTATTTTATGGGTAAGTGCATGCGTGCGTGGTCCTCTCTGATTCCTTTTCAGCCAGGGCTACTATATATTTCAAAGAAAATTCGATATATCTTAATACGAACCTCCTTTTCTTCAGAAAAATGTCAACGTTATGTGTTCATTTCCTCATTTCTGCAAAACACTGTAATCTATAAATGTCTGGTTTACATTTCGACCTAATTTCCTGGAATTTGTGCGATCATTGTAGTCTGTTTTGTTTTGGAAACTGATGTGCATGGGTTTGGTAATTTGGTCATGGCCTCTACTTCAATCACAAACGAGAAATGCAAAGGAGATTTTCTCAAAAGAGAAACTTTTTTATGAATTTTCTTTCACCTCATAGTTTAACGTCAGTTAAAAAAATATGAGGTGACAGAGAATTCATGGAGAGTCCCCTCAGCATTTTTAATCACAATATTATATGTATCCTTCAACCATAAATATTAGGATTTACAAATCTCTTTTGTTGAAATAGGAAAATTAATACAATAGATCGGAAATCTCTTAAATGCCCTTTATACATATATACCACCTAAAACAAGGCGATCAATATAAGGATTTGAATACCAAAGCAAAGATGATACATTGAATTGAAAGTTGTCGTACATGTAGTTTTAAGTGAGATATAACATGAACATTTGAGATATTTTTCGTTTCAAAATTTGTATGGATCGTCTTATACGAACAAAAGGAGCTGCCGTTTAACTCATTTTTCTAATTTCATGTTTTATATTCAATATGCTAGTTCAGAATATTCGGGTCAGGTTTGAGATATGCACTCAAAATATATAAACGAAATATATCCTTTCTGCCGTTGTGGATAAAATATATAAACGACATATATCCTTTCTGGTGTCACAATTTAATTAATTCCAAATATAATAATCATGTACCACAAAAGGAGGCCAATAGACGCATGTGGGTTGGATAGAAAAGATAAACAAAAGCAACTTGAGAGATAGCAGCAGAAAATAAAATAATAGTGGTGGTATCAACCCATTTCTTTTAGTTATTGCAAAATTTTCGAACGTTAAATTAAATAAATTAAAAAGTATTAAAGAACTACAATTATCAAAAATGCGTAACAAATAAAAAAAGTTGTGTAGATTGAACCATCTAAAATAAAAGAGACACAAATGATAACATTCATACAAGTGAACGTAGATCACACTGTATATAATATTTATATAATGAGCCATTGCATAGTGCCATTGCAAAAAATGAAAAGCTGGCTCACTATAATCTAAGATATAACTTTCAGGAATCCGGATTTTCTCCGGATTCTTTTTTATGAAAATTTCAAGAATTCGTAAATTATATTCGTTTATCGTATATCGTGTAGTCAGAAATTATTTTAAATATATATATATTTTAAATTAAATATAAAAAATATCTGACATAAACTAACCGTATGATGTACAATAAATAAACACGATTAACGAATCCCAGAATCCTCACCAAAAAAATCCAAAGAGGATCCTGTTGGTACTTTGAGCAATGAGGATTGGTATTTTTAAAAGGGGAATTGTTATTAGCACTCTAAAAATCTCATTCTACACTTCAAACTTTCTATATTAGGAAAGAAAAATACACTTATGAAAAATGTAGAATGAGATTTTGAAAGTATCAATCATACTTCCCTTTAAAAGTACGCATTATTGATTATCCCACATCGAAAACATCATGAAGTTAAATCTTTTTAATATTAAATGACTGTACCTCTATTTGCATGAAAGCCTTTATACAAAGTCTTGTACAAATAATTAAGTTAAAGATAATCATGCGATGTTGATTAGTAGTGATCATTGGACTGCTTCTGAATATTTTAAGAGTAGTATTATTCACATTATCCTTCACATATTCTTAATTTTTGTCCTTTAATTTTTATCATTTCATTCGATCTAACAAAAATAAAAAAAGGAGCACCACCCTATTTTAACACCTAATTTGTTTAGAGCATTCCCAAGAGAGACATTAAAAGATAAATGTTAAATGTTAATTTGATGGCTGACATGACAATACCATGTTTTCTTTTCCTCCAACCCATATTTTTTTTGTTATAAATGATATTTGCATGACTCATTTTTAGAAAGAAAATTCATTAAAATAAAATTTTAAAATCTTTTTAAAGATGCATGCATGAAATTTAAAAAAAGTAAAAATCTTTTTGAAACATTACCACATTCATGGAAATGAATTTTCTCCGGATCCCTTCCACCTAATCCTCCTCATCAAATAATCCGGACCCTTGAAATTTGATTCAACGGCTACAAACACGGGTCCACTCTAAAAGTTATAATAACTTTAGCCGTTTGATCAAATTTCAAGAATTCGAATTATTTGAATAGAAGAATTAGATGGAAGGGATTCGGAGAGAATCCCTTTCCCACATTCATTTCAAAACCTTTATCTATAAGACAAAAATAGGAGTTTGGTCTATTTTCCACCCTCTACCCATAAGCTTTTCAAATTTACTACTATTCATCTTTTTTCATTAGTTTTACAATTTCTACTCATTTTCATGTCTTTTATGTCAATGTGTGTTTTTTGGTATTGAAAGTCCTATCTGTGTAATAGGGTTTGTGTCAACCCTAGTAGTGCTTTATCTAGTTGTATAAATGTCTTATCTTGTTGGCAGCTTGTTGGCAGCTAATAGGGTTTGTGTCAACCCTAGTAGTGTTTTATCTAGTTGTATAAATGTCTTATCTTGTTGGCAGCTTGTTGGCAGCTGGTTGACAGCTGATTGGCAGCTCCTTAATTCAAGGAGCTTAATTATGTTTCCTATGTCGACTTCTTAGCTTGATTCAAGGAAGTTCTAGGTTAGAGTCTTGAGTGTTGAGTGTAGTTTGCAACTCACTCAAACTCCTCTATATATTTGTATCATGTTTCTGTTCCTTGTACGACAACAATATACAAAATACACAAACTTCAAAAGTTAACATGGTATCAGAGCAGGCATCCCTCTGAAGCCTGTCTTTGAATATCTTACGCTGTGATTTCTCTTTAGCAAAACTATGGCTGATGAGCATTCGGAGGAAGAGAGCATCATTGCTTCTCCTTCCACTCACATCTCTGAAATGGATATCAATCCAAATCAACGACTCAGTTCAGTGTTACTGAATGAGTTCAACTATTTACCGTGGGCAAGAGCGGTTAGTCTCGCACTAGGTGGAAGATCCAAACTGGGTTTCATCGATGGCAGTTTTCCTGCTCCTGGAGTCACTTCTCCTGAATATGGAGGGTGGCTTTGCAAAGATCAGCTGGTCATGTCATGGCTGCTTAATTCCATGGAAAGGAAGATTGCTGAGATCTTCAGCTATTCCGAATCGTCACTCACTCTCTGGACAACAGTGAAGGAGATGTATGGTAATCAAAATAATTCTGCCCGCATTTTTCAACTCAAGAAGGATATCTCCAGCGTTCAACAAGAAGGTAAAACCTTTGTTCAACATCTTGGCTCTCTAAGAAGCATGTGGAATGAGCTGGATGTCTATAGACCTCACACCATTGATCCCACGGTGCTTCTTAAAAGAGCTGAAGAAGATAAGATATTTCAATTGCTGTCTAGTCTGAGCTCAGACTATGAGGATTTGAGAAGCCATATCCTCATGAATCCTGAGCTACCATCCTTCACTAGCATTTGTGCAACCATCCAACGTGAGGAAGTAAGAAGAAAAGTCATGAACAATGGTACAAAAACCATTGTGACTGAAGCTAGGGCATATCTGACAAATGAAAAAAGATACAAAGGAAAAAACCCCCATCTAAAGTGCCTACACTGTGACAACATCGGGCATGTGAGAGATAAGTGCTGGATTCTCCATCCAGAACTTAAGCCAGATTTCATGAAGGACAAAACCACGCAGAAGACAAGTCGAGCACATCCTCGTGCCAACATTTCATCATCTTCATCTTTCAACAGTTCTGATCCATACAAACAGTTCACTGCAAATCCTGCTACTCTTATAAATGAGTTCGCAGCCTATCTCCATCAAAAGAAGGGTAGGGAAGATCGAGCTGCTGAACATGAAGATGGAAGTACCTCGGCATTGCTTGGCAAGTTTGCTGGTTTCCTGGCTGATGCTGATCACTTACCTCAACAAGGCATGAAAGGTATCATGAATGCTTTCAAAACTGCTCTTAAAATGAATGAGTTGCATGATTTTTGGGTTGTAGATTCAGGTGCCACAGATCACATGACTAATCAAGTGTCAAAATTCCATAAATTCGAGAAACTTCATAAACCATCACATGTGTCTGTAGCTAATGGTGAAGGTGCTAGGATTGTAGGCAAGGGAAAAATTCACTTGATATCTGATCAAATAGAGTCCATGGCCTTATACGTGCCTTCGTTTCCATTCCAACTTCTCTCAGTAGGGAAAATCACAAATTCCTTAAACTGCTTAGCCATTTTTTCACCAGAAAATGTCATTTTTCAGGATCTTGTCACCAAGAGGAAGATTGGTGAAGGATTTTACCTAGATGGTCTCTATTACATCTCGAAAAGCTCTCCCAGTGGATTACAAGCAAAGTCCATACCCGTACATGTCTCCATTCAAGACCAGTTTTTGTGGCACCAGCGATTAGCACACCCATCTCAACATGTTTTGTCCACATTGTTTCCAGATTTAGACAAAGAACAAATTCATTGTGAAACTTGCCACATGTCAAAGGCAACAAAGCTACCCCTTCGTTCATCTTTGTCTAGAGTTTTTCATCTTTTTGAACTTGTACACTCGGATGTATGGGGACCAACTAGTGAGTCTTTTGATGGTTACAAATATTTCATAACCTTTGTTGATGACTATTCAAGAGCAACTTGGTTATATTTGTTAAAATCAAAGAGTGAAGTGATGGAAGTGTTTAAAGACTTTCATAGTCTTGTTAAAAACCATTTTTCCTCTCAAATCAAAACACTAAGGTCTGATAATGGCACCGAATACATGTCCCAAGTCATGACTCAATATTTGAGCAATAATGGCATCATGCATCAAACTAGTTGTGTTGGCACACCTCAACAAAATGGTATTGCCGAGAGAAAAAATCGAGATCTCCTTGAAAAAACTAGGTCATTGATGTTTCAAATGAATGTACCTAAACGTTTTTGGTCTCAAAGTGTTATGGCAGCCACTTATCTGATCAACAGGTTACCTAGCAGGGTTTTGGGGTTCAAATCACCAATGGAAATTGTAAAGAACAGGAAAATAGACTTGTCACACCTTAAAGTCTTTGGATGCATTTGTTTTGTCCATGTTCAGTCCTTGCATCGAGACAAACTTGACCCGAGAGCAACCAAATGCATTTTCCTTGGTTACTCATCCACACAAAAGGGATACAAATGTTACAATCCACAACTTAAGAGGTTAATTGTTTCCAAGGATGTCAGATTTCATGAAACTAACCCTTATTACAGCCAAGCTCTGGATAGTTCAAGTGAGGGGGAGAATTACTTGGATTTGTTTCCATTGCCAAGAACTGAAATCCTTGCCACTGAAGTACCTGATGCAATGGTGCCTGTTCATCACACAAATGTCCCTACTGAAAATGACAACCAAGCCTCAAGTAATGATACCAACAATTCTGAATCAATCCACAGTATTGCTCCTGAGGAATCATCCTACGAGTTGCAATCGACTGCACCTCGACGCAATCCTACTCGTGAAAGACATCCTCCAGCAAGACTGCAAGACTTTGTCACTTACAAACCAAGACATCCACTGTCTCACTACGTGTCCTATCACAAAATGTCTCCTAAACACACTGCTTTCCTGTGTACTATATCTGAACATGTTGAGCCTCAGTCATTCCAAGAAGCAAATCAATCACCAGTTTGGCAGCAAGCCATGCAAGATGAACTGAATGCCCTTGATCAACACAAAACCTGGAGCATTGAGACACTGCCTAAGGGAAAGAAGACAGTAGGTTGCAGGTGGATATACAAGGTTAAATTCAACTCAAATGGATCCATAGAAAGACACAAGGCAAGATTGGTGGCTCGTGGCTTTACTCAAACATTTGATGTGGACTACAAAGAAACATTCGCCCCTGTTGCAAAGATGAACTCTGTAAGAGTACTACTTTCAGTTGCTGTTAACAAAGGATGGCCTATGTTTCAAATGGACGTAAAGAACGCCTTCTTACATGGTGAGCTTGAAGAAGAAGTCTTCATGAGGTTACCCCCAGGCCATCCTCAAAGTCATGAACCTGATCTTGTGTGCAGATTGCACAAATCAATTTATGGTCTTAAACAGTCACCAAGAGCTTGGTATGCCAAGCTAAGTTCAGTCCTCACAACGGTTGGTTTTAAAAGAAGCAATGCAGACTCTTCATTGTTCGTACGCACGGGCACTGCTGGGAAACTGGTCGTTCTTGTCTATGTCGATGATTTAATCATCACAGGAGATAACATGGATGAAATAACTAAGCTCAAGCATTCACTGCAACAACGTTTTGCCATCAAAGATCTTGGCATACTCAGATATTTTCTTGGCATCGAAATGGCTACCTCTCCCAAGGGTTTCTTTCTCAGCCAACGGAAATATGTTCTGGACCTTCTCAAGGAAGCAAACATGAGTGATGCTAAACCTGTCAATACACCTCTTGACACAAAACTCAAACTTAGCTTGGAAGGACAACCACTGCCCAACATCAGCTATTATCAGCGTCTTGTGGGTAAGCTGATCTACTTGACTATTACAAGGCCTGACATAGCCTATTCAGTAAGCATTGCTAGCCAATTTATGCACTCTCCCACCATGGAGCATTTTAACCTTGTCAAGAGACTACTTCGGTATCTCAAAGGTTCAATAGGTCGTGGCATCATCATGAAAAAGAATGAGAGCACTGAGATCACAGGTTATTGTGATGCTGATTGGGCTGGTAACTCTATTGATCGTAAGTCTACAACGGGGTATTGCACATTTGTGGGAGGCAATCTTGTTACCTGGAAAAGTAAAAAGCAAGCCGTAGTTGCTCGATCCAGCACTGAGGCTGAATATCGCGCCATGGCATCTACTGCCTGTGAACTAATATGGCTAAAAGGTTTGCTGTGCGACTTAGGTGTCTCTACTACTCAGTCCATGTCTCTTTTCTGTGATAACCAAGCGGCAATGCACATTGCGTCCAACCCCGTCTTCCACGAGAGAACCAAGCACATCGAAGTTGATTGTCACTATGTCCGTGCACAGGTACAATCACAGGTAATCAAAACTCATTTTGTCAAGAGCTACGATCAACTCGCAGACCTATTCACTAAACCTTTAGCATCACCTCAGTTTCAGCGGCTTCTCGACAAGCTTGGATCCATCAACCTCCTGGATCCAGCTTGAGGGGGAGTATTGAAAGTCCTATCTGTGTAATAGGGTTTGTGTCAACCCTAGTAGTGCTTTATCTAGTTGTATAAATGTCTTATCTTGTTGGCAGCTTGTTGGCAGCTAATAGGGTTTGTGTCAACCCTAGTAGTGTTTTATCTAGTTGTATAAATGTCTTATCTTGTTGGCAGCTTGTTGGCAGCTGGTTGACAGCTGATTGGCAGCTCCTTAATTCAAGGAGCTTAATTATGTTTCCTATGTCGACTTCTTAGCTTGATTCAAGGAAGTTCTAGGTTAGAGTCTTGAGTGTTGAGTGTAGTTTGCAACTCACTCAAACTCCTCTATATATTTGTATCATGTTTCTGTTCCTTGTACGACAACAATATACAAAATACACAAACTTCAAAAGTTAACATTTGGTCTGCACAAAACCAGTTGTGGTCAAGTTCAAAGAATGTGGGAAACTGTCAAATTTGGCCAACTCAACTAGTAGTAGTTGCTTTGCTGTTAAAGCCGCAAGGGGATCAGCATTAGCAGCCATGACAAGTGATTGGTCATGAAAATTTTATTTTATTTAGTTTTTCATGTAAATATTAAGTGGTGATTAGATGGAAATTGGTAATGACAGGGCAGATATTTGGCACGGGGGCCGCACACATTTACAGTGGGTTTGCTCTTACCCGGCAGACGGCCATGTCCCCACCACAGCGTGTTTGCTACAGTTAAAGTAAGTCGGATGGTCCGGACCACCGGCTAGCCACACGCCCTCAGCAACTTTTGTCTCACCAAATCATCGTCCTCTTTTCTTATTCCTGATGACTAAAAAACAACTTGGGTAAGAATGTTCTACCACTTGTCACTTACGTGTTCTATAACTTGTTATATGGATTTTATGATACTTTCACTTAAGGGCAATTGATCACATTTAGCCCAAAATTAATAAAATTAGTCTTCAGCTAAGGGCGATAGGTCTCCTTTAATCCTAAATTAACAAAATTAGTCTCAAACTAAAAGGCTAAAAGTAAATTAGGTTAAGTTTGGCCGCATAACAGACAACTTATATCTCTAGGGAAAATTAAGTTATACCTAAAAAAGTTACAAAATATGAAGGAATACATGGAACAATGCATGGTTGAAGGTGGAAAAATTTAGTCCTAAGCAGTTTTTAAAATATCAATTGTTAGAGGTAAAACATTGGCAAAAGAGCATCTCAAACGCAAGAACTCAAATCTCATATTTGAGTCCAAATATAAGACAAAGCATCTCCAATGCACATCGGATTTAAAACTCATATTTGAGTTTTGAGGCAACACGTCTCATTTTATGAGATAAAGAATGAAAAACTTAAAATACAAACACATTATAACTTATAACATATGTGCCACTAAATTTTTGTCACTTACGTGCCTACTTTTGGGAGTTATGATGTGTAGAATCGCACAAAAAGTTTCTCAAAGGGTTGTTCTTATCTACCAATATTTTCGTGCTGATCTTGTAGTTAGGTTTTAATAGTTAAAGTTTTGACTTGAAAACGACAAAATCAATATAATGAAGACGAGGAATGCTAAAAATACTCTATCAAAAGTGAGACTCTTCATGAATTCTCTACCGCTTCATGTTTATTTTCACAATATGAGGTTGGCACAAAAATTAAAGTAATAAATATAATGCTGGCGCACTATTCATATTATTTTTGCTAGATGGGTACCAAGAACTCCATTTTTAATGAATTCTGGGTCAGGGCGCTTAGCAGCCCTTACTTTCACATTTATTCTACTGTGAAGTAATAGAGAGTTCATAAAAATTCTCACTTTAAAATACAATACTCTCAGCATTTCTCTTTCTCTATAATGAAAACACGTGTTTAACAATGTATTATCTATATCCTTGAAATGAAGACATGCATGAACACATTCTTTTTTTTTTTTTTTTAAGAAAACTAATGAAAATGATTTGAAAATTATGAGTTTTAACGGTAAAGATAAAATAAAAGGTAAAATGAATAATACGAAGATTGACTTTTTAGTGTGAATTTCATTAAAATAAACAGTATCATAAACTTTCTGTTAAAATTCCTTTATTTTTTGTTTTGTTGATGAAATGACGGACGGCTTCTTTAATTCGAAGAAAACTGAAGGGTTGAAAAATTGAAAGGTTGAAAATTCAAAAGATAGGCCAAGATAGTGAAATGACATATATATATATATATAAAAGTAAATATGGATGTTAATAAGATTCTTGTCCTCCATCATATTTTAAAGAAATCAATGATTACATTACTTGATGGGAAAAAAAGATTCGTAGACAAATATTGGAATGATGTGATGCGGATACTTCATTTTTAGTAGTACATGAGTAGGCATGCCTTCAGGAATATTTTTGTTGACCACTATGAAGGAAAATTTTTGTTGACCACTATGAAGTGACGACGATGTTTATATCTTATTAATTATTGTAAGATGAATTTAAATTTCAAGATTTTTATAATAAATAGATATAATATTTTAATATTTTAATTTATTCAATGATAATAAGTAATATAATGAACATTACCATTACTTAAAGTTAGTGAGCAAAATTGCACGCTTATTCTTCTCTCTAATCTTCCATTGTTTTCATTTTCCTTCTTAAACTGAATTGATTATTTTTATATTTGTTCTATCTTCCATAAACTTTTAAATATACAACAATATTTTGCCAAAAGAGCATTTATTTTTTCATAAACTTTGGAAAAGTATGTATAGGATTGGCGGGTCCTATTGATTTTGGGTGTTTTTTTTTTCTTTTTTTCTCTGTCAAATGATAACTTTTATTAAATTCTAATAGAAACGTTTACATCTTCAGTAAAAATATTAAATAAAAATTTTGGATCAAAAACATCCCAACGGAAAACACCTTCATGTGAGGCAACATATGAGGCTACAACATGAGCAACGGCATTTCCATTCCGCTCGACAAACACAAACCTCACCTCTCATAATTGAGATGTCAAATGACCAATATCATGGATAAAACACTCCAAAGTAGCATCTACCACATACTCCTCATTAAGCATACTAATCATCACCTGAGAGTCAGACTCAATCTCCACTTCATTACAACCCATCTCATATTGATTTTGGGTATGACCACATGAGAACCAAACTTGAGACTTCTCATTGATATAATAAAAAAGAAAAGGAAAAATGAGGTTCCCATCCCTATTTTTCCTTCTCAATTGATTAAAATCTTATTCCTTTTCAATTTTTGATCAAGGTCCTTAGATTTTAAAAAACGTCATTAATTATTCCAATAATAAAATATTTTTTAAATAAGTAAATATATTTATTTAGTGTTAGAAACGTTACATTTGGTATATTCATATTTATGGCTAAATTTTTTTATCATATATTTTTATTTTTAGTTTGTACCCATTTTTAATTTGCAACCCTTTTTTTTTTAATTTGTACCCATTTTCTTTTTTAATTTGTACCCATATATTAATTCCTTTTTGTGCCCATATTTTTAAACTTTTATTTGTATTTGTACCTATTTTTAATTTTGCTAAATGTACCCATGCTAATTATATGTATTTATTTTATGTTTTAGAATATATCAATAGTTATTTTTTAAAATATGTTAATTCTTATGTGGGTACATTATTATTATGTTTTTTTTTTTGCTATACTTTTTGTCACATCCCGGCCCGGGACGGATCACTTCCCGGGCCCGCTCCACCACCGTAACATGATATTGTCCGCTTTGGGCTTACCATTCCCTCACGGTTTTGTTTTTGGGAACTCACGAGCAACTTCCCAGTGGGTCACCCATCATGGGATTGCTCTAGCCCCCTTATCGCTTAACTTTGGAGTTCCTACGGAACCCGAAGCTAGTGAGCTCCCAAAAGGCCTCGTGCTAGGTAAGGATGAGAATATACATATAAGGATCACTCCTCTGGGCGATGTGGGATGTTACAATCCACCCCCCTTAGGGGCCCGACGTCCTCGTCGGCACATACGCTACCAGGGTTAGGCTCTGATACCAAATTGTCACATCCCTACCCAGGGCGGATCACTTCCCGGGCCCGCTCCACCATCGTAGCACGATATTGTCCGCTTTGGGCTTACCATTCCCTCACGGTTTTGTTTTTGGGAACTCACGAGCAACTTCCCAGTGGGTCACCCATCGTGGGATTCCTCTAGCCCCCTTCTCGCTTAACTTCGGAGTTCCTACGGAACCCGAAGCCAGTGAGCTCCCAAAAGGCCTCGTGCTAAGTAAGGATGAGAATATACATATAAGGATCACTCCCCTGGGCGATGTGGGATGTTACAATCCACCCCCCTTAGGGGCCCGACGTCCTCGTCGGCACATACGCTACCAGGGTTAGGCTCTGATACCAAATTATCACATCCCGGCCCAGGGCGGATCACTTCCCGGGCCCGCTCCACCACCGTAGCACGATATTGTCCGCTTTGGGCTTACCATTCCCTCACGGTTTTGTTTTTGAAAACTCACGAGCAACTTCCCAGTGGGTCACCCATCATGGGATTGCTCTAGCCCCCTTCTCGCTTAACTTCGGAGTTCCTACGGAGCCCGAAGCTAGTGAGCTCCCAAAAGGCCTCGTGCTAGGTAAGGATGGGAATATACATATAAGGATCACTCCTCTGAGCGATGTGGGATGTTACAATTTTTGTGAAGAACAATATTACTTTAAAATTGATTTTTAACTATTTATTATATTTTAAAAATATTATTTGAATTTGTTTAGATTTCATAATTTGTGAGAAATTAAATGCATAATTGTAAGAGTTAAATCTCTTAAATGATGCTAAGGACCTCGATCGAAATATTTAAACAAACAAAATTTCAATCTAACAATTAGGTTGATTACGGACTAGAATCAAAATAACCAAAAATGAGTTTTCTATTTTTAATTTTATTAAACAAAATGAAAATTGAAAACAATCAAATGTCCATTTAATAATTAGTCGAAGCCAAATTAGACTTGGCTTTCCAATAACAGTTTTAATTCATTTTTTCTTGGCGACTGGAGAAAATTGCAAGTTGAAAAGTATTACGGGCAAGGATCCTTTATATGGGGATTTGGAGGATCAATCCATCGTGTTCATTCATCGTACATTATGCAACTAATTTTCGTCAAGTATTGTTTATATTTAATTTTAAATAATTTTTAATTGCACAATGTATGATAAACGGACATGATTGATTGATCTTTTGGATCCCCACAAATAGGATCCAAACAGGATCTTATTCCATGTATTACCAATACTAGCTAGTAGCTATCAGGAATAATTCACAATAAATTTCTGCATGTATAAAATTAAAAGTTCAAAACCCACATAGTTCACTCTTCCAAAGTAGCTAGTCCTCTCTTATTTAAGGTTGATACGTTGTATGGACATGGACACGAAGATACGACACGACACGATGAAGATATATCAAATTTTAAAAAACGAAAACACGATATGACATGAATACGGTGTTAAAAATATACACAAAAAATTAAATATACCTAAAATATTATAAAATAACCATCCAAATTTATTACTCACGTACAAATTTATATTATTAGACCCAAACCTTCGGTTATGTACTTATGTTGGCACATCTACAATTTAATTATTGAATAATAAAAAAAACCAAACAATGCCAAGGTCATCCGAGAAAACAAAATTGATGTGCTCAATAATTACAAATAGAAACTAAATAATATTAAACCATCACCGGATGGTCTATTAGTTGGGAATGAATTTCAGATGGCATGTCATGAGTTTGATTTTCGATGCTTGTAAATTATACGATGGTGGTTAGGAGAAGACTAAAATGCATCTGTGAGTTTTCCCAACCCTTGAAAAAAATAGATTGGAGCGAAGAACTAAATAATATTATAGTTTACATGAGGCCACAACCACATATAATATATTATAATGGAAAAATTAGGTTTCCATCCCTATTTTTCCTCCTCCATTAATTAAACCTTATTCTTTTTCAATTTTTGATCAAGGTCCTTAGATTTTAAAAAACGCCATTAATTATTCCAATAATAAAATATGTTAATTATTATGTGGGTACATTATTATTATTATTTTTTTGCTAGACTTTTTTGTAAAGAACAATATTACTCTGAAGTTGATTTTTAACTATTTATTATATTTTAAAAATATTATTTGAATTTTTTTAGATTTCATAATTTGTGAGACATTAAATGCATAATTGCATGAGTTAAATATCTTAAATGATGTTAAGGACTTCGAACAAAATATTTAAACAAACAAGATTTCAATCTAACAATTAGGTTGATTAGGGACCGGAACCAAAATAACCACAAACGAGTTTTCTATTTTTAATTTTATTAAACAAAATGAAAATTGAAAACCAAACGTTTTTATCAAATGTCCCCTTAATAATCAGTCAAAGCCAAATTGGACTTGGCTTTCCAACAACAATTTTAATTCATTTTTTCTTGGCGACCGGAGAAAATTGCAAGTCTTGAAGTTGAAAAGTATTACGAACAAGGATCTTCTTTGAATTTTTTTTGTGGGAATCCGAATGATCAATTAGCTGTGTTCGTTCATTGTACATCGTGCGATTAATTTTCATCAGGTACTGTTTATATTTAATTTTAAATACAAAATTTAAAATAATTTTAACCTACGATATACGATGAACAGACACGATTGATTGATCATTTGAATCCTCACAAATAAGATCCTATTCCAAGTATTACCAGTACTAGCTAGTAGGTATCATGAATAATTCACAATAAATTTCTGCATGTATAAAATTAAAAGTTCAAAACCCACATAGTTTCACTCTTCCTCAGTAGCTAGTCTCTCTTATTTAAGGCTAATACGTTGTATGGACGTAGAAATAGAGATACGGCACGACACAACGAAGATATATTAAATTAAAAAAACGAAAATACCATACGACATGAATATGTTGTTGAAAATATACACAAAAAATTAAATATACCAAAAATATTATAAAATAAACATTCAAATTTATTACTCAAGTACAAATTTATATTATTGGACCCAAACCTTCAGTTATGTACTTATGTTGGCACATCTACAATTTAATTATTAAATTAAAAAAAAAAAAAAAAAACCAAACAATGCCAAAGTCATCCGAGAAAACAAAATTGATGTGCTCAATAATTACAAATGGAAACTAAATAATATTTAACCATCACCGGATGGTCTATTAGTTAGGAATGAATTTCACAAGGTACGTCATAAGTTTGATTTTATGTGCTTGTAAATTACATGATGGTAGTTAGGGGAATACTAAAATGTCTCTGTGAGTCTTCCCAACCCTTAAAAAAATAGATTGCCAGGGCGAATAACTAAATAATATTACAGTTTACATGAGGCCACAACCACATAATATATTATAATAAATATATCATTAAACTATAGTGTTGTGGTTCTGCGGTAAAAATGTCTTTATCTCTACTAATTAATAAAAAACTCATTGTCAACCAAAACCCTATGAAATTATTAATTTACATGAATAAGATATATAGGGCAGAAATGTAATTTCATACAACCAAATTTTGCTGTTTTTTTTTTCAAAACCTCACATACATGTAATCTTAACATATCTCTAATTAAAAAAAAAAAAAAAAAAAAAAAAAAAAAAACTTCCCACTCTCAGATTCTCTATCACTCTCTTCCTCTCTCTTTCTATTTCAAAAACAAAAATCAAGATCTAAAAATAAGAAAAACTTGCCACTTATACTATGGTCTAGTGATATTTTTCTTCACTTGTAAGTGAGAGGTCTTAGGTTCAATTCTCACCAAAGACGAATTTGAACCACATTATTGCTAATCCATTGTGACGCTAAGCCCATCCCTTTCCCTTAGTGTAGATAATATCGTTTGTTAAAAAAAAAAAACTCAAGCTTCTTCTACGAATAATCAATGGGTAATGTTAGAGAGACTAAATTGGTAGACAAAATTTGCAAACAAAATAATATGTCACCAATAGTGAATGAGCACGTTTATCGACACTTCAGTAATAATCTAATTATCAATTTCTATGTCATTTGGTTTACCAAATTTTGTTTACGGATTTAATCTCTCCAGCATTACTCTAATCAAACTAAATTATTAGGATAAGGATAATGTTAGGGAGACCAAAATTTTAAACCAAATTTGCAAAACCAAATGATGTGTCACTAATAGGAAATAAGCACGTTAATCAATACTTAAGTAATAATCCAATTATCAACGTCCACATCATTGGCTTACCAAATTTGGTTTAGAAATTTGTTCTTACTAGCATTACCCAATTATTAACCAAGTTCACCATGTAGTCGAATTATTTTATACAAATAGGAAGCGTGAAATGCCAATTTGTTTTTGAATTATCACCTAAATGAAAATTAGGTTCCTAAATTATTTTATTTTATTTTTCAGAAAAATCAATCATTCAATTATAAAAATCTACTAATTATATTCCTAATATTAGATTTGAAGCTAATGTATTCAATTTTTCGTCAATTTAAGTCACATTGCTTGCATGTGATACACATTGGAAGGTAGATTGATAATTTTTCATAAAGAAATAGTGTATGAAGAGTAAATTAGACGTTAGATTTGCAACCTATATGAAATTAGACGTTAGAGTTGATGAAAAATTAGATAAAATAGCTTTGAAAATAATAGTATAAACGAAATTAATAATTTTTAATGAATTTAATGACTTATTTTATTAAATCGGCACATCATCCAAATAGGAATGTTAAAATTCCAAATTCATACAGCCTACGTTCCTCTGTGCGTGTTCTTTACAGGAATCCAAAGGCACTATTCAGAGTCTCACAGAGAGAGGAAAGAGAGACCCACCAGCAGCACTAGATGTAAAGCATTCAGCAACTTTGATTCTTCCTCGTCACTACCCTCCCTCCACGTGCTTCCTCTCGTACTTTCACAGGTTCGCTTCTTTAAAAACGTACCCAGGTTACCATTTTTCTTTGTTTTCCTCTCCATTTAATATAATCCCAAAATTTTTGTTTGCACCTGCGGCATTTCAATGGCGATTGGGTTGTTGGGTTTCAATCTTTTGCTTCTTATCTGAATTGGGTTCCCATTGTTCTTATACAATTGGCCTTTTTTATGCAGGTCTCGTCGATTAAACTCTCCCTGTACGTAGAAGAAGCCAGAGTTTTTCATATTCTTTGAGTTGGGTTTGTTAGATTTTCAAAAAGTTTCTGAATTTATTTCTGCCATTGATGGATGTCTCACTGGAGATTGCGAATGTAGCTTTTTTCATAGTGTTATTAACGTGGGTTTTGCTTGATATTATGAGAGGAAGAAGAAATGGTAGCCAAACAGGTCTGAGATATAGAGCAGAAGACAGAGGGTGCAAATTTCCTGATTTGGTCACCTTTTCAGCAAATGCTTTAATCTCAAGCTTTTACCTTGGTTTTGGGATTTATGAGTATTGGAGTGGTAGAATTGTAAGCTGTAAATCCATCTTCTCAGGCATGACTTGGGTTTTGGCCACAGTAGTTACAGTTTACTCAATGATTTACAGAGCTCACAGTGAGCCAAAAAGGTGGCCTTCGGTCCTCAGTTTCTGGTGGATCTTTTCCTGCATTTTTTACTCACTTTCTGTGTGCTTTTACCTCATTGCTCGCTTCAAATTCTACAATTTTCCAGAGATTTTCCCAAAGGCCAGTTTAGTCAATTTCGCTTCGTTTCCTTTGTCAATACTGCTTTGTTTCAATGCTTTTAGTTACGTCCAGAAAAACAATGACCTTAAACACCCATTACTTGAGAAGGAAGATGAAATTCTCTCCCAAGAAAGTGACACTTACACCAATGCTGGAATTTGGAGTAAGGTTACATTTCAATGGCTGAACCCGCTTTTCAAACGGGGTCGAACCCAAAAGCTGGAATTGCCTCATATACCATCTATTCCTCCCTCAGAAAGAGCAGAATACGCTTCCTCTTTGCTCGACGAATCACTGAGGAAACACAAGATGGAAGACTCTTCGTTGCCAAAATCCATAATGCTGGCTGTGCGAGGATCATTAGCTGTAAACGCTGTTTTTGCAGGTAAACTTGTTCTTGGATCACTTTTCTTTTTAGTTTTTGTTTTATTCAGTCCTCCAGGTTTTTATGTGTTTTTTTAATTTATTTTTGTAGGAGTCAATACGGCTGCATCATATATAGGTCCTTTTCTGATTACAAATTTTGTAAATTATGTACTCGAAAAACAAGATAATTCAGGCAACCGCCATGGACTGATTCTTGCGTTTGTATTTTTCGTTGCTAAGACATTGGAATCATTGAGTCAAAGACAGTGGTATTTTGGTGCTCACTTAATTGGTGTACGAGTAAGAGCAGCTCTGACTGTGTTAATTTACAAGAAATCTATTTCCATCAAGTATTCGGGTCCAAGCAATGGTAAAATTATTAATTTGATCAATGTGGATGTTGAAAGAATTGGAGACTTTTGCTGGTACGTTCATGGCATTTGGTTGCTCCCGCTTCAGGTATTTTTGGCCTTGGCTATCCTTTACAGGAATCTTGGTGCAGCCCCGTCTGCTGCTGCTCTTCTTTCCACTGTTTTGGTCATGGTATGCAACACACCGTTGGCCAATAGGCAAAAAAGGCTTCACTCCAAGATCATGGAAGCGAAGGATTCGAGAATCAAAATAACATCGGAGATTCTGAAGAGCATGAGAGTTTTAAAGCTGCATTCTTGGGAGTCCACATTCTTGAAGAAGTTGCTTCAGCTCAGGGAAACAGAGAGGCATTGGCTGAAGAGATACCTTTATACATGCTCGGCAGTTGCCTTTCTCTTCTGGGCTTCACCAACTCTAGTTTCAGTTACCACTTTTGGTGTTTGCATTATACTAAACACACCGTTGACAGTAGGTACTGTATTGTCCGCTTTAGCTACTTTCAGAATTCTACAAGAGCCTATCTACAACCTGCCAGAGCTCATTTCCATGATTACACAGACAAAAGTATCGATTGATCGTATCCAAGAATTCATCAAAGAAGATCAAATGAAGCTGATTCCTTGCCATCTTTCAAAAATATCCAATGTCATGATTGTTATTGAGACAGGAGAATACGATTGGAAAACAAGCAATCAAAACTTAAAGAAACCTACAATCAGAATTACAGAGAAAATAAAAATACCGATGGGATACAAGGTTGTGGTTTGTGGCTCAGTTGGTTCTGGCAAGTCAAGCCTACTATTGAGTATACTAGGTGAGATTCCCAAAATTTCTGGGCCAGGAGCAAAAGTTTATGGCACAAAAGCTTATGTTCCACAAAGTTCTTGGATTCAGACTGGAACGATAAGGGAGAATGTATTGTTTGGCAGGAAAATGAATAGGGGCTTCTATGAGGATGTTTTGGAAATTTGTGCTTTGGACCAGGATGTCAAGATGTGGGCAGATGGAGATTTGACTGTAGTGGGAGAGAGAGGGATGAACCTAAGTGGAGGAGAAAAGCAAAGAATTCAACTCGCACGAGCTGTGTATAGTGATTCAGATGTTTATATTTTGGACGATCCTTTCAGTGCTGTTGATGCACATACCGGAGCACACTTGTTTAAGGCAAGCCAAACTTCTCATCATTTTACATTTTCTTTAGTTTTTTTTCTGATAACGTTATTTTATGTTTTATGTAGCGACATGGTTTTAATCAGACGTAATGTTTTGCAGAAATGTCTCTTGCAACACTTGTCCCAGAAGACTGTTATCTATGCTACCCACCAATTAGAATTTTTAGAGGCAGCAGACCTTGTCTTGGTAAGTTTTTGAAATTTTCGTTTTTATACTCAGATGATAACATGTTTTATCGAGTCTCTTATCTCTCCGGTTCAATTCAATTGCTGATAGGTTATTAAGGATGGTCAAATTTCTCAGTCTGGAAAATATGAAGATTTGATTGTGGATCCCAACAGTGAACTTGTTAGACAAATGTCTGCACATAAAAAATCATTTGAACAAGTTAACACTTGCCAACAAGATGATTCCTGTAACAGAAGATCTCATCAAGATAATCTCATAGAGGTTTTAGAAGAAAAAGAGCCTTTCAACAACGGCAAGCTTTCAGAAAAAAGTCATGAAGAAGAAGCGGTAACTGGTCGAGTAAAATGGAATGTTTACTCAACCTTTATCACTTCTGCTTATAGGGGTGCTCTTGTCCCGGTCATCCTACTCTGTCAAGTCCTCTTCCAGGGACTACAAATGGGAAGCAATTACTGGATTGCATGGGCAGCGGAGAAAGAATCCAGGGTCAGCAAACGGCGGTTGATTTGCGTATTTGCTCTGTTGTCTGGTGGGAGTTCCATCTTCATATTGGGAAGGGCAGTTTTTCTGGCAACTATTGCTATTCAGACCTCTCAGCGTCTCTTCCTTGGAATGATTACTTCAGTTTTCCGAGCACCAATTTCATTTTTCGACTCCACACCTTCTAGTCGAATCCTCAATAGGGTCAGTTTAAATTCATCTTCCGTTTGCCTGTTTAATAAATTCCATTGAAGTATAAATCAAGTTCGACCACTTAATTCTTATTCCACTGTTAATGTTTGCAGTCTTCTACGGATCAAAGCACAGTAGACATGGATATTCCATATAGATTAGCTGGATTGGTATTTGCCCTCATCCAGCTAATAAGCATCATCATCCTTATGTCTCAAGTGGCCTGGCAAGTCTTCATTCTTTTCCTTCTTGTTCTTGCACTCTCCGGCTGGTATCAAGTAAGTAATACCCCATTTTGAATTTCGTTTTACTTTTTAAACTTTCGATTTTATTTGGAACCTACAAGGGTGTCTGCACCGTATTGCACAATGTGGAAGTTGACGGTTCTTCCAGCTCATATTCAAGTATTTGGTACGGGTATTTTATTTTATTTTATATGTTTTGCAGGCTTATTACATTACCACAGCTACAGAACTAGCCAGGATGGTTGGAATTCGAAAAGCTCCAATTCTTCATCACTTTTCAGAATCGATAACAGGGGCAGGAACAATTCGGTGTTTCAGTCAAGAAGGCCGCTTCCTGATGAAAGTAATGGCCTTGATTGATGATTATTCTCGCGTAGCCTTTCACAATTATGGCACGATGGAGTGGCTATCTGTTCGGACGAACTTTCTGTTTAACCTTGTCTACTTCCTACTTCTTGTCATCTTGGTGAGCTTGCCTAGGTCTGCCATTGACCCCAGTAAGCACCTCCAATCCCTGATTTCTGTTGAGCATTAGTTTAACTGTCAGTATGTCTTGGAATGCGTTATCAGGCATTGAAATTCCAACTCTTAACTAATGGAGTACTTGCTCTGGTCTTAGGTTTGGCGGGATTGGCAGCTACCTATGGTTTGAACCTAAATGTCCTTCAGGCTTGGGTAATATGGAATATGTGCAATGTAGAAAACAAAATGATTTCTGTCGAGCGGATTCTTCAATTCACAAATATACCCAGTGAGGCACCGCTTGTGATTGAAGATTGTAGACCAGCGCCTGAATGGCCTATGGCCGGAAGAATTGAACTTGAAAACCTTCACGTGCAATATAATCCAGCTCTCCCAACCATTCTCAAGGGGATCACTTGCACCTTCCCTGGAATGAAAAAAATAGGAATTGTGGGCAGGACTGGGAGTGGAAAATCCACTCTGATCCAAGCTCTCTTCAGAGTAGTAGAACCCTCGGGAGGGCGAATTCTTATTGATGGTGTCGATATATCTAAAATAGGTCTGCAGGACTTGAGGTCAAGGTTGAGCATAATTCCACAAGACCCGACATTATTTCAGGGAACCGTGAGGACCAATCTGGATCCTTTGAAACAGCATTCTGATCAAGAGATATGGGAGGTAAGGATCAAAACTTTTTATTTTAGATGGATTATATGGTGGTATTGTTACTTATGCGACTCAATAACTCAGGTTATCAATCAATGTGGACTGATGGAGATTGTTAGGCAGGACCAAAGGATTCTTGATGCACCTGGTATGAAGATATCGTAATCTACTCAATCATATAATGAAAGTTGATAAATTGTTTTGCTGTCTCATTCACCGAGTTGCATAATTTATTTGAAAATCTGGATTATATTACAGTTGCTGAAGACGGAGAAAACTGGAGTGTTGGACAGAGGCAGCTTGTTTGCCTCGCTCGAGTGCTCTTGAAGAAAAAGAAAATTCTTGTGTTGGATGAGGCTACAGCTTCTATTGATACAGCAACAGATATTGTAATCCAGGAGACAATAAGGAAAGAAAAGAGTGGATGCACCGTGATCACTGTGGCTCACCGGATTCCTACTGTTATTGACAACGACTTGGTTCTAGTTCTTGACGAAGGTAGTGTAAGAATTCTTAAAATAGGGCTTTTTTCTTACAGTAAATTTAATAAATATAAAACAACATGGACTTTTACGACCAGCGAGAAACATGGAACTTTACGATCAGCGAGAATACTTTTGATTCCTAGTATAACCTGGTCCCTAGGTTTTTCCCAAAAGTGATAGAACATTTCACTTTTGCGGATTATTGGAAAACGTATTATTGCTCAGGTGACATGCCCTGAAATGATTTTTTTAACTTGTTTGAATCATACAGGCAAGGTTTTGGAGTACGATTCTCCAGCTCGGTTACTTGAGGATAGTTCTTCGGCATTCTCCAAGTTGGTGGCAGAATTCTTGAGGAGATCTTCCATGAGCGGCTGCTACAGAGATTCATGATTTTAACGATTTGGTAGAGATATGCAGGAACCTTAATCATTCCAAATATCCGAAATGGTTGGCAACATACTCCTGCACAGGCCTATGCCTTCCCATGCTAATCCACGCAAGGGCATGTGCAAAGCTATATCAGAAAAAAAAGGCTTCCCTCGGCTGAGTACAGAAAATATGGATGCCAGTTGACGCTCGGGAAGTAGAGGCACATCTTTGTAACTCTCAAACGATGCAGTTGGTTCGCGTTATTAATCTTACTACCCAAATGTTGACGTGAACGGATGAAAGATGATATTCTGCAACTGAAAGGTGCAGTACCGATGGAAGTTGAAACGCCGGAAGAACCTGCAGCTGGAATGGCACTCTTTCGTGCATGCGCAACTGATGTCGCAATGTCTCGCACGGTGCAAATCTGTTCGTATCCCTGCCTGTGTCGACTTCAGAAGCCAGGAAACAACCTCAGAAACATGTCTAACGACTCGTGCTGGGGTCGCTCACGGCACCATTACCAGTAGAACTTGACAGCCTTTCGATGGAAGCTCATACCGTGAAGATTGAAGTCCCAAAATGCTGGGACTGCAAAACAAAGTCCTAAATTATTTAAGTCCTAAATATGTTATTTAGCTTTTGTAATAATCCCAAATTCCTTCTTTCATTTGTCCACGGAATCATCGGCTAATTAGTTTACACAAAGATCGGCTAATAAGTTTGTGTAGAAAAATTACATGTGCAATGTGAATAAGTGAAAAACTCCAAATATAAAGGTTGCTAGCATTTCTCCAACATATAAACTTTTGAGTGTAGGTTAAATTATTATTATTATACAATAATTTAGATGTCCTTAATTGACTGCAACATAATGAAAGAGAAATTAATGTAAATAGACTAGAAATATTAATTGAATAAGCATTTTTTTATTGCTACAGTTCAAATTATTTGAGTTTAACAGTCAACATATTATTTGAAATTTTAAATGTGCAATATTGTTTTAAGCCTTCCTGCTTGACACGTCCCGATCCCAATGTCCTCGGGATTTCGGGATGATCACGTGCTGGTCGACATTTGAGGGGTGACGAAAGCCATTTAATTAATGTAAATGCTAAGAACATGCAAAACATGCATATAAATTGGGACTAATCATGCAATAGGGATGAATAACACAATACTAAAGTTCAACTACTAACAATTTAATATCAAGATAATGCATGACATGTTCAGAGCATATGTCTAATACAGAGTACGAGCGGAAATTTAAGATAGAAAAGTGCTATTACAGTAGATGCTGAAGCAGAGAGAATATAGCAAGATATCACTGGTAGGGGAATGCCTCGTAACTCAGATTGAAATCCTCGTTCCTAGGTCTTGAAGGGGGGGGGGGGAAAACAAACATGAGTGGACCAAGTTGATATATATATATATAAACAATTATCACATACTAACCCCCATTTTTTATGAAAACACATATATCATGATAAAATAGGTTTTTCGAAACTTAGCATGACGTGCAATGTCTCAAAATATATCTTGTATAAATAATAATCACTAGTGAATATCCAATAACCCTCGAGCCTCATGCCAGCTCCCATTTTCTGTGCCAGTTGCCAGAGGAAAATTACCCCCAGGTCGTTATCTCTCAGCCTTCACCTGTTGGCCGATAATACATTTGCTCACATAATTCGCCACATCATGCTTCATTCCAACCCAGTAATAGAACGGACGGATAGTGCGATACAGTTTGGTGCTTCCCGGATGCATGGCATATGCTAAAATGTGTGCTACATCCAAGATTTCCTTCTTCACCGCTTCATTATCCTGAGGCACGTACAACCTGTTTTCCAACATCAAGGTTCCATGCCTTCGGATATTAAAATCTTTCCTCTTCCCCTTCTGCACCTGACTCTTTATGTCGGCACATTCCTGATCAAGTTCCTGGGCTTCCCTGACCATATCCACCAAAACAAATCTAACATGAAAGTATGCCAACCAAGCTCCCTGATCACCTAGTTTCATAGTAACGCCGGTTTCTTGAAGAGAAAATAATAGCGGAACATGGATAGCTCTAAGGGAAGCAAGTTATCCGTGATATTTCCGGTTAAGTGCATCCGCCACTACATTGGCATGTCCGGGATGATATTCGTTCGTGCAATCATAGTCAGTGAGCGTGATTAGGAGTGACCTAAAGATAAGGAAGTGTTAAAGCATGTGGCTGTGGTTGAGCGTGATTAGGAGTGAAATAGATGACCGAGGGCCCTTCTAGATGGAGCCAGGTTAGGTCACTTTGATTGCTTAAGCCTAGCTAGCCTTTAATGACAGTTTATTCTCAAGTTGGCATATAAGACTGAAAGAAACATAATGTTATTGTCAACCAAATGGGATAAGTCCAACTGCCCAAGAAAAAAGAATCAATTGGCAAATGTCTAAAATGCCCATACACAAAATCTTCCTCACTATATGGTTAGCTAAGCACAATAAAAAAAATTTCCTAGAGATAGTGAAGTGTTAAAGCATGTGGTTATGGTTGAGCGTGATTAGGAGCTCCTTTGCATCGTACATCGTGCAATCGGTTTTTATCAAGTACTTTTTTATATTCAATTTTAAATAAAAAAAATTTACATTGATTTCTGACTACACGATGTACGATGAACAGATGTGATTGGAAGATCCCTAGGATCCTCACAAAGAGGATCCGGCGAGGATCCTCCTTGCACTACAATACCCTACTTTGATGGAAACTGGCTCAACATCAATTATGTGTTTTGGTGAGTACAAATTATACTTATGTTAAGTTTGATATTTAACCGACAATAACTAATTGATTTGGATCGATTTTCGGTTTATGGATGCGCTGCGGGCTGTTACTCTCACCCATTCCCAAAAATAGCAGCTGCCTTTTAAAAAAAAATGCATCACTTTCTCCATTCAGCCAGAAGCGTACAAAAAAGTGAAAAAAAACCACACACCAACCTTTCTCTTCCGTTAGCCAAATGTAGGGAACCAAAAAACAAGGGCCACAAATTCGGCCAAAATTCAACAAAAGCCACTCCAACCCGCACGAGTTCTCTCCAGCCTCCCCTCCATCCATCATCCTTTCAATATTTTTATTCACTTCATATCACCCTTTTCAATATTTTTATTCACTTCGTTCTTTCCGTCAAGTTTAAGAACTTTCACTCTTTCTCTTCCTTTGCTTTATCTCTCTTTCTCACACTTAGTGGTGAAGTCAGGAATTCTCAGGAGAGGGGCGAACTTAAAAGAGTGCAAAGTTAAAGAAAAATGGCAACAACCAAATCTTTTTATATAGTAATGTCTTCTATAATTAATCAACACAAACAAATTACAATTGTTGCAGGCGAGGTTTCATGTCATAAAAATGTCACATAATAGGCTTATTATCAATAAAAGCAAATACATCTCCCTTAATGTAAACAACCATGCTATGACTCAACCATTGATCTCCAATTTTGTTACGCAATGGTGTTTTCACAATCCTCATAGCAGAAGAAGCTTTTGTTGGAGAACAATTTAGAAACAATAAAATAACAGAAATACAGAACCGAAATACTTATACTTTATTATTCAAAAATACTTGCAATACAGAATGCAATAACACAATAATTACAAAAAATTAATATGATACTAACTTGAATGAATTGAAGGTAGAGGCTAGCGCAAATGCTATGTCCTTCGAACAATATTTCCGTCTCACTCGTGTGCTTGTGGTTATACAACGTCTGCTCGACCAGGATACAACTACCTAATTCTACAACCCGCACTGGATTATAAAACTCTAGCGAATTGCTTTGTGTGTTTACTCTGTGGAAAGTTTGTACGGAAGATAAGGAGGAAGAAGAAAAGATAATTATTGATAGAAATGAGGACTCCAGTTATATAGGCTCTTTCATACCTCTTCAAACACCTTTTGGATGTATCTGAAGCTATACAGCTCTTTCCAAAAAGATACAACTCTTTCCAAAGAGTTGTGTTTATTAATCAAAACGTTTTTAATTAATTTAATTAAAAACTTAATTTGAAATTAAAACTAATTGATCAATTAACATTAATATTATAGTATAATCCTCAAGCCTAATCCACACAACCATAAGGCCCAAGTCTTCAATCTATTTTCAAATGGTCCAAGTTTTAATTACTAAGAAAAATGAATAAGCTTATATAAAGGCTAGTGAAAAAATACTGTTGACCAACGTAGGACAAGAGAGTCTCAAACTCCAAGAGCTTTCTCCATTGAAGCGGTTGCAACCGGTAACACCAAAGTCAATGTAAGAAGCTTAGTGCTTCACAGTTTCAGGCCGAACCAAAGGGGTTCAAGTCTCGCTCCTGCCTTTGTTTTCTGGCGAGCGGAGGGGCGGCCGCCCCCCTTCACTCCTATGTAGCTTCGACAGTGCTCACACTCCGGCTCCTCCATCACTCTCTCCAGGTAGAATTCCTCTTTTTCTCTCTTTTGATTATTACCTGTTAAACAAAGAAGGATGTTGATCAACTGAAGAGACAGCAACAACGTTGGGTTTCGATGACGCAGGAGTGTGAGCAAAGGCAAGGGAAAGTGGCTCTTATGATTGATGCGGTTCCGTTAACCGCAGTTCGAAAATTCTAGGAATCACTTGCCGGACCGATTATGTTCGGTGTGGTTTGGTTTAACTAACGAAAATAAAAAATAAACAAAAAAACAAACCAAACGAACCTATTGGCGCGGTTTGAACGGTTCAGTTGATTATTTTTCATCTATTTTTTTTTTTTTTAATGCCCAGCCCTAATAATCACAAAATCAAAAGAATCAAATCGCACAAAACACTAAAACCAAATCCAAACAAGAAGCAGACAATGACCCTAATAACTCCATTAATTAGTAATTCTCCAATTCATTTCTCTGTTGAAATTTTTTCATGGTTGTTGTTATACGAATTTTATGCCAACATGACAACCAAGCAGGCAAGTACCATTGGGGCATTTTATCAAACATTGGAGTGCCTGCAAGTATCTAATATCTACTTCAAATCATCCAAACCCCACAAATCAAACTTCAAATAAATTTGATCCAAAGAATTAATAGAATCAACAAAACACACCATATACTTCAAAGACATAAAATCTAGTAATCACAGTAACCAGGACTACAAGATTTGGTGGAGATGTTTCATGTCGTCGCCGTAATGGAGAGAGGGAGCTATGGAGTATGTCAAAACTTTTACAACTTGTATTGCACGGGCCCACTGTCACCTTAACGTTTCGTGTCAATAACACAATTACATGTAAAAAAACTTTAACACATGTCATTGAATTATTAACACGTGATGCTACGTGATGGATACTCATGCCATGCAAATTCTTACCAGAACTCGACTTCAATTGTCAACAATTTCAATTCAGAATTATCTCCAAAAGGCTAGCTCAAAACTTCAAAAACATTTGTTTTGATTTAACTGTTGCACTAGTTGGAAGGCCGATGCATGCAATAGGAGTTGCATAAATTGCATTCTTTCCTTTGTGTTATACACCACCAACTTCACTCGAAGAGAAATGATTGTCACACTTTCTTTTTATCTTTCTACACTTGTCAATTTAATTTGTTTTTTTCTCTTGATTCACTATTTTATTTAGTCAAACACCATGACATGTTTGTTACCATAAACAAATTTTATTGGATCGAATCAGGAAACACATGAGCACTAAAAACATAATCAAACTGCAGAGACGCTAATTACTCATTTAATTTAAAGACGTGAAACTGATTTTTCCTTTACATTACCACTAATTGGGGACTTGAGCAACGAGATGAACCCACTGTGAAGTTCAAACTTGGCCATGTCTTCCTCCGTCAAGCTAAAATATGACTCAATTCCATCACCATTTTTGGTGTCCATAAAAACTATCTGATTAGCGATGCCCATGGCAGCCTGGCTCACCCACGCAGGCTTCCCCCAACCAAAATCAGCATCATACATAGGAAATCTGCACAAACTCGAAAAGGTCAACGTCACGAGCTCTCCTATTGCGGCCCTCTCCATTCTTTTCCTCATGAAATCCAAATGTTCTTGATATCCCTCTTGAAATCTCCTCATGTAACTATTGTCAATTTTCTTAATTTCCTCTATCGCCTGCCTCACAAGGCGGTGGCGCTCCTCCCCATTAACCGACGTTGGAGTTGCAGTGGCAGCCCTGTAATAATTCCCAAAAGCATGTTGGGACACTGGTGGATCACATCTTGACCGCAGGTCCATAATGCAAACAGCTGTGTACAAAGTTTGAGTAGTTTCAAGTGGTTCTCTAGGCCTTGATGACAGAAAGATGTTCCACAAGAAAGCTGATAAGGCCTCAACTCTTGAAGGGTGATAGGAGCATATTCATGCGACTTAAATGGCTTGTTCTCGTACATTTACGTTATGTTTCTTTAGTTATTTTAGTCCTTTATGCTTCTTTCGTGTGTTTTTAGGTTCATATGGCTAAGGAAGCAAAAAGATGCATTTTGGAGCATTTTGGAGCAAAATCGGACTTGGATTGGATAGCTTATGTTTGGAGCAAAAGGAATGGACGAAATTAAAGACCAAACTATCATAACCACCTATCATCACTTAACATCACCACATATCATTCATTTATCACTTATCATAATCATTCATTTATCACTTAACATATCATTCATTTATCACTTATCATATCATTCACTTATCACTTATCATATCATTCACTTATCACTTATCATAACCATACACTTATCACTTATCATACTCATAATCATCTACACATTTCAACCATTTAAACACATGCATTTCAACTCACATGCACACCCACCTCTTTCCACCTAATCCACATGCTTTCACAACCTAAAACACATGCACATTCACCCTAAATCAATCACATACACAACCTGCCATCATTTCTCCCCCCCCTTTGCCGTGCATTGCACATCAACACATTCCAGCTTTTCTCCTTCTCTTTGCAGCCACACTTCCACATGCATTCCCTCTTTTCCTAGCTGTTTTTCCATCATTATTTCAACCTAACATTCACCCACATGCACCCTTTAAACAAACCCAAACATGCAGCCACATATTCCACCCTTTGCCGTGCAAAACATCTCCATTTCAGCACACTCCACATGCAATTCCAGCTTTCCAACCTAGCCACATTCACATGCATTCACTCATAATCATTCACCAAACTTGCAGCCACATTTCCACCTATTCCTAGCTGTCATGTTCCCTCTCATTTACCTATAAATAAGCATGCATTGCAGCCACAATTCATTCATTCCATTCACAACACAACACACAACACAAAAACTGCCCTTGTGCCGTGCATCACCTTCCATTTTGTGCAGTTTTTCTCCTCCATTGCAGCCACTCCAACCATTCCCCACTCCATTCCACATACACCTAAAGCCCTAAACATCTCCTTAGACCTTGTGCTACAACAACGAGGAAGAGAAGAGTGCCTAAACGTTCATACAATTCAAGTTTGAGTTGTTAGAATGTTTAGGTGTTTCTTTGATTTCAATGTTTAAATTCAATTCTCTTTGTTTTGTACGTATGAGGAATGGAAGAGAAGAGTGCCTAAACGTTCATACAATTCAAGTTTGAGTTGTTGGAATGTTTAGGTGTTTCTTTGATTTCAAAGTTATGAGGAACTAAACCCCCCTTTAGCTAGGGGGTGATTCGAAACTATGTTTATGTTTGCAATATGAATTGATTAACTTTCGTTGGAATTTCATAAGTTGTTGATTCAATTTGTTTAACCGTTTGATTGATAACTTATTTATGTATGTTTATTAAGAATGCGCGCTTAATTTTCATGCATGAATATGACGCTAGAATATAAGTGAGTTTCACCTAATCGTTATGAACTTATATTCACAAGTAGTGGAGGTTGCTTATAAACAATCGCGTTAAATGAATTCTTGGCACGAGTTTCATGCTCATCATAGTAACGAATGTCTCGTCAACACTTATAGTTTTCATAATGCTTAATGATCTTTGATTGTATCTTTATTGTGCTGTTCACGTAAAGGACTTTTGGAGAATGTTGTGAATTGCGTTGCGCAAACCCATCCAATTCATTAACTTAAGGAAAACTTGACGGTTAATTTAAGCGGACCTAATTAACCCGGGGCGTTGAGTTTCATAATTTATCGAAAGACCAACTGAGAATCAATCTTGTATGCAAGTGTAACATGTGTGGAGAAGAACCCCTTGGCTATTCCATCATCCATATTTCATCACATTCATATTTACGTTTTGCCTTTAATTACAATTTGTCCATTTAATTTAATCTCGTCCAAACACAATCCCCCCTTTACTTTATTGTTCAATTTAATTAGAAATCAATTTAGTTTGTGTTTTTAAAATATGGTTTAGTTTGGTGTCTTATATTGTGTTTTTACGTTTTTGAGTCAAATCCAAGTGATTTTGCAATCCCTCCTAATCCCCGGCCTAGAACGATCCCTACTTACATCATTACTACAATTGTCAAAAAGAGGGTTTAATTTGTGTGCGTATAAATCACGCATCAAAGGGCATTTATGGGTTTTTGAAAACTCCATGCTCTCTTGGTATCTCGATCTTAAAGCCTCAACCTTTGCCCCATCAAACACAAACCTCCTGGTTATGATTGCTTTCCTTTTGGTGATGATAGAAACCCCTAAATACCCTTCCACATTTCTTGGTGGGAAAACTGAGGCTGCAGAAAAATCTGGACAAACAAAAATATTGCTACAATTCTTAGCAATAGCTGCCCAATTGTTGACGAACATAAAATATGACAACGCATCAGCGATCCTGTGGGATATACAAACGCCAATTGCAAATCCTCCACAATCAAACACGCTGAGTTGAACACCGAGGGGTATTTCAGTAGCTTCAGCTGTCTTGAAGGGCAAAAATCTGTTCTGGTCAGACTCAGAGAGAAGAGGGTTGGTGATCACATCGGAAAGGAGTTGGGATTTAACTTTGGCTTCAAAGAATGGGACGCCTTGGTCACTGCAGTGAACAACGAGATTGTGTTTGACTCGGCCGGCTAACGGGTAGTAATGGGTTAAGACTTTGGACAAAGAAGTCTTGAGGATGTCTGATATTTGAGTGAAGGTTTTGGTGCCGTCGCCGTCGGAGCTGTAAAAGTAGATAAATTGCATGTATGCATGGGGAGCTAATTGATCGAGAAACGAGAGCTGGTGATGGTGGAGATGGTTTGGGGTTGGAGAAGATGGTTTGATGATCTCTTTGGATATTACTTCAACTTCAATCTCCATTCTCATTTATTTCTCACCTACTAACAATTGACATTCGAAATGCAAGGCAATATATCTCAGCCATTACGCTTGCGTAGTTGACGAATGGAAAGACCCATCAGAGGAAGCTCTTGCTGGTGACAAAGGAATATTAATATTGTAGCAAACTCAACAGTGAAAGCTTTTGAACGCCCATACCTGCTTCTCCTCGGCACTTGCAAGCGGGTCTTTACCCTGCACAACATTATGTCTTCTTTGCTAAAGCCAGAAATTCCTCCTCCATTTTCAGCCATACAATTTGATCGGTTTTTAGGTTTTTTTTAATTTATTTATTTATTTATTTATTTATTTTTTTACTCATTTATGTATTTTAGGTTTTTGGCAATTTAACTAATGATGTGGCAAGACATGATTGTGTGGTCTTTAAGTCTTTGAAGGTCATATTCCACAAGGATAAAGCTATCAATCAAATTATCATTTCAAAGTAGGTGGGAAAATAAGACTTTAGAGTGAGCTTAGTAGCATTCATAGAAAATAATCACGTTAATAATACTTAATAATTAAATCATCAACCGACATATTATTTAGTTTAAAATTTTAATTTAAAATTTTAGCACAATATTTATAACGTTAACCTGATAATTAACCTTAAAATGTAAAATGACAAAAAAATTATAAAGAATTTTATTTTAAAAGAGTTTCAATATCATTTCTCTACGACATCACAATTGAATAACCTTGTATATTTCTCGGTGGGAAAATAGGTGCTGCAGAAAAGTCCGGACCCACAAAAATATTGCTCTTCCCTTGCATCACAATTCGCTAGAGCTACCCATTTGTTCACATATGTAAAAGATGTTAACCCATCTGCAATCCTACGTGAAACACATAAGCCAATGCAAATCCTTCACAATCAAACACAAACTGAATTGAACCCCAAAAGGTATTTCAGTAATTTCATCTAGTCTGCAGGGCAACAATTGGTTGAGATCAGAGATCGAAGGGTTGGCGATCACTTCAGAGAGGAGTTGGGGTTTTGTCTTTAGCTTCGAGGAATGGGATGCCTTGATCGTTGCAATGAACAAAGAGAAAGTGTCTCACTCGGTCGGCGAAAGGTGAATATTGGGCTAAGATTTTGGACCAAGAAGTCTTGAATTTGCTGCATCAGTACATTTGAAGTTTTCGTTGAGGAACTTTTTCATTTAAATTTGCATAGCTCGGTGGTTTTTCATTTCAATTTGTATACCTTTGTGGCTTTGAATTTATATTTAATTTTGCCTACTATTTATGATTAGTATTAGCACTGATCTTTGCCATCAAACTTTTTCACTTGAATTTGCATACGTCTGTGGCCCTTATTCGCACAGATTTATTTCTTTGCAGGTAGACAATTTTATAATTTTACACGCGCGCGCACATATATATATATATATAATAATCAAAGATTATTTTTGGAATAATAATGGGTGGAGAAATAAAATTTCAATTTTTTTAACTTTTTAAGGTGTGTGGAATCATAATGTAGGTGAGAAAATAAGACAATGAGGTGGGTCTAGCAGCTCTCAAAAGCAAAAACGCCATTGGTTCATGGGACTTAATCATCACCATGACAACATCCATTGTTTTATTTAACTTGAAGACTAATGAATTGCACGAATCATAAACATAAAGAAATAAAACCCATAATGGTTAACATTATTTGTAACATATCACACAAACATAAAGAAATTAATTTACACAGTTCAGCGGCACCCAAACAGTTGAAGAACCATAAGAGCAAGTCTATCCCTCCCAATTACCCAAGCAATTGGGTGATTGAATCCCCCAAAACCTACAAAATCCTCTCCACCCCAAACCCAATCAGTCGGGCTACATGCAAGGAAGCAGAGCGACTGCTGAATCGAGCAGGAATAGCCTAACCAACCGCATAAGGCTATGTGATGTCAGCGTGTGGCCAGCCTCATCACTCTACCTTTGTAATTCCTTCTACTCTGTCAATCTTTATTCATACTTGCATGGTGAGAATTGTGGTAGAAAGACGTTACTATGGTCAGCTTAGTGGAAAATGTGAGATGAGCAATTTGAAATGTCTACTTTCTTCTCATATAGTCATATGTATGCTTTAACATATGGCAGTTTTAATTATTCATGAGCAACTGAATTTTACTTTTCTTTTCACGGTACACTTAATTTCGTAGATCAACATGTGTGTTTTTAACGAATTTTATTAATGCGTTTGTGGACTAATTGAAGAAAATATTCAATTCTTTCAAAAAAATTGCTCTCTCCTCAATAATTACACTCTCGTTCCGTCATCTTCTCTAAAAATGTCATTGATTTACATTAACAAACTTCTAATTTTTCAATTTGTAACAGAGACGCATACATATGATGGAGAAAAAAATTTGAAGTGCTATTAAGGAAGTTTGGAAATGCTTATGAGTATACATGTGTATATAGGATTGTAATTATGGTTGTATATGTATGTGTAAATAGAGTTGGTATTGCCCCACAATCCAATTATATAAATATGCATTATCATCTTAAATTCTTAATTAGCGTGGTCTTTCATTTTGAATGAAGCATCCTTTCCACACAACCAAAGAAAATGTGCATACATTACATACCACCCTTTGCATAGCAATAGCCTTGAAACGCTTTAGGGGAATGCCTTGATATAAGTATTAAATAAAGACATAGTAAATCATATACTTTTATTAGAAAAAAAAAAAAAAAAAAAAAAAAACTCCTCTTACTATATATTTGTACTATCTCTTTAATAAAGATGAGATCCATATGTGTTCATGGACCGTACATCTATTAAATTGATGGTACCAATGATAATACAAATATTTAGTAAATGTAACATTACTTAATACTTCTTTTTCTGCAATCAGACTTTGTTCCTGAGGAACAACTTATTCAATCCAAATTGCATTATACAAAACGAATTACTAAACCTTAGCATCTTGTGCTGGATAAGTACATGCCAGCAGCTGCTCATCATGTTGGAACTTAGCCATGTCTTCCTCCTTCAAATTCACCCATGCTTCAATCCCACCACTCGACCCAGCATCAATGAAACAAACCAGGTTCTTAAATGGAAAGCTGGCCGACGCGACCCACACAGGCTTGCCCCACCCGAAGTCCGTCTCATAATATGGGAACCTGCACAAGCTGCTAAAGCTAAACGACGCTACTTCACGCTTCATAGACTCCTCCGCTAGCTGCTTCAAAAACTCCACGTGCTCGTTGCCCTCTTTGATTTTGGCCATGTAATCACCGTCGATTGTCTTTATCGCCTGCCTCATCTGGCGCACCATCCCGTAACACGTGTCCTCTCTCTCGTCAAACGACGGCGAGGACATGACAAACCGGCTCACGTTCCCGAAATGGTATTCAGGCGGTGGTGGGTCCATCCTCGTCCGCAAGTTAACGGCGTGAGCCACTCTGTAAAGTGTGTTGGGGTTCGGCTTTCCTTGAGTGGAGGCAATAAACCGGGCCCATATAAATGCTGACAAGGCCTCAATCCTACTTGGCTTTATCTCATTGGCTTTATTATCTGTATATCTTGACCTAAGAGAAGCAATCGTGGAAGCACTGAAAACAAACCTTTTTGTGACGATTTTTTCTCTAGCTTTCTCAACGCTTGGTTTGAATCCTGATATGCTTCTAGGTGGAAAGAGCGTGGCCAAATCAAAAATTGGAGGACTGACTGTACTATTTTTAATGCTGCAATCTCCACGAGATATCGACGCCCAACTGTTGAGGAACGTGATGAATGACAATGCATCGGCAACTTTGTGAGAAAAGCAAATTCCAATAGCCATGCCACCACAATCGAACATGTTGACTTGGATAGCAAAAACCAAGTCACCGACATTGTCTAGTTCACATGGGAGTAGTTTGTTGAGCTGGTTTGGGTCTGGTTCGGATATGACATCGGAAAGTGGTGGGGACCTCACTCGGGCTTGGACATAAGGCGCACCTTGGTCGTTGCAATCAATGAAGGCATTTTCAATGATACGTCCAGCCAACAGATAGTATTGTGTCAAGGCCTCAGATAAAGATTGTTTTACCCTATCTGAATAAGTTCTTGCATCGTTGACATGATGATTATTGTAGAAAAAGATCATAGGCATGAAAATTTGTGTTGCGATTTGGTCGAGAAAAGAAAACTCATGCTTACAAAGATGGGGTGGGGTTGGCATAGAAGGCTTAATGTAAGCTCTCTCAATCACTTCAATCTTCATCTTGTAAGGATAATATTGTTGAGAAAAGAGAATGCAATTTGCTTTGATATGTGGAAGACTAGTTGTATATAGCAAATGGCAGCAGATGGTGTCGTAGATTATTGTCTTAGGGAGTGTGACATTTATGGTGCTCGTCAGCTCGACTGGTCCCAAGCCAGTAGGCCCTCTTCTTATCTTTTTAACGCGTTGCATTCAATATGGAGGTGTTTAGTTTTCTTCAAAGCTAAAATGAAGTTAGGTTTCAATGCTTATGGCCCAAGAAGTTAATAAAATGTTTAATAAGATGGAGCCCATGGATAAGATGATAGTCTCAATCTCTTTACTTCTACAGATTTTTTAATATGTCCGAAACACGGGACGGTGTGCATTTTATGTCATTATATAAACGGAAGAATTTTTTTTTTCAATTGTCTTTCTACGTGTCCAATAATATATGGCATATGTGCTCATGTTTGGACAGTGAAAATCTCTACTCTACTTGATGCGTGCCGGTTCAAAACACTTGATTAGGTGGCGGAGACTTTGAAGACTTCTGTTTGTATGGAGATTTCAAAGGAAATCATATCAAATAAATATATGCATGAGTAAATGCAAATTAAAAAATAATGAACTTTTGGGTTTTTACCGGGTTTGGCATAATAATACTCCAAAAAGAAGTGGACAATAAGGTTGGTGCGCTTTAACTTTACGCCACCTTGGCAGATAAAGGATGGCGATATGTACAGAATTATGATTTGGCCATCTTAATTTTGGAAAAGGATACTCGTAGGATTCTTTTTCTAGGGATACAGATGATCGTTTATCGTATATCGTATGATCAGTTTTCGTTAGGTATTATATATATTTAATTTTAAATTTTAAATTTCAAATAATTTTTGACCGCATAATGTACGATGAACGGCTACGATCACGGGATCCTTTGGATCTCCACGAAAAGGATCCGGCGAGGATCCTTTTTCCCTTAATTTTTGTAATGGAATATCATGTAATCAAATTTGAAGTTAGGAGCAAATTCCAACCGATATATCAATCTTATGTGGATTGATATATGAGTTTTCATATGTCAAATTTGACATATGAGAAAATGTGATGTCAAATAATTTTTAATTATTTTATTGTGTGGATCCCATTAATGCACTAATTATAGATCTTGAAATTTTATTTTAATTGATTTCTTTTTAAAATTGGTCCTACAAATATTATTTATTACAAAAAAAAACATATCGGTTGGAAAAAAAGAAAATCTGACATTGCCACATCAGTCATCAAATTAACATTTGACTTTTATCTTTTGACATCTCATTAGATGCACTTATGCTTCAAAGTTTACATTGACTTTCCGTTTTTATGTTACTTGGATAATTACACCATCGATAACTTGTATAACTGAACCAAGCATTGCAATGTATTATGTACGTATGTAATTTTTGTAAAACATTAACAATAACATAATTGAACACACCTTAGTTTTAGGATGTACTTTATTTTGTAGACATTTCTGACTAGAGAAGTGTTGAGAATGAATCTCAAATTAATAGGAGGAGGGATCTTGCATGAACGTTTAAGTAATTTTGTCCATTTTTCATATTGTCAATTGATTTTATGGTGGAACATCAACTTTTCATGATATCAAAGTAAGTTCTCCCATGTGTGAATCATAATGTTCACACATGCTCCACGTCACCCGGGAGTGTTGTCTGCGTGTTTGGTTTGAAAATTCACCTCGTGTGAGGAGTCGTGTTAAGAATGAATCTCACATTGATGTAAGGATAGACCTTACATGAGTTTATAAGTAAATTAAACTACTCTCCATCAATTGGTTTTATAAAAAACCTTAACTTTCTTCAAGGGTTGATCAACCCTAAGTTCTAATCTTTCCTCCCACTTCACTAATATCAACTTTGAATCTCTTTAATTAGTTGGTAAACTTAGTACGTACTTTGATTAGGAAGAACAATCGGGATTCAGATCTCTAAATTGAGCGTACAAATGTATGAGTATTATTATAGTTGTCTACACAATTTAGAAGCGTACGAGCATACAATCTTAACCAATTTTATATTTACACCGAGGAAGGTGGATAGCACTCACTGTTAAGAAATTGAATAATTCAAAACCTTGAGCAGACAGTCATTGACCAAAATCAACCAGAAATATTATAGGGAATTGTTATTAGCACTCTACAAATTTCATTCTACACTTCTCATAAGTGTAGTTATCTTTCTAATTATAGAAGGTTTGGTGTGTCAAATGAAATTTTTAACGTGCTAATAACAATTCTCATATTATATTCTATAACCAAAAATTAAGGAAATATTCAAATAAAGAGTTTAGTTGGATAAAAAAATTCATCTAGAATAATCGTCAATACACAAATCTATATTATTATTAAGAGAACCCTCCTTGTCAACTTTTTGCCACTTTTTTTTCAATTTTGCCCTCACTTTTGATACACAATACTTACATAAGGAGGGCAAAATAGTAATTTTGTATCTTTTACCCTTTTTTCCTATTTTGCCCTCACTTTTGATACACAATGCTTACATAATGAAGGCAAAATAGTAATTTTGTATCTTTGATAAAATGACAATCATATCCCTATTTTTCTTATTTACCCTATTTTGCCCTCACTTTTGATACACAATACTTACATAATGAAGGCAAAATAGTAATTTTGTATCTTTGATAAATTGACAATCATATCCCTATTTTTCTTATTTTACCCTTACTTTTGATACACAATATTTACATAAGAAGGACAAAACAATAATTATGTAATATTAAGATAAAATATGCACTTATTAAGAGAAATTGTCTCATCATCATTTTTTTATACTCTTTTTAAAATTTTAAAAACTAATCACACTCCTTAATGAAAAAACAAAAAATAAAATGAAATTGTTCACAAACATAGAGTGTGTGCTCATCGGCTAGTATTCTTTAATTGCTAGCCTCATCATTGTATGCAAAACTCCACCTAGTACTCAGCTTGAAGATATTTGTATGGCAAAGGGTGATGTTCTTCTTTGCACTTTTGTGGTTTTTTTTTTAGGAACTTTAACGAAAAGCTTCCGGTACTATTCACTTTAACAAAAAATCATATTTGTACATTAAAAAATCAATCCTGATACTATTCATTTTATCCTTATAGTTAAAACTCAAAGTTTTGAATTCATTTTCATTAGTTTTCATTTCTTTTTTTTTTAATGGTTTTTCAGAAACTAAGAATGTATATAATGTCTTTTTTTTTTCTTTTTCTTTTTCTTTTTTAAATTATTATTATTAAGGAAGAATGTTCAAAACTATTACAACTATTTAAGAAGTTTCATACTCAGGATGCATGATTGGAAACTCAACATCATATCCACTAAGATATTAAACCACATACAAGGATGTATATAAATATCACTTGAAATCTACACATATGAGATCGTTAAAAGGCCAAAACGTAATAGATTAAAGTAAATTTACAAAAACCTACCTAGGACTTTTCTGATCAGAAAATTAAGTGAGATCTTTCACGGTAAGAAATTAGCAGTACATATATTCAGGAATCAAAATATTGCCATTTCCTCCAAAGACACTATTTTTTTTTCAAAATTGGGAATTGAATTCCTTATTTGTGTAGGCCCCATTTTTGTTAAGATTACAGTTAGTAAATACTTGAATAATTCACAGCTGGAATCCATCTTCTTAGGCCATCTCCAACCGAAGGGTCCAGAGGGCCGAAAATAGCCCGAAAACTGCTCCAACAAAGGGCTAGGCTAGAGGGCTCATAGAATCTGAAAGGGCCAAAAGACTGGAGGGCTGGCCAGAAAATAGAGCAATCATGTCAGTTATAACCGACAAGATTGCTTTAAAAAAATTTTGCTAATTTTTTTTTTTTAATTTTTAAAAGTTCTAATTTTTTTTTCCTATAAATACCAAAATCATTCATTAAATTTAAGTTCTAATTATTTCTGGTTTTTTGGGCCAGTTACCGTTGTAGTTTTTAAATTTAAGTTGTTGTTGAATTTGAATTTAAGTTGTTTTAGTTTTTAAATTTAAATAATAAATTATGTTTGGCCCTATGACCCTTTGGTCATCGGTTGAAGACGGTTTTTTGTGACAGGGCTAAAACGAGCCCTATGACCCTCGGTTGGAGACGAGACAAATATGGCCCTATACTGTTCATTAAAATATTAATATCTTGAAGGGTCAGGGGGCTAAAACGAGCCCTCTGACGCCATCTCCAACAAAGGGTTGGTTAGAGGGCTCGTTTTAGCCCTATGTCCCTTCAAGATATTAATATTTTAATGAACAGTACAAGGCCATATTTGCATCCGTCTCCAACCGAAGGCCAAAGGGTCAGAGGGCTCGTTTTGGCCATGTCATAAAAAACCTTCTCCAACCGAGGGCCATAGGGCCAAACATAATTTATTATTTAAATTTAAAAACTACAACTTAAATTTAAAAACGACAAATTAATTTAAAAACTACAAATTAAATTCGAAAACAACATTAACTTAAATTTAAAAAAGAAAAACTAACCAAAAGGGCTTCAAAATTTTGAATTTTAATAAAAACATCATCTACAAACTTTATTTAATAATAAGGATAAAAAAAAAAGAAAAATAATAAAAAAATAATCAAACCCAACTGCGAGTAAGCACGCGCCAACCAATTCAAATATCAAATAAAGCCTTTGATGTAACTGTAAGCAGATAAAACTGATAAGAAGACTAATGTGCAATGCAAAATAAGTAGTGGGAGTAGTACAATGAATGATGAGATGGAATAGATGGATGAAATAAATTATTTTTGCAATGATGAGATGGAATAGATGGATGAAATAAATTATTTTTGAAATATTTCACTGGGAAGGAAAATGTGAGAGTGAAGCTTTAATTACTCTTTTTTCTTTTAGAGAGGGAGAGAGAGAAATCTATTTACGTACAGAAAGAAAGAAAAGAAAAGTAGTAATTTTCATCAGAAAATCAACGATGTAAAAGTAGCACGCAAATTACTTTTTAAATATTTCATCGGGAAGGAAGAGAGAGAATGTGTAAGGAAGAGAGATTGTGAGAGTAGAGCCAACCAAATCCTTTCAAACTGACATCAACAAACTCCAAAAAATTTTAAAAAGAGAGAGAAATTTGAGATAAAAAAATGTATTGCTCACAGTAATTTGTAAGGAAATAGTTTAAAAAATAGTGATAGTGCTAGTGTTCGATTTTAAGAAATAGTCATTGTTTAGTTTACGAAATAGTTAGTTTTTTGTTTAAGAAATAGTCAATGCTTAGTTTACGAAATAGTGACAGCACTAGTTTACTAAACAGTGATAATACTAGTGTTTGGTTTGAAAAATAGTCAATAGTTAATTTACGAAATAGTGATAGTACTATTACTTGGTTTAATATATAGTCTATTGTGTTCAGTTTAAGAAATAGTCAGTGTTTAGTTTACGAAATAGTAATAGTACGAGCGTTCAGTTTAAGAAATAGTCAGTATTCAATTTACGAAATAGACAGTGTTTAGTTCAAGAAGTAATGATAGTATTAGTGTTCCGTTTAAGATATAGTTAGTGTTTAGTTTAAGAATATTGTTCAGTTTAAGAAGTAGTCAATGTTCAGTTTACAAAATACTGTTTGGTTTAAGAAGTAGTCAATGTTCAGTTTAAGAAATAGTCAATGTTCTGTTTAAGAAATAATCACAGTATTAATGTTCATAAAACTAAATAATGAAAATTTTCTTTATTTTTGATTTTGTAATATTATTACTTAGTTTGTTCTAAAACAATTGAAAAAATAATCAAATAAAAAAATAAAAAAATAAAAATAAAATGTTTATGGAGTGAGGTGACAGGAGAGAGAAGAGTGGGGAGAGGTGAAAAAAAAAAAAAAAAAGAGAAAAAGTTGATGTGGATGGGTGAGGTGAAAGGAGAGAAACAAATGGATGTGAACATACAAAAGAAGGAGAGAGAGAAAAAGGTAGCACGGTTAAGTGGGGAAGAGAGTGTATGTGTGTGATGTGACGCGCGTCACTCTATGTTTTTTTTTTTGTTTTGTTGTTACGTAAAACTTTTGTCATTTTCATTAAAATTTGAGTTCTTTTTATTAAAGTTTAAGTCTTTTTTATTAAATAAAGTTAGTATATGGTTTTTTATTAATTAAAAGTTTTGAGAAGCCATTTTCATTAAAGTTTTCATTTAAAAACTACAATAACTTAAATTTAATATCCATAATCAACAGCTTTTTCACCATCTGCCATTGTAAGAGTATAAAAAAATATGAAGTTAATTATAGGAAAAAATGGAATTAAATTTTTTTTTTTTTTTTTGTGAAATAGAAGTTATAGGAAAAAATGGAATTTAAAAAAAAATATGAAACATATTTTGTAAAATAAAAGTTATAGGGAAAAATAGAATTAAAAAAAAATATGAAAAATAGAAGTTATAGGAAAAATTTTGTAAATAAAAAAATAATAATAAAACTGTAAAAAAAAAAAATTCAAATGCAACGGCTAGCTAACGTCAGTTAGCTGTTGCATTTAATTTTTTTTTTTAAGCATTCCTGTCGATTATAACCGACAGGAAAGATGATTTTTCTGATCAGCTCTCCAGCCCTTTTCGATTCCGTGGGACCCTCTCAGATTTCACAGCCTTTTAGCCTAACCCTTGGTTAGAGATGATTTTCGGACTATTTTCGAACCTCTGACCCTCTTGACCTTTCGATTGGAGATGGACTTATGTTGTAGGCATATCACAGCTTAACGCTTTTAGGTTTTTACTTTTTTTAGCTAATGCTTACAGTTAATAATAAGTAAATGGCGTTAGCTCTGTACACTTTATAGGTTTAACTAATATTATAAAACTCTATTTCATAGGATTAGGATTAACCCACTACTCTCATCAGTAGTTTACGTGAAAGAATGCAGACCAGATTATAGGATCCTATCCGGATCTTTTCTATCAGGATCCCTTCATCGTATCTGTTCATTTATCATCTTATAGTAAAAAATTATTTTAAATTATTTATTTAAAATTTAACAAAAATAATAATTGATGATAACTACCCAAACTATATGATGAATAGACTCAATAAAATGATCTCAGTAATCCTTACAAAGATAATTAAAAAAAAATTCTCATCCATTTCAAAACTTGTATTCATAACGGCGTTGTCAAAGGTTAGCTAATAGTGCGCATCAACCACATTAAGTGCTCATCAACTACATTAAATGCTCATTAAGTGCTTTGTCTGCCCTCTCAATTTTGGTGTCCTTTTGTGTTCTTCTGTTTTGTATGGTCACTGTTAAGTCACGTTAATATTTTATATTTTTTATAAAGATAATAAGATAAAAATAAATAGTAATATAAAATATTGACTTGATTTTACCGAAATCACATAAACAGAAGAGCACGAAAGAACACCGAAAGTCGAAAGGCCGACAATTCTTGTCCCTCGTTAAGTGCTCATCAACCACGTTAAGGGCTCAGATGAGTTCATCCATGACGCCTGACAAAGATCAAATCCCTAATTACATACTGACAAAAGGTCAAATCCCTAATTATAGAGTATGTCACTATCGATAGCAAATACCCAACAAGAAACCATTAATGAAAGAACTGTCTCGAAAACCAAGCACATTATTTTCAAGTTGCAATTCCATAAGGATATGTAAAAGCTGCAAGTGTTTGCTTGAGCATTTGGATAACTTGTATTCATAATAGACTCGCCTCAATGGTTAGATCCGGCTTCAGCTTTTGGATTAAATTCTAAAATTTGGGCAAATTTAACTCATAATGCTCATCAAAATTTAGATTTTAAATTAATTAAATTCTTCTTCAATGATTGTGTTTAAAATAAGTTGTGGGTTAAACATAAAATTTTAAATTTATAAATATATTAAATTCAACGACTGAAATTGAATATGATTAAATCTAACGGTAAAAAGAGAAATCTAACGATCCAAAATTAAATCTAATGGCTAAAAAAATAAAAAATATTTAAATCATAATTCACCCAAAAATTCTATAAATACATATTTTCAACTTTTTTAGATTCTAAATATTTTTTTGGTTAACATATTTATAAAAATAAATTATGATAATCTGCATCAATTTTATTTTGAAAAAAAAATACCTAAAAAAAGTAGTCTAAATTCATTCTTTAATACTCTCACACTAAACTTTTAATCTAGAACCATTAGAGTAAAAAAATTGTGACAACTCGTTCCAAATTTTACGTTTTTATTTTGTTTTAAAAGCGTGAATTTACGAAATTGCCCTAGAGGCAAGGACTTTGACTTCTGTTGACCATCGTCTAGAGAGACGTATGACTTATTCTTTTAACATATTCTTGTAATACTCGTGGATGTGAACGCACAGGAGAAAGCCGTTTACGAGTCCGGATTATAACGGTATAGTTACGGACGTTCGAAATTGGTTATTCAAGGTTTAGTGTTAATTAAATTAAATCCCCAATCAGAAATTGGTTATTCAAGGTGAAGCCCAATTAGAAATGGAGGAAAGAAAAGAAAAAAAAGAAAAAGAAAGTGGCTTCCCGTCCACTACACCCACCACGAGTTCCCATTTTCCAAGGCCGATTCCGGCTAACTCCGGTGGAGTTTTTCGATGCCACCACCACCATCTTGAAGCTCTCATTCCCCTCTACAAAACCCACCCAAGAACCACCTTGATTAACCATGGTATGTGGTGGTTTGAGGCTACGAAAGTTGACGAAAATCAATAGTGCTCCGGCCACCCTTTTCGATTTTCCGGCAAATCGGCAAAGCGATGGCTGATGCCACCACTTGGGCTTTGTAGCCCATCATCCCAGGAGCAAAACCCAACCAACCTTGACCCCGTTGGACCACCGTAGACGACGAATCGACGTCGGGAAGTTTTAGGCACCCGCCGGCTTTGTGGGCAAAATTGACCATCTTCCGTCCACTTTTGGACTTCGTGGCAGGGACCAATCATTCAAGACGCCTCAATGCGTGCACTAGAGAATCATAGCGTGGACTCCAGGTGAGTGCATCTTTTCCTTTTTATCGTACATATTATTGAGAGTTCTATCGACACTTTTAAATTGATTAGGTATATTACTTTCATATATAATTATTGTGAATGCTTGAAGTACTATATGAACTACGAATGGCTTGATCCCTGTTTAGGGTACGTAGGCAGTCTAACGAGATGTTAGATGCAACCATAAAATATTTGAGACAAAAACCTTGCTTGGGAAATTGAGTAATGCGAAGGAAATTGGTAAAGGCAAGTTTTAGTTTTGTGAATTAGTTAGTTAAATTAGTGTTAATTGGGCTGTCATGGATAATTATCCCTGAAAATAAGTAGTTCGGGAGTAGGGCGTTATTGATTCTGCACTTCACACCGTATTGTTTATAATTGATAATGCTACGACATGGTTGAGTATTAGATTGCATTATGGTATATCCATATGTATATTACTTGCATATAATTATTGGGAACGCTTTCAAGTGCAAAGGTGAACTCAGGACACCCAGGTAAGTTCAGGTGAGTTTATGGTATTAGTTGAATCGATTGTGTTATAGCATGACTACAGTTATGTGTTAGGCAACTTCGATACTGTCGTACTGGTTGCCATGAGTTGCACATGTTATATTGAGATGCATTGAGAGCTCATAAACCTGCACCCCGGTGTTAATGCTCCCGCCCGTGGCCAGGGCATAGTCCTTCACGTGATGTTCACCTCCCGCACCTTACGCTCACCTTGGATCCAAGGTAGGTGCACAGTCCTGTCATACATACCACTTTAGGTGGTTCCAACTCGTGTGCATGTATACTTATTAAGCTATTGGCTAGCCAGGATTGATGAGATATGGATAAGTCGTACAAGTCACTATAGGTGACTCCGACTTATATGCTAGCCATGATTGATGAGATATGGATAAGTTGTACATGTCATTTTAGATAACTCTGACTGATATGTGATGTTTTCTGTTTCTGGATCCAGAACAAAACCACAAGGAGGATTCTTTTTCGAGGCAAATGCAGCAATGAATTGTACCCAATACCACTTTCAACTAGAAGCAATGATGTCACTTACAAGGCTCTAACTGCATATCTTGGACATCAAGTATCTTCTAATCTCTGGCATAATAGATTAGGTCACCCCTCCAATTTGTGGTGTTTACCATGTTAAAGAAATGTAATGTGTCTGTGTTACGTGATTCATTGTTTGTGATGTGTCATACATGTCTGGAAGGAAAATTTTGTAAACTGCCATTTGTTAATTATGTGTTTAAGTCAATACATCCCTTTCAAGTCATTCACAATGATGTCTGGGGTCCATCTCCTTGTAATTCCATAGATGGTTTTAGGTACTATATAACATTCATTGATGAATGCACAAGACATTGTTGGTTGTTTCCCATTATCAATAAAAGTGATGTTTTCTCTACTTTTGTTGGTTTCTATAATTATGTTGTGATGATGGAGGTGAATACCTTAGTAAATCATTTCAAAAGTTTCTATTGGAAAAATGGATTAAACATCAACTATCATGCCCCTATACACCTAAGCAAAATGGGTTAGCCGAAATGAAGCATATGCATATCATTGAAACAGCCATAACCCTACTGCAAACAGCTTGTTTACACCAACTACCTTATCAATTGAATGCATTCATCTACACTTCACATCAAATCTCCATTTGAACTACTATTTAATGTTGTTCCAGATATACAACATCTCAGAATTTTTGGTTGCTCAGTATTCCCATTATTAAAACCCTATAACAGTACCAGCATAAGACAACCAAATGTATTTTCCTAGGCTATGCTTCTAAATACAAGGGTTTCATTTGTTATGACATAATTCATACAAAGTTCTACATTTCCAGACATGTATTGTTTAATGAATCTGAATTTCCATATCCCACTCTATCTATTAAAAATCATGTCACCATATATTTTATTCCTACTTCTGTTGTCCTTCCATCACCTTCATCCATATTAGTTAATGGTGATAATCATATAGTGTCAATTTCATCTTATATGCCAACTAAACTGCCTGATACCATGTCATCCAATTTTGATCAACAAAATGGTATTCCCAGTTCATTACAATCCATTACTGCATCAACAGATCAACAAACCTTTTCTACATTCCATGTGGCTCCTGAGATTCCAAGTGGGTCATGTTCTAAGACCTCTAATGAGTCCACTTCTGACAGTCCTAGTGTCACTGATGTTGAACTGCAGAATGAGTTTCAACCTGATAGCTTGCAGGTTATTCTCCCTATTCCTCCTATGAACACTCACTCTATGCAAACAAAAGCTAAGAGTGGTATTTCGAAAAAGAAAGCCTTTCTTTCAGTGGTTCAAGAGGGTGAACCAGTGGATCTTTCACAAGGTGAACCCGCTACTTACAAGTTTGCTCTCAAGTATCCTTTATGGTTCTCTGCTATAGAAAAAAAATTGAATGCTCTGAAAACTCAACACACTTGATCTCTAGTTCCATTTCCTCGCAACAAGAACTTGGAAGGGTGCAAGTGGGTGTTTAAGATTAAGAAGCCTGCTGATAAATCTATTTCTAGGTATAAAGCACGGCTTGTTGCTAAAAGGTTTAATCAAGAAGAGGGTATTGACTATAGAGAAACCTTTAGCCCAATTGTTAAACCTACAACTGTGAGGTTGGTTCTAGCTTTAGCAGCTAATTTTGGATAGTCAATGCATCAACTTGAAGGGAAGAATGCCTTTCTACATGGCATTCTTCAGAAGAAATTATATATGTCACAGCCACCTGAATTTAGTGATCCTCACAATCCTACACATGTTTGTAGATTACATAAGTCCTTGTATGGTTTAAAACAAGCCTCAAGGGTATGGAACGACAGATTTACATCATTTCTTCCTTCTCTGGGGTTTTTTTCAACATATTCTGATCCCTTACTGTTTGTCAAGCATATTGGAAAGTCTGTGCTTATCTTTCTTCTTTATGAGGATGACATTATCATTACAGGGAATATTCAGAGTCCATTACTGCAGTGATTGGTGCTTTGACCAAAGAATTTGATATAAAAGATTTAGGTTCCCTTCATTATTTTCTTGGGATCCAAATCACACAAAATTCCAGTAGAATGTTTCTCTCCCAATCTAAATATGTTACATATTTGTTGGTTAAGGCAGACATGGTTCATTCCAAACTGTGCTCCGCCCCTTGCTTACCTTATAACAGGTTACTTAAAGATAATGGACATCCTTTCAATAATCCCTCTCTCTATAGAAGTATTGTGGGTGCTCTTCAATACCTGACTTTTACTATACCTGATATATCTTTCTTAGTTCATTAGGTTTGTCAGTTTATGCATTGTCCTATAGAATTTCATTATGTTGTTGTGAAGAGGATTCTCAGGTATTTGAAAGGAATTACTGAGTTTGGCATTCAGTTTAGCAAAGGTGAATTGGATCTTCATGCATTTAATGATGCTAACTGGATGGATATCCTAATGATAGAAGGTTTACAACTAGTTTAGTTGTGTATTTATGGCCAAATCCTATTTCTTGGTCTTCCAAGAAATAAAGTATAGTCTCTAGATCATCTACAAAGGCTAAATATCAAGCCCTTTCAAGTACTTCTACAAAAATTGATTGGATCAAACAACTTCTTCAGTTTATGCAAATAGATGTTCATTATCCAACCACACTGTTTTGTGATAATCTCTCTACCATAGCCCTTGCTTACAATCCAGTAATGCATCAGCGGACAAAACATATTGAGGTTGATGTACATTTTGTCCGAGAGAGAGTTGCAATGAAGCTTCTGCAAGTGCATTTTGTTTCCTCCAATGAACAATTTGATGATATTCTTACAAAATGATGATCTACTCCTTTGTTTCTAACACATTGCTACAATCTCAGACTTGGCGAGCCTCATTTTCAGCTTGAGGGAAGATGTTAGATATAGTGTGTGTAAGGTGGTTAAGTTGGTTATGATTCTATGAACTAAGATTATGACAAGTGTCAACTTCTTGTGAGCTTTGTATTAACGTAATAGTTAAACAATGTAACTAGATATATATATACATTTTGTATAAGTGTAATATGATATGATTCTCAATACAATACACAAAATACTTTCTCTCTCTACAACTATACTTCTTTCCTCTGCAAGATAACTCTTTCTTCTTCTGTTTACAGTTTGGGCCACATGGACTTTTGTAAAGTTTCTAACCAATGCTTGGGTGGTCCAATTTCAGCAATTATCATTCGAGAGTCGAAGACCAAAAAAACTCTTAGGGTACGTTTGTTACACGTCTTTAGGAGGAATTGGCTTGGAATGGCTTAAGATGACTATAATCCTACGTTTGGTATGTTGTTGGACTAAAATAATAGGGACTCGCCTCAACTACGAGTCCCTGAGCCATTCGCTAAAAGCTCTTTGCCTAATCCCAAGCTTTCGCTTGGTATTAACGGGGACTAGAAGAAGCAAATGAGGCCGATGTCCAATCCCCACTTTCGCTTGCTAAACCCCTTAGTCCTTCCGCATTCTTCTGCAGAGCCGTCACCATGGTCAGGTTGTCGGCGATGATCCACCTTCATATTTTGTGCGATCAAGATTCAATGTCGTTAAAGGAGGATGGCAACGAGCTTGAAGAAGGAGAAACTCGGGGACCAAGATCGGTGTCATCGAAGCCACGAAAAGGAATAACACTGCAGTCGCACGCTCCGGAGCATTCCTAGACTTTATGGAGTTTTGGGTTAATTTTGTTTGGTTATTATGGTCTAGTGGTATTCTTCTTCACTTGTAAGTAAGAGGTATTAGGTTTGATTCTTACCAAAGACGAATTTGACATCTTACTTTAGAAATGTTGTTACAAATCTAATCTATACTTTTTTGACAAACATATTCTAACGGCACCTCGTTTCTACAAATTGGACCTTCAATTCCATAACTACAACATACAAAGCAGGACGCCATCCGAACTTGCATGCATGGCGCTCAATTTCAAGCTCGAAGCTTCTGCTCTGACCGCCCGATTTCAACACGTCTCTCTGAGTCAGCCATCTTCAATTGAATTGAAAAGAAATGGAAGATTTCTTCTTTTTGGTAACTAAAATTGAAGATCTTAATACCAAAACCGGGAGACTTCTGTCTTTTAATTTTCTCTTACGAATTTAATTTCTCCGTAAATAAAAAAAATTGCCAAACCTAAGTTTGAAGCTACACAGCTTGTTCTTCAAGTACCATCTCAGACAACAAATACGCAACCTAACCCAATAAGCGCACCTCCAAAACACCGACCCAAAATTTGGCATTACTTCACGGCCCGAAGAGCCCGCCGTTCCCGCCAACCCGACTTTCCAAAACGACGTCGCCACCAAGGACATCCACATCGACCCCAACTCCTCCCTCTCCCTCCGTATCTTCTTACCCGACACCGTCCTCCCCCTCCTCAAAGCTCCGAATTCCACTCCAAGTGGCGCCGCCCTGGTGTCTCCCTTCCCTGAAAGCTCTAACTCCGTCAATGGTGTCGTGTACAGGGGATTTTCTCCCGATCAGTTAATGGAGAGGCGACACCGGAAGGTTCCGATATTCTTACAGTTTCACGGAGGTGGGCTTGTCAGCGGGAGCAACAACACGTCGTGGAACGACGCGTTCTGCAGGAGGATAGCGAAGCTGTGCGACGCGATCGTTGTGGCTGTGGGTTATAGGCTGGCGCCCGAGAGTCCGTCCCTTGCGGCGTGTGAGGACGGGGTTACGGTGTTGAAGTGGGTGGCGAAGCAGGCCAACTTGGCCTCTGTTCGAAACGGACGGAGTCGTATATTTGACAGCTTTGGGTCGTCGACGGTTGAGCCATGTGGTTGGCTGCTCATGGAGATCCATCTACGAATACTTATTGCCCATATCTGAAGTTGTTTAATTAGTATTATATTAGTGTTGGTATATCATATGTGCACAATTAGACCCTGTACAAAATTTTAATTGAAATAGATAAACTTAAGAGGTCATTATTATTGTTTAGTATACGTAGGTTCAGTTTTATTTTTTATTATAAAGTCGATGGTCAAAATTAGAACTATCACAGAGGAACACAAGAGTTTAAGCGGTTTATTTAACTCAATTCAAGTCTTGAGGTATTTAGATCGTATATGTAGAATTAGAACTGGTGACACTAAACTAACAATGCAATGTATATAGATTACGATTTAGTGTCTTTTATTATCCAGATAATTTTATGCTTATGTTTTTTATTAAAATTTGCAACATGTTATATTTGTGCATATTTTCTTTATGTATATTTGGATTTTGAACTTAGTTGGATTCCCAAAATTTAAAGTACATAAATTTGCTTAATGATTAGTGTTTTGATTATGTTTAGCCCTTCTTAGTTTGTATTCCTTTTCTTTAAATTCAGTAACTACTAACTAATGAACATCAACATGTCTTTTTCTTATCAGAACAGATGTGTCTTGGGGTGAGCTGTGGAGCTAACATAGCAGACTATGTAGCTCGGAAGGCTGTGGAGGCAGGCCACCTCTTGGACCCGATAGCACAAGTACTAATGTACCCGTTCTTCATTGGAAGCACTCCCACCGGGTCTGAGATTAAGCTAGGAAATTCGTACTTATTCGACAAGGCTATGTGTATGCTAGCATGGAAGCTATTTCTAACAGAGGAAGAGTTTGATCTAGACCATCCCGCGGGCAACCCCCTTATGCCTGCAGGTATGGGGCCACCCTTAAAGACCATGCCTCCGACACTTACTGTTGTTGCAGAGCATGATTGGATGTGTGATCGAGGGATTGCTTACTCAGAGGAATTGAGGAAGGCGAATGTGGATGCACCTCTTTTAAACCAGGTGAGGATCCGGTGTACTTAGTAAAAGGAAGAGGCCTTAGAGGCGAATGGAATAAGTTTTATGACCACCAGTAGCAGTGGAGAATTCTGCCTCTGGGGAAGATTACAGGCACATATGGATAAACCTCCTAATCTATGGGCATAGACAAGATAGAAAGTTCCCAAATCTTGGGGAGATCCTTGAAAATGATGGCAATATTGTAAGTTCAATGGTCATTGATCATTGTTCTATTCATACATTGCCCTAAGCCTGCTGGAATTGGTAAGCCTATATATATATATATATATATATATTTTTTTTTGTACAAGTGATAATGGGGGAGTGAGGAATCAACCTCAGGACATCAGGTGCAAGACTCAATACTTTTAACCAACTGAGTTACAAGTCTCTTGCAGTGAGACTACTTTATTGATTTTTACTCACTTTAGTAGGCTCATTTTATATTCTTGGCAACATAGTAATCGTGGTCCACACAAGGAAGCTTCAACCTACACATCACATATATAAACACACATTCTATATATATCCCCTCGAGGAGACTCGCTCGGTAAAGTTTCTCATACATTGGAAAGTTACATGATGGTATCTGATCTCTATGTGCAACCTGAGTTTTGTGGTGAGAATACGTCTAATGAGGTAATTGGCCTTGATCTTAATCTGTGATCCATGTCATGCCTTCCCTACCCTTCTCTTTCGACTTTGGAGGACGATTCTACGAACTGGGTGATTCCGTTGGTCAAGAAAACAACAAATCATAAGAGGCTAAAGCAGGAACATGATGCCAATTATGGATCCAATGTTGGTACTCATTACTACAGTTTTTAGGGAGTTTTAACAAAACACTTCCGGTACTGTTAACTTTTAACCACATTTTTACCTTTTCCTGATACTATCTACTACACCTTCATTTGTCATTTTTCATTAAAACTATAAAAAAATTGAACTTTTCGTTAGTTTTCCGTAGTTTTTTCATTGACGGTGGTGTATTAGTGGCTTGACTAGCTTGCCAGGGTCACATATCCTCGTATACGCGGAGATACTTGGCAGCAGAGGCCATGGAATGGAAGAAGCCTTTGCCAAAGAAGAATCCAAGAAAGGAGGAGGAAGTTGAGATGAAATGAAACTAGTCCAACAACTCTTATTTGCGCTGAGACAGTGGCCTGTCGGACAAATCTCATACCTCAGCATTCGTTTTTTAGAATTTACACAATTACATTGAAATATTAATTACAATGTTAGCTTTATATTTAAAAGAGATCTGATTGGTTTGGTACTGCTGTTTGAAAACAAACTGCTTCTGCTGTGCTGTGAGAATAAGCTAATTTTAGCTGCATCACGTTTTTCAGTTTTTTTTCATCCAAAACTGTGAAAATAAGCTGTTTTTAAGTGTTTACTAAACATATTTTTGAGCTTAACTTTTTTTGATAATCACTTTTTATAAAAGCACATCAGTACCAAAAAGTACTTAGATGCCTTGCTCATTCTATCGTTCTAAAATTTTAATTAAAATACTTACTATTAACTTAGTGTCAAATAAATATTACTAAACCTTTGTTAATATAGAAATTAAATGAAATGCCATTAATATTAATCTTAAAGATACGAAATTGCATGAAATATATCCACAAACAAATGTATACAATAGACCATCGTGGCAAAATAGACGGCCAAGAATACATCGCCATCAGCAGCTTCATCGTGAGCTGGCACGTGTATGGCTGGCAAGTGACAGTTCCCACTCCAAACTACTCTCATCCTCTGGATCTCAGTAAAAAATTCCACTCTCTTGGGCAAAAAACGACGTGTGGATAAGAGTTACTCTCCGGATAGTCCCGCCGGGCTTTCCTTTCTTGCTCGCGCACTGAGAAATACAGGACTCAGCAAAAATCCAAGTGAAAAATGGAGGTGGGTTTGTCACTAAACGCCGGAGTTCAGTTTCCATTTTCGAGCTCGAGGACCCACGAAGATGGTCTGGTCAGGCATTCATTGGTCTCCACAAAGACGACGATCCAGAAGGCAGCTGAGCAGAAGCAGGGCCGCCGGACGCTGGTGGTTGAATCGAAGAGCAAAAGGGGAATGATGGCCCGCCAATTTCAACCCAAGAAGCCTCCGCCTCCTTCCATGCCCAAGATTGAAGACGACGGCAACCCTCGCTTCGTCGTCTTTATGCGAATGGCCAATGTTCGTTCTCTCTCTCGCGCGCGCTGTCTCTCTCTCTCTCTCTCTCTCTCCCTCTCTCCCTCTCTCTCCTCTGTTTCGTTTAATTTACAAGTTTGTTGCTTGGGCAGGTTTACCTATGGTACCCACTTAGTGTGATATCAGGTGGGACGACGGCTAAAATCATGATTGCGGCGAAAGATAATTTTCTGGGGAAATATATATACAAAGATACGCTAGCTAGAAATCTTGCTGCAGTTATTTACAGAGTGAGTTCTTTGTTGTTGAATTTGTGATTTGATTGCATATAATTTGTTGCTTGCTCAATCCAATTATACATTGTCCATACTTGTTCTGACTTTATAAACAAGTTGATTTTTACTTCATGTCAAGAGAGAGTCAATTTCCCTTTTGTTTTGCATGTTATCATCAATTGAATCGATGCTCGGATGCATGTCTGGAATCTGTATGGACACAGACATGTTCATTTACCGCGGCGTAGGGATATGTTGATTAATCGCGGGTTGGGGACATTTTGATTAATCCTTGTGGCAGATATAGTCCAACGTTGTTGATTAATCGCGGGTTAGGGACTTGTTCTGCTTTTAGTAACCAAATGCGATTTGTATGGTCGTTAAACATTTTTTGCAAGCGGCTTTATTCTCTCATTTTGCATGATTGCTTGATGTTCTGCCTTTTCTTTTAGTAACCAAATGCGTTTTGTGTGATGATTAAACTTTTTTTGCAAGCGGCTTCATATTCTCAATTGTATAATTGCTTGTTCCGTCTTTATTGGAACAGGATGAGAAGGAAATACAGAAGACAGCATTCAAGCAATACCGAGTATTGCGGTCAGCTACTGATTTTAGATATGGCTACAAAATTGTCGTAATGCTCTTATAACCTCTAAACTAAGCAAAAGTTCATTTGTTATGCTTTTATTCTTTTCTCACCATCAAAAGGCTTAAGGGTCTTCAGTGCCTAAGTCTGTTATGTGGAAACCGTGTAGGAAAATGGTAACATGAGAGCAGCACTTTCAACCTCGGACGTAATTGAGGTAATTTTCGTGTTTTATGTAATGATTTGCCTACTCCATCATCTTTGTCATGAGATTGTAAGTTATATAGACATTCAGCCGGTCACAAGCTTCGTGGGGTGGTCTTCGTTTCTTCTTATAGGAAATTTGGTGGTATCTAGACCTACAATTGAAAACAAATTTTCTGTTCTATCAGATTGTTTGATTACCTTTAGCTTTAACATCGTCATGATTCTAAACCCAATTTTCAGCTCCCAACAAAAGACAAGCTAAAAACCACATTTGACAAAGTGAAGGATTTTTTTGGGGATGCAAAGGAATCTTTCGGCAAGCTGACAACACTAAACTTATCCGAGTCTGAAGAATCGGAAGGAAAAACCGAAGAACAGGGAAGGTGAGTCGTATGCACACAATATATTTGATGAGTTTTTGTTTTCTCAACTGTTAGTTGTCGAATGGCTTTCTTGTTATTCTCAGGCAACATTCAAACCTAAGGCTTCCCGGATCAATCCCATTCCCCCTAACATATCTAAAACAACGATTACCTATCACTTTACATGCCTAATTAATGGTTCCTTCCAACAGGGTAAAAAGCTGAAGACGGCAGAGGCATTTGCTTGATGTGGTGCGGAGGCCATAGACTCTTTGAGATAGTTAATGCTTACTCCGCCGCATACCCCTTTCACGAAATGTCGTTTAGGATTCTACACACGGTTTTGTTTATAGATCTCTCTGTCAATTAAACAGAATTCTGTGTCTTTGCCAATACAAATTTATTTAGCCTTTTCCACACTTACTTCTGGCATTCTTAAGTAAAAACACTCGCAACAAGTTGGTTCTTTGGAAACTCGCGTAGATACATGTAAGAAAAACCCTAATTGCCGCCTGAATCGCATATTAAAATGCAAATGGTGGATTGCTCTAATGATTAGGTTCTTCCTTTTTAATTCATTGCGTTCCGAGTTTAAACTCTCCCCCTCCACCGAATACAGATTAGCATAGATAATTAAAAATATATATTCTAAAACAAAGATTTCCTAATACTATAACTGGATCTAAAATAAATACGTGGATTGCATTTGTGCCACCAACCGCAAAGTCTAAACCTGGAGCCTATCGCAACCGGTTATTATTACCTCACAACTTGTGTTCTATGATGCTCCTCTTATTCCTACATATTATAGAGTTCATACGCATCTGATATCAACCCCTCAGGCAGAGCACCCGAATTCACCGTCGACGCAGCTTCTAAGACACCAAATCCAACTACACACTCACTCTCCCACACCCTTAACCCCCAACATCTGCATCAGAAATTCCAACTCTAGCGTCTATATACTATGGACTAGCGGTGCTTACTGTTCAACTAAAATATGTGATGTATATCTGGAGGCTTTGTCGGTCTCCTGGATAACATTTTGGTTTGCCATCCAATAACACATGTCGGAGAATAAGTATGGCGATATTATTGCGTCTAGTTAACGGCCTTTTGGGATTATGCATGTTGATTAAGATTGCTCTCTTTTTGGGTTATCCAGATCGTGGTAAACTTCTTTCGCTTTTGTGGTTGACATACACTTTTTAATATTTTGATAAAAGTTCATCCATGGTCAGGTCATGTTTTTGTTACGGATATTCTTCTTCGTTCTTAGATGAAAACATAATTTATTTTCATGATTATTAACGAAAACGAATATGTTAATGTAAATCCAAATTTCTTAAAAAGTCTTTTAATATAAATATTAAGTCTTCACTTTGATAGCAATCATCATCAGCATCAGCTTTAGTCCCCTAAACAAAGTTTTTAGCTTGACAAAAAAAAAAAAAAAAGAATTAATTTTCAACTTTATTATCTTTTACTATTGGAATTTTCCTTATTTAAAGCAAGAAATAACATTTCTTATTTGTTGATGATGGTGGGGATTTTCTTTATTTAAAGCAATAAATAACATTACTTAATTGTTGATGATGGTGGTAGCGGCTGCTGCAGTGTAGATATATTTTTATCAAGATATTAAAAAGTGTCACTGCCGTCGTCATCGCCACTATCGCTGCCAAATAAGTAATGTTATTTATTATTTTGAATAAGAAAAATCCAAATAGTAAAAGAGAAAGTTGAAAACATTTTTTTTTTTTTTTTTTTTTGTCAAGCTCATGATGTTGTTTAGGGGACTAAAGCTGATGCTGGTTGCTGTTAAAGTGAAAACTTTAATATTTATATTAAAAGACTTTTTAAGACATTCATATTTAAATTTAAGACATTTGCATTTACATTAAGACATTCGATTTAACTAATTAATGATCATGAAAATAAACTTAAATAATAATAAAGAGATTTTCATCTAAGAAGAAGAAGAAAATCCGTGAACATGACCCAACCATAAATAATACTTTTTTCAAGATATTAACCAAAGAAGTTATAATAATTTTAGCCGTTGGATAAAATTTCAACGGCCTGATGGGCTTGGTCAAGAGGATCCTCACCCTTTGCTCAAGAGAGGATCCTGATCTGCATGTTTTAATATGAGTCTAATGTATTGCACATCTAATAAGTAGAGCAATTAAAGTGTCCAGAATTTGAAAACAAAATTGCATCGACTGTCGTTGAATGTTTTATCATGACTCTTCCAGAATTAACATGGAACTTTAAGTTACACATCAAATCTCATCATTTCATATAAAAAAACTCTCGTCTTTTTTAGTGTAAAATATATCGTTGTATTTAAAATAAAATAAAATAAAAAGAAAAAAAAGAAAGAAGCTACTTATTAAATCTCGTCATTTCATCAAAAACTTTATCCGACTCCTGTTTTGAATTTTCATCACGATTCCTTCATATTAGTATCCAAATTTGAATTTGAATTTGCATGAAGCTATGAGAACTACAAGTAAGTTTACATGTTTTCATTGAGTCATTTACAACAGTAAGCTTCATTTTTGCTGGTATTTGTTACATGATTCGCGAGCATTATACATTGATTGTCTTATGTAAGTAATTGCTCAAGAGGCTTTTGACATTGATTGTGTTAGCTTCAAGGGCTTTTAACATTACCAAAATGGAGGACTACATCTTGCTGGTAGAATCATGTAAAATTACTTATTCCACCATGATAGGCAGTTACAATATGATAGGTAGTTTAGCTTGTACAAGTATTTATATTGCAAGTAGTTCAGACTATAAAAGTACAACTACTTATATGACATGTAGTTTAGACTGTAAAAATACTTATATGATAGGTAGTTTAGATGGTAAAAGATCAGCTGAAATCTGGGTTTATGCTGACTAATAGGGTACCTGAGTTGAAAAAAAAAATAGAAAAATAATATAACTAATAGCGAGGCCCCCCAAGAGGTTTATAGGTGTCCAAAATTTTGGAAATGTCCTAAATTAATTTTAGGAAATATGTGGTGCGAATAGAATGACTATAACTTTGGCTTACAGCACATAGTTTTTTGTGAAAAAAAAAGTTTGAAATTTTTAGCTTTAAGAAATATTTTGCGCTGAAGTTAAGGAAAATATTGTAAAACCTTTGGATGTGATCCTATCGATTATTAGGTCCTGAAACTATTTTTTATTGATTTTTTAAGTGTGAAAATAGAAAAATATCTTTAAATTTAGGTTTTAAATCATTGATTACAAGTGTTTAAAAACGAATTATAATATATTTTGCACGGTTTTGAAAAACACGAATATGATAGTTTGTTGTTATGGTAAGAGAAATAAAAGAAACATTAACAAAATAAAAACCTGAAAACAAAAAATTGAAAAGGGCGGGATCGGTATGAAGATAGCGACTTTCGAACTTAATAGTCGCCAGATTTAGAGCGATTATTCCTACGGAGAATTGCTAGCAAAGTACCGATCGTATCATTTTCTATTTTTTTTTTCTTCCATTTTTTAAGTGTGAAAATAGAAAAATATCTTTAAATTTAGGTTTTAAATCATTGATTACAAGTGTTTAAAAACGAATTATAATATATTTTGCACGGAAAAAATATATTTTGAAAAACATTAATATGATAGTTTGTTGTTATGGTAAGAGAAATAAAAGAAACATTAACAAAATAAAAACCTGAAAAAAAAAAAAATTGAAAAGGGAGGGATCGGTATTAAGATAGCGACTTTTTCGTTCTTAGTCGCTATACTTATAGCGATCACTATTAAGGAGAATAGCTAACAAAGTACCGATCGTTACTTTTTATTTTTTTTTTTCTTCGATTTTTTAAGTGTGAAAATAGAAAAATATCTTTAAATTTAGGTTTTAAATCATTGATTACAAGTGTTTAAAAATGGATTATAATATATTTTGCACGGTTTTGAAAAACACGAATATGATAGTTTGTTGTTATGGTAAGAGAAATAAAAGAAACATTAACAAAATAAAAACCTGAAAAAAAAAAATTGAAAAGGGAGGGATCGGTATGAAGATAGATAGCGACGTTTTTGGTCATTAGTCGCTATATTTAGAGCGATTATTCTTCAGGGGAATAGCTAGCAAAGTACCGATCGTATCATTTTCTCTTTTTTTTTCTTCCATTTTTTAAGTGTGAAAATAGAAAAATATCTTTAAATTTAGGTTTTAAATCATTGATTCCAAGTGTTTAAAAACGAATTACAATATATTTTGCACGGAAAAAATATATTTTGAAAAACACGAATACGATAGTTTGTTGTTATGGTAAGAGAAATAAAAGAAATATTAACAAAATAAAAACCTGAAAAAAAAAAATTGAAAAGGGAGGGATCGGTAAGTAGATAGCGACTTTTTCGGTTATTAGTCGCTATATATAGAGCGATTATTCTGACGGAGAATTGCTAGCAAAGTACCGATCGTATCATTTTCTTTTTTTTTCCCCTTCCATTTTTTAAGTGTGAAAATAGAAAAATATCTTTAAATTTAGGTTTTAAATCATTGATTACAAGTGTTTAAAAACGAATTATAATATATTTTGCACGGTTTTGAAAAACACGAATATGATAGTTTGTTGTTATGGTAAGAGAAATAAAAGAAACATTAACAAAATAAAAACCTGAAAACAAAAAATTGAAAAGGGCGGGATCGGTATGAAGATAGCGACTTTCGAACTTAATAGTCGCCAGATTTAGAGCGATTATTCCTACGGAGAATTGCTAGCAAAGTACCGATCGTATCATTTTCTATTTTTTTTTTCTTCCATTTTTTAAGTGTGAAAATAGAAAAATATCTTTAAATTTAGGTTTTAAATCATTGATTACAAGTGTTTAAAAACGAATTATAATATATTTTGCACGGTTTTGAAAAACACGAATATGATAGTTTGTTGTTATGGTAAGAGAAATAAAAGAAACATTAACAAAATAAAAACCTGAAAAAAAAAATTGAAAAGGGAGGGATCGGTATGAAGATAGCGACTTTATCTGTTAATAGTCGCTATATTTGGAGAGATTATTCGTAGGTAGAATTGTTAGCAAAGTACCGATCGTATCATTTTCTATTTTTTTTTCTTCCATTTTTTAAGTGTGAAAATAATAAAATATCTTTAAATTTAGGTTTTAAATCATTGATTACAAGTGTTTAAAAATGAATTATAATATATTTTGCACGGAAAAAATATATTTTGAAAAACACAAATATGATAGTTTGTTGTTATGGTAAGAGAAATAAAAGAAACATTAACAAAATAAAAACCGGAAAAAAAAAAATTGAAAAGGGAGGGATCGGTATGAAGATTGCGACTTTTTTGGTTATTAGTCGCTATATTTAGAGCGATTATTCTTAAGGAGAATAGCTAGCAAAGTACCGATCGTATCATTTTCTATTTTTTTTTTCCATTGAAGAGCTATAGTAGAGTAAAATAGTAATCACAATGCAAAGTATCAACCTAACAAAAAAAAGGTGTTGACACATGGAGTCCTATTCATGAACCTAAATAAAAAAAATTAATAAAAATTGGACTAATCTAATTGTTAGGCCATAAAATTGGGAAAATGATCCTTTCTGGATCTCTTCCATCAAATTCATCCAATCACCTAATTCTGATCCTTGAAATTTAGTCCAACGGCTAAAGTAGTTATAACTTTTAAAAGGGTCCCCTGTTTGTAGTCGTTGGATCAAATTTCAAGGGCCTGTATTGATTGGGTGGATTTGGTGGAAGGGATTCAAAGAGGATCTCTTTCCATAAAATTGGACCTATTTCAAGTTAGTTTATTTGCACATAACAGATGTGTAAGGAATAAGTTAATTTAAACCACATATTAATGAAACTTTTTTTGTCAACTATAAGATGGTGAAAAAACATTTTTGTCTTCTGTCACAAAATAAAATTATGGACTATAAAATAATCTGCAATTTGCACAAACTAAATTTTACAGTTGTTTTTAAAAGCATCATCTACATGTAATCCTAACAAATCACCTACAAGAACTTCGGATTTTTACGGGTGTATTGTTTTATGAAACTTCGAATTTCTATGGCACTTCTTTTCAAAACTTCAAGTTCGAGTTTAAGTACGAACTCCAGGTTCATGATACCTGCAAATAATCACAATATACATATGTGGTGAACGGGAATAATTTCGGGACCTATGTGTGAAAAGAATGAGTGACGACCCAAAATATGAGGTTGTCGTGGCTTGAAGGCCCAAAAGAGTGGTTGTTGGGTTGCTAGGCAACAAAGGAGAAGTAAATGGGTTAATAGATTATATACCCAATTATTGGGCTAAGAAGGAAAAGTGAAAAACAAGGCCTAACCCATGGGCTTGTTATTTCATGCGAGCCCAAAAAAAAAAAAAAAAAAAAAAAAAAACAAGTGGGACGGTTTGGTGCATATGCCCAATTGGGTTGCAAGTCGACTGCAGGCAGCCCAGGTTCATAAGAAAGGTGAAAACAGCTTTGTTTGGGACCTTAGAGTTTTGGAGCAGGAACGACTTGGTGGCTCGGGTAGCACGGCTTCAGGCTGCGGCTCCCATGCGTGTAGGGTTTGAAAAATCCCTTTTTTTTCTTCTCTTATTCACGCATATTCAATTCACCACAATTATAAGAACAATAAATTTAAGCTGAATCTATAATTTGAAAAAAAAAACATAAAATTAGAGTTTATGCTTCATGATGAATGTTTCATGCAATCATTGCTGAAAAAATATCGAAATTGAAACCATATTTTATAGATTACTTGGATTGCTTGATGAATATTGTGAACGGCTTTGTAGTAAACAAGCATTCAATTCCTTAGCTCAGTGTCAGGAGTATGTTTAACAATGCGTTATGGCCTAAATTTAACTGAAGGAGAGAGAGAGAGAGGGGTGCAGTTGCATAAAGAGAAAAGATAGGCTTGGGAATTATTGTGATAATATTTCTCCATACCTTGTGCCTTTTTTAAGAAAAACAATGGGGTTACTTGCCCTACAAGTAATACAAAGTTGTGCCTTTTTGTTTTTTGTAATTAATTCTTAAATTGTTTCTCACTAACATTAGTAGTTGTTGAGATTATAAATACTCAAGTAATGAGTTCTGTTGTGAAATTGGTGTGAATGCCCACATAAAAAAAACAACCACATATGGCTAAGGGTGGAAAGTGGAAGAATAGAAGTCAAAATTATATTGCTTAAATAGTAGAAGTTTGGTTTTTATTGTTTTGGTGTATAAGCCTTTTACATGCACTAAAAGAGACGTGTGCTTGTATCGTATAGGTAGTACAAAAAAATGAAAAACAGAAAATAATAATCATGTTTTCCTCATTTGTCCCTCTCTACGTTCATTTCTCTTATTTGATACTAGTGAAGAAAATAAACAGAATAATACATGGCTCCCATTTCACTTTAATCTCTAACAACTCTGATAATATATATAAGTATGCATCATCTGATAATAACATGTTTCTACATGCTCAAGTTAATCATTATCTTGAATTGGTCAAAGCTCCAAAAGACTCCAAAACAAAAATGTCGAACACTCTAATGCTTTAGCACATTCAATCACATATATTAAACATTAGTCCGTTCTATCAACTATATTTTTCTTTCAAGTGAGGCATAAATAAATATATATTATATGGCCCTTTATAACCAAATATATTCGGGATACTAATACTAAACCTAGTTAGAAACTAATTTTTTCTTTTTTTTTTTTAGTTTTACATATATTAAAATATACGGTTAAATGGGTACCCGTTTATAACCGTGGGTATACCCATAACCGTCCATTTAAAATTTACGGGTAAACGGTTATATCCATAACCGTTTATTTATCTAAAGGGTTACCCATAACCGCAACCGTCAAATTTAAATGGGCAAATAATTGCAGTTACCCATAACCAATGAGTATTTGCCCATCCCTATTCATAGCTGTTCCCCCACCCAATTTTTCTCTGCTGTTGTCCTTTTGTGTTTGTCTATCTTCTCTCCCATGAATGCCAACATGCCATCCATCAAGCTAAGAAACGAAGCAATACCTCCGTCACTCTGGCTCTCAATCACTCACTTTCGAGGTCGAGGAACAGCGTGAGAAGGGTTTTTTTTTTTTATTTCTTTTTTCAGAAGTCTAGGTTTGACGGGATATGCATGCCAATTATGACAACTAGGTAGCTAATGACATTTATGTATTCTGTTCAAAGGTTTAGTTTCAAATTTCCTTGTACTTAAAAATTTTAAATTTATGATTGACAATCTTAATTAGTTTCTCTCTTCCATTTTTTTTTTTTTGTAGGCTTCTATGTTGCAGAAGAAGGACGAGTACCTCGCCAACCTCTTCCAATAGCAACACGCCAATGAAGAAGCTTACCAAGACATTAAACAAAGATTTTTTTAAAGAGTAATGTTGGATCTTAGAACGAAGATCCACTTACGTCCTCCACCACCTGCATATTGTCTCCCCCTAGCTCCACCAATTTTCCATCCCCTCGTCCTTAGTCCTTTTGTCATTATTTGTCCTTTTCTGTTTTAGTTTTGTCTCTTTTCCCTATAAATATTGAGCAATATGCCAATAGCCATGTATGGGGTTCAATGTTCTGGTCTCAATTGAAGCAACCCAGCTGGAAACCAGTTATTGCTACATACAATGATCCACATATCTCCGTAGTGTAATAGTAAACCAAATCCAATTAGAACCAAGTAATTACAGAAGTAAAATAATAACTATCTATGTAAGATGTGTTCTTGAGTCATGTAGAACATATTAGAACGCGGAATAACAATATCTGTAAAATGTGTAGTGTTGAGAAATATAACGACGATGCGGTATAATTCTAGTCCCTAGGTTTAGTTTCTCCTAAAAAGCAGAACACATTAAAATTAAACATGGAATAACTCTTATCACTAATTTCATCAACTGTGAATTATGAACTTATTACTTAATGATGATCGGAAACAAATTAACCAGCATCATATATTAAGGGAGCAGTATACATATACTTTCAATACAGTATACTTCATAAACATGCATGGTGCTGCACGTGCATGTGTATTTTTGACATATATATCTCAAAGACATGATTGTCAAAAAAAAAATATCTCAAAGACATGACATGAACAAGAAGGCTTCTTTAATTTCAAGGACTTGTAAGGCGTGCATTTATGTATATTTAAACAAGTTTCACAGGAAGGGCAAGCTGGAGAAAAGAGAGAAAAGAAAAATGGCTGAGATTTTCTATATATATTGTGCAAACGGCTATAATTATTCAAAGTTAGCTAGGGTTTTTACAGTCTGCCTGTCTTAAAGAATCTGATTCATGCCAGCAGGCAACAGAAAGGGAAAAAGGAGGAAGATAAGAGAGAAAATAAATCTGAAATTTACTTCTCTTGTATGCAAAAGTTTTGCCCACAAAAAAAGTTATTTAACATTGAAATAAAAAATAAAAAGTTATTCTTCTTTTTTGTAGATACCACTTAGCACTACGATCTATTGTTATTAATCTTCACTTATAAGTGAAAGGTCTTAGATTCGATTATCACATCCCGACCTGGGGCGGATCACTTCCCGGGCCCGCTCCACCACCGTAGCACGATATCGTCCGCTTTGGGTTTACCATTCCCTCACGGTTTTGTTTTTGGGAACTCATGAGCAACTTCCCAGTGGGTCACCCATCATGGGATTGCTCTAGCCCCCTTCTCACTTAACTTCGAAGTTCCGATGGAATCCGAAGCCAGTGAGCTCCCAAAAGGCCTCGTGCTAGGTAGGGATAGGAATATACATTTAAGGATTACTCCCCTGGGCGATGTGGGATGTTACAATCCACCTCCCTTAGGGGCCCGACGTCCTCGTCGGCACACACGCGGCCAGGGTTAGGCTCTGATACCAAATTGTCACATCCCGGCCCGGGGCGGATCACTTCCCGGGCCCGCTCCACCACTGTATCACGATATTGTCTGCTTTGGGCTTACCATTCCCTCACGGTTTTGTTTTTGGGAACTCATGAGCAACTTCCCAGTGGGTCACCCATCATGGGATTGCTCTAGCCCCCTTCTCGCTTAACTTCGAAGTTTCAATGGAACCCGAAGCCAGTGAGCTCCCAAAAGGCCTCGTGCTAGGTAGGGATGAGAATATACATTTAAGGATCACTCCCTTGGGCGATGTGGGATGTTACATCGATTCTCGCCAAAGACGAATTTGAACCGCATCATTACTAGCCCATTATAAGGTTAAGTCCACCCTCTCCCCTTAGAGCATCCCCAGTGAGGAGGTATATAGGGAGCTGAAAAAGTAGTGGATATAACCCATTTTAGAGCTTTGAGGAATCTTTAGGATTTTATAAAATAATATTTCCCAATGAGGGGCTATTTCTTTCAGGCTATATATATATATATATATATATATATATATATATATATATATGAAGTAATTTGATTATGCGATAATTTTTTTTTTTTTTTTTGTGTTTACTTTTTTTAAGTTAATTTTTGGACATGCTATCTTAAATTTTTTTTCATGAACCTTTCAACCTAAAAAGTTCAAGTTGTGACAAAGTGAGATTTCATCACTTATGAATAGTTCGTTAAATTAGATTCTCTTATCTCAATCTCATCCGTTGAAAGAAACAAACCTCCACTTCGCCCTCTGAAATAATTGATGTTCACATACAACACAACAATTTACCTAGCACCAATTGGTAAATTAGTATCATACAATTTTGAAAAAAAATCATTTGAAAATTTCACCCACCAATGCCTATGAACGTTAAATCAAATTGAAAGTTTAATTCTTATGGAATTTAAAATAATCATTAATTAGTCAAATTGCAAGAAAAATAAGCAAGAAAAAAGAATAAAAAAAAAGAATAAAATGAGAGAATAAGTGTATTCGCAAGTGAAGCCGTGAAGGGAGAGTAATAGAATTTTGCTCAATAGGTTGCTATTTTTTTGTGGGACCCACTGTTTGTTGGGGCTTGATGTAGCCCAATTTTATGCTACCAAATAAAGGAAGTTGCTAGCTCCAGTAGTAGATTTAACCCCATTTTCCGGCTCATTGGGGATAAAATTTCTCACTAAGTCTTGAAATGTAGTAACCTCATGGAGGATTCATTGTGGATGCTCTTAGTGTAGATAATATCGTGGATTAAGTCCAAAAACTCTTTCAACATTTTAAAAGCACTTTTATACAAGCTCTTATTTTTGCTAGTTCTACTTCTACTTGAAGTAATAGTCATGAACTCATTTTCGACCCAAAAAAAATAGTTGTGGACTCATGGGGGACAAGTGTTTTGTTAGAATTTGCTCATGTGCAGAGTGGGCCTTAAGAGTGTAAAGTGGTGCCACTGCACATGGCCCCAATTACGATTTTACGTTATCTGTATATATATTTAAATTTGCAATGACATACCAAATTCTTCTCGCAATGCAATTGTCTTCCGCGTCCATGTACCATAAAACACATGACACCACCTCCAATCTAAATGTTAAAAACAATTCCGTAACTACATAGTTACACAGTTATACAAGTATATAATTACATCTAAAAGTTAAAAACAATTCCGTAATTACATAGTTACACAATTATACAACTATATAATTACAATCGTACAATTATAGAAGGGTGGTGGTATCCAAACACTCATTTTAACCTCTCACACAACCTAGTTAATTTTTGTTTATTGATCTTCTTCAATTCCTTCAATTTGGTAGCACTGCTTTGACAGAATTGCACAATTGTGTATTACAGAACGATGTGTAGTTTAGCTCGTCTGGCCCTACATCTACTTCTAGTGTAATCACAAAACTTCGTGTGTGTATGTGCACGCGCCAAATTGCCTACTCTTCTTCATTAATATTTATTGTATTTTCTTTACAAAAATGACATATTATACGATTGCAAAGTTACACAAGTAGGCCACATGAAAATGATGCAAAATGTAAGAAAGAAAAACAAAGAAACTCTCTCATGAGAGCGTAGCCTAGGTGGAGGAATTAAGAGATGAAGATGATAGTAGAATGCTCCACTAAGGCTCGTGAGGAAGAGCTGGAAATCATACAACTCTAAATTAAAACAACAAAAGTAGGAGGTGAAAAAAAAAACGCGATAAAGAAGAGGATTACATGCACTGGAGGGAGAAATTATAGGCTTTGAGGCGTTAATTTAGGGGGTTTTTTTTTTTTGCATATTTCCTATAAAAAAATTTCTTGGTCAAGTAGTTTTTTTTTTTTTTTTGGTCAAATTATATATTTTGTTAGATTAGCCACTGACAAGATTTAAACTCACGTCGTGCAAGAGTTCAACACATCTCCACCATTGTGGTAAATAATCACTTTTAGACAAGCAGTTTAAAACAGTTGTAACAATAAGCTTTGCATGAATATATATATATATATATATATATATTTTTTTTTTTTTTTTTTTTTGAACAAACGACATTACTATTATTATTTTTGTCAAAACAAACGATATTATTTATCTTAAGGAGAATTGTACCAAAAAAAAAAAAAAAATGATTTCCGACCACAAGGCTTTTCAATCGCACTTTCATCTCCGTAGCTGCTGGGACTCGGAAACCAAGACTAACGCTAGGTGATCGGCCTGATGGCTATGCTCCTAGTGACACTTTACGAGATACTGTTTTTGATAGTAGCGTGGCCATTATTGAGCGTATGATCCTCAGATTTTGAAATCTGGGCTTCCGAGTCTTATCAAAATCTAACGAAGGAATCCGTTATTAAGCGTACGATTCCTAACTACATCTGTTTTTATGCTCTCTACATTTATATGTGAAGAAGGATAATTCTGTTTTACTATCTTTCTTTCTTCTTTTTTGTGTCAAAATTCTGTAAGTGAGCCTTAATATGTTAAGATAGTAAGGATTGGCACCTATTTGAAGCTTAACGGTCACTCTAGTACCATTTACACATAAAAAGACATAAGATATGTGAAGTATCATCTCACATCTAGATAAATTACTTCAAATTATGAATTTACTAAATTTGAAGGGAACTTATTTACTCAAGTTCTGCACTTCTACTTGAAGGTCATAGTCATGAATTTTTGTGAGAATGTGGTCATGTGTACATCACGAGGGCTGGTTTGGTATTATTGTGTTTTGAAGAAAAAAAAAAAAAAACTATTTCTGATGTGCTGTGAGAATAAATTTATTTTTGCTGCTTCACATTTTCAGTTTTTTTTCACTCAAAACTATGAAAATAAGCTGTTTTTAAATATTTACCAAACACATTTTTAAGCACTGCTTTTTTATATCAACTTTTTATAAAAATATCTCAAATACCAAATCAGTACCTAATCTAACGATATCTGCTTTTGAAGGGACAAGCCCTACGGCTCAAGTAACTACTCACGGACCAAACAAGTTTATGATTGCGTGGCTCAAATATTAGCCAACTGAAGCCAAAAGTCCTGATTGGCTCATCTTCCATTGCAGAGGCCCAAATTCTTTAACAAGTTTATGGTTTATGGAACTTACACAACTTAGAACTATTCTACAAAAATAACTTGAAAATAACAAATAACTGGTGTGATGTGTTATCAATATAAAATAAGAAATGAGGGGATCTTCTTTGTGAGAATTCCAAAAATCCTCCAATCAAATCGTTCATCGTATACATCAAGTATTGTTTATATTTAATTTTAAATAAAAAAATTTACAATAATTCATGACCGTACGATGTACGATGAATGAATATGATTAGATAATCTCTGAGATCCTCACATTTCATAAAGAGAATGTGAAGAGGATCCTCATTCTAAAATAAGTATGTACTTCAGTAATAATAACATCATATAGCTCACAAAATTTTTAGCATCACCCACTGCAAAAACAAGAACATCAAATTGAGTTTAAAAAGATGATCATAAAATTCTCTTAATACAACCCCAAAACTCAGAAACCAAAATTAAGATTGAACAAAGAAAATGGCCATCACTCAACTCAACTAACATTGATGTCCAAAATCTTGGAAGTAATGGAAGCCTTCGGAATAGTAATATACAAGACCCCATCTTTAACCTCAGCCTTGATCTCCTCAAACTGAATATTCTCCGGCAACGCAATCCTACTGCTGTACCTCCCATAGCTCTTGGCAGACCACTCCTCCCCGTTTTCTTCCACCACCGCCCCATTCTCCGTCTTCTTGGCCGCCTTCTCAGCCTTCACAACCAGCATTTTATCCTCCACCCACACCTTCACGTCCTCCTTCGTCATCCCCGGCATGTCGAATCTCATATTGTAATCACTCTCCCCTTCTTTGATCTCCCATGGCGTCCTCCCCCTGCCGTACACTCCTGCCTCGCTTGGCAATGGCGTCGTGTACCCGCCAGAGTAGGCCAACGGGTCCTCCATCATCCTCTCCATTATTTCCATCATCTGCTGCACCGTCCTCGTCGTCGGAAACCGATCCCACAACCCTGCTAAATATCAATTTGTTATTCAATTAAACTATTCAAACCTAGGGCATGTCTGAGAGACTGTTTCTGAAAATGCTCACCAAAAATAATTATGACTTAATTTAGGGCATGTCTGAGTGACTGTTTCCAATGTAAACACTACTGGCATAAGCACTTAGGAACAGAAGTACTTACTACGCAAGCAATCTCAAGCAAGTCCAAGAAGCTTAAAAGTTTGAGGGGGGAACTCGAACTTACCGATGGGTGGCGCTGGGGCAGCTCTCTTTCTAGGCTGGGCTTCTTGTTGTTGTTGTTGTTGGAGCTTGGCGGCCCTCTGCAAGTGGTCGAGGTTGTCTCGTGCATCGCCTGCCATGGCCTTGATTCTGTTCTTACCGTAGCTAAAACGTCCACCGCCATGAATTGGTTTGTAAAAAACTGGTATCGCACATTTTTGGTTTTTGCAGATGACATTGGGAGAAAAAAGGCTGAAATTTGCTATGGCCTGAGACATTTTTGTATCTCTCAAATGTTGTGGGCTTTTGTTTATTGGTCGAGTGATGTTGCAAGTTGTTGGCACCAGAAATTAATGGAGTTGTAGGGTGCTGTTTGGTAGACAAGAAAATCGAGCCACAAAATGAAGGACAATGGAATTTGAGGAGAAACGAACTAGGTTGTCCTATATTTAAAGGAAAGTGTAGACCTTTCTGGAAGAAGAAACGAAGGAAGAAGACGAGAGTTTCAGAACCTGACACTGACAGTTCTGGAAAGCTCTAGAGAGGAGAAACCTCACCTGGATAAGGAAAAATCTGAGATACTCGGTGGCAAATTCGCACGACGTCGATTTGGTCAATTGGCATTTCGGCATTTACATTTTTTGAAATTTACACTACTCCCGGGAACCTCATTATTATAAGATATAATCAAATTTCTTTAGTTTGTTAAAACTTTCCCACAAAAAATTGCTTAGTTATTTATTGATGAAGCATCAGATGAAAACAACACCCACCTCCATAATTACTAATTACATTATAATTTGTTTGTGATTAAAGTTGTTAATTGGACTACATTTGTTGATCACATTATTGACCACTTCTTTAATACATGTCATTATGCAAGTCTCACGTATATATGTGGGTACACTTTCTATTTTGAGAAGTAATTAATAAATGTGATACAAATAACATTATTATTATAAACCAACATGCATATGAAAGGAAAATATATACTTGCATCCATTGCATAGAAGGGTTCATCCTTTGCGATTAGCGTGTTTTCATTGGACAAATTTCATGATTATAATCATTTAAAGTCATATTTAGAAAAAACCAACCAAACTAAAAATCACTTAGTTATTTATATGTATCACATAAATGGATTGTTTACATGGTACAAATATTTTTTATTTAATTGATACATATAAGTGATTAAGCGATATATGGTTTGATTTACATTTGTAGCGGTCATTTTAATAATAATTAAGAAAATGAACTTTTGAGGTTATGAAGTTTATACAATAAATATATGCTTATAGCAAGAGATGGACAAAGTGGTGCGCTCCATGGAATAGATGGTCCCAAGTTCCTACTCCCAAACGAAATTATAAAAAATAAATACAAATGAAAGAATATTATTTTAATTTTGTCAAGAAGAAAAAAGAGTTGGCTCAAATTTTAGGATGTGACTTTAATGCTATGTAGTAGCATTCAGTGTTATGAATATTTTAACGGTTAAATTTGATTTCCACAACTATTAAATCTTCTATTTTTAATTTTAACCATTCATTTTTCATACTACTCAATGATACGTACCACATTAAAGAAATTTACAGACGGTTGTATCTGTCGTTTGTCTACATAAGCTAATATTAAATTGTTAAATTCTCTCCATAAAAAAAATTTGAGAAATGTTTGCCATAAATAAAAATGGTCAACAAAAAAGGAACTAGACGTTGGAAATAAAGCTTTAATTTTCAAATTAATGGGTCCCGAGTCACACTCCAATACAAATAAAGGTTGTTGCTTTCATATGAACGTTGAGGTGTTGATCCAATTTAGTGAAAAATTAATAAATAAAATTTCCAAGAAAACAAAATAGGAGAGACATCTCCATCCAAGAAAATCAACAAGAAACTATAAACCCAAACTCTAAAGGCAAACAAAAACTCACACTCCCTTCCCCTCTCTCTCTATAAACCTTTATTTTTCTGCACATTTTATTGGGGTATAAACTGTAAAACCAAACATGGAATGGACCCAATAAGGCGTTTTTCTTGAATTCTAAATCACAATTCAAATTTCTATCCATATTTTAAACGACCCCATTAGAGGAGAAGGCAAGAACACTGAAATGGGTGAATCGGCCTACCTGACGAGATCATTCTCCGACCCTACTGAAGTCAAAGAGGTCAGTCGTCGTTCCGCAGAATTTTCCATTTCTTTGATTCTTAAAGTTCATCGATTCATGGGTTTTTCTTGTTTTCTCTATATCTTTGATGGGTCTTGATTCGATTGGTTTGTTTTAATCGCATTGCGGTTTGTTTGGCTGCTGAGATATCGTGGGAAAATTTGAGAACTTGGGTCAGATTGGTGTGGATTTTTGTTATTTTTAGGGGATGAAGTGCGCGTAGTGTTGTAGTTTAGGCGGTTTTTCAATGGATGCATTCAGTTCTTGGTTTCGTTCAGTTTGTTAGAGAGAGAGAGAGCGAGAGAGTTTCATGGTGGTTTAAATGATATGTGTATCTCTCTAGTTCTTGCGGGATTATTGAATTTAGTGTTTGGATGGACTTGTATGATTTGGTTACGTTTTTACGAGTAGGATTTTGGAATTCACTGAGGAAATTGTGATGTGCTTTTCATTGCAGGGTGACCCCCTTCGTTGCCTAGGAGAATCGATCTCCTTTGGTAGGTATATGTCAGAACCTCTCTCTTGGGAGAAATGGTCTGCGTTTTCCCACAATCGCTACTTAGAAGAAGTCGAGAAGTTCTCTAAGCCCGGCTCTGTTGCTCAGAAGAAAGCTTATTTTGAAGCTCACTACAAGAAAAAAGCTGCTGAGAAAGCAGCAGCCTTGCTTGAGCTGACAAATGCTGGTGCCTGTAATGTTACAGCGTCATCAGTAAATATGTATGCAAATTACGAGAGCCCCTCCATGGACATAAACTCGGCGAATGGTGGGAGCCAGATGGTCGTTGATAAAGAACAGGAAAATGTTGTTCCAAATTCTGAGGTAGAAGTATACTCAGCTGATGTGAATGGCCATAATCAAAGTGTTGAAGGGAATCAACTGGATACCGCCAAGGTGGCCAGAGCAGAGGCGGTAATTCAAGAAAGTGTTAATTTGGAAATATCTATTCACGCTGAAATCTCGAACCGGTTTGAAAATGGCAAAGACCAAAATGAGATTGTTGCCACCCTAGAAGAGAAGATGCCAAATAAGGTAATTGTTGGGTTTTGCCCTGTTTGGACTCTTGTAAGTTGTAATTGCTTGATCACTTTTTCTCACCACACAAACTGTTGTCATCTTTCAGATCCTCCAGGAAGCTGCCGGTGAGGAGAATCTCGCTTCAGCGAGCAAGAAAAGATTGATGAACTCTTCCCCAAGGTTATCCACTAAAGGTAGACCACCCAAGGTACCATCGCCTCCTGCCAAACAAGCAACTCGTGTGCAAACCGTAAACGGGAAAAATGCCACTCAAATGGTTAAGAAGGTTTCATCGGACTTAGTTGACAAGAGGAGTTTAACTGCAAAATCTCTCCACATGTCAAAGCATTTCACTTCTCATGGTGGTGAAAGTGAAAACAGTAAAAGAACTTCGCCAATAGTTGAGAAGACTAGAGATTCGAGAAGTAGTACAACTACACTTAATATCTCCATGAATAATCCAGCTTCTCGACGAACTGCTATTAGGGTACGAGTTCTTACCATTTAATGTTATTCTTTATTCTTCATTCATTTGATTTCTGTGTCTAATGCGACACCTCTAATAAGAATATTCTTTTGCCAACTTAAGGCATCTGTTAGCGGGGTATTGATGCAGTCTTCAGTTGACCCATGGTCCAAAGATAGAAGGTATTCTGCATTGTACTTCACATGTTCACGAAATGTCTCAGTCCATTGCATACTCCCTCACCATTTCTGCTATTTATACATGCATTGAGTACTCTAACTTATGTGATCGATTACATTATTTCCAGGGCGAAAACATTACTTAATAAATCGGTAGCTGGACCAATTGCAGATGGGAAGTGGATATCCTCCTCAAAAGAGTAGGAACTTTGCTACTGACATGCCTATGAATTTTTCTTTATGTTCATTTCATCTTTTATTATATCTATGCTCTGGGGTGCTTACCTAAAATTGGCGTTATTCTATTTTTAACTTTGTTTTTTTTTTTTCAGGAACTGATAACTCTTTTTCTGTTAATTTTAGATTTACTTAACAACAAACTCTACGAACTTTTATTCGTATAATGTTTTAGATTGTATTCTGATTGGAGTAAAATGGTTAGTGTACTAGATTTCAAAGGGAATACCAACATTTTCATAAACTTATGATTACGCTTTTCTGTTTGGCAGCGAATCTTCTACTGCAAATGGAAGTAAACCACGACCCCCTGTTGTATCCTGTCCTTTTAGATTGAAGAGTGAAGAAAGAGCAGAAAAGCGTAGAGAGGCAAGAATCGATATTATATTTTTAGTTCCCTCCTTATCGTGCTATGGTTCATTAAATATTTAGGGTTTCTTTGCTAAGAGAAAAGTCTCTTCTTTTGCTGCACCAGTTCTACAAGAGTCTGGAAGAGAAGAAAAATGCCAAGGAGGCTGAACGTGACCTGGTGCAACTGAAATCTAATAAAAAGGTTAGTTTCTTATGAAAATATTGGTAAGGGGTTTCTTCTTTTTCGAGTTTTGCAATGCGAGTTGAATTCTGTAACGTTTCATTTACTTTTATCTTTATCAAACCATTTGAAAGTTTACATAAAAGAAAGAAAATTTTATGCAGAAAAAAGCAGTGGGGGATGTTAATAAACTGCACCACAGCACTGCCTTAAAAGCGAAACTAAACCAAGATCTGTCATCGGCATCGCAATTTCCAAGTGATCACTTGAACAAGGTATACACATTTTCTTCCAAACTTTGTATTTGTATTAGAGCATGCAGTGAGGGCTTTCAATAGTATTTGGAAAGTTTCTACTGCAATAACCTTTCCATTTTATCCCTCTAATGTATGTTCTTTTATTAACGGCGGACATATATTTCTTGCACATTCCTCTGCTACAGTCTCGGTCACCAAAACTTGGGAGGCACTCTACTGTCAGCAAGGTTCTGGACTCAAGCTCTCAACCATCGGTCAATTCTCACGGCTCCAAGTACGTCACACAAAAATCTAATGTGAGCACAAATCGAACGGTGCCTCCTCATTCAAAGAAGAATGCTCACGAAAATTATCCTCCCAATATCCAGAGTTGAGGGTGTCTAGCGCATGATTATGCATGGAGATTGATTGACTCAGCCGGTTGACACCCTCTGATCAAAAAGAAAAAGAAAAGGCCGGTTACTGCCCAGAAGAGCTGCAACTACTTTCTGTAATACGAAATATGGGGTAAGAAAATAAGTATGCGAGGATAGTTTGGTTTCCTTTCGGGGAGGGGGGGGGTGGCATTCTGTTGAGGTCTTTCAGTTAGAAGTGAAATTTTGCAGGGTTTATCTTTCATTTTTGAGTCAGTTGTTAGTTTCATATGCTTTTCGTTTCATAACTTGCGGGGAGAGAACGATGAGTTTTATGCAGAGGTACAGACTCGACAAGAAAACCATTCTGGCATAGATACAAGAAATCTAGTGCACATCTCATCAAATTTAAACAAGAAAGCTTATTATGCTAGGGTTTTGCATCAGTCATATTGTACACATTTCGACATTCAAATCCAAACCGGTCAGAGATATAATATCCAGATTCATTAAGTTGGGGTACTCAACTTATATTGGCTTACCAAAACGGAAAAAGCTATAGATCATTCTTCGTTGAATTGCGCAAAAGAATAGTGCCGGCGCAGGGGCATATCACGATATGAATGGACCTTGATCTATGACAGAATATTCTGATGGGTCACGTCACATGGATAATCAAATCTCAGTGCATCGTACAAGTGAGGAACTTCAGAAATAAGTGCAGGATCATTGTACTCCGGGAACTCTATGTTTTGAAGTCCGAGATTCATGCCATAGCAATCACCTTGAAACCAACAAATTTGAAAGTCGTCATCCAAAGAAGCAAAAGGTGATGCACTTCCCACGATTAGGTTCCTTTGGGCAGATTCCAAATCAGTAATGCTACTCAAGTTGAAGCCCTGGTTCTTCATGTTTGATGTACTAGTGGAAATGGTCTCAGAAAGTTGATGGTTGACTACACAGCTCTTGATTTGATCAGGAAAGGAGTCTGCCGTGCTTCTTGTTGGACTTACATGGCTACCCTGATTATTTATGTACTCAGAGTACGAAGGCTTACTCTTAGCAGGGCCAGTTACATCTCCCTCCGCGATAGAAGGTCTTGGACTAATGGAAGGAATTGATTGTAGTCGATCAACTTGGAAATGGCTGTGTGGACCGGGCAGTGGTGGCTTGTTGAATCCACTGTTTAACTGAATAAGTGGCTTCTGCTCTTTTTTCAATTGAATTTCATTCCAAGAATACTTTGTCCGGATAGTGGATTCAAATTCTGTGAAGTTTACTTCAGATTCTACTGATGTAAATGAATGACTGGGGTGCACCTGCGGAGTCCTAATCTTCTGAGAATCAGGAACATTGCCATTCAAAACTTTTTTGGTTTCTGCATAAGAATTATTGAAGTCCAGTGGTGAACTCCTGATCTTCTGCGAATCAGGAACATTTCCAATCACACCGTTTTTGGGTTCTACACAAGAATTATTGAAGTCCACCATCTGTAAACTCCTGGTCTTTTGAGAATCAGGAATATTTCCGTTCGAACCTTTCTTAATTTCTGCTACAGGCTCTGAAACAATCCCCTTTGCATCACCCTCGTGGCTCTTCAGATCCACACACTGAGCAACTAAGTTATTGCCAGAAACTCTGAAGCTGCCATGTGCAAAATCATTTTGTTGAATGCTGATCGAGTTCTGAAGGCCAAAACTTCCTTGAGCATCTTTTGAGGGAGAATCGGAATGCTTCATCCCACCAAAAGAAGATTTAAGGTCATTTTCTTTTTGCAGCCTACCCAAGTAGAGCCGGTACTTCTGCACAGGAACTTTCTCAGTGAGAATAACCATGAAATGTAACCATACTATGTATTACACTTTAGCTTTTATTACCCCTTTTGTTACAAGAGGGACTGAGTTCCATGACTTCAGTGATAAGAAAATAGTGATCTACTAATTTCAAATAGCGATCTACTACTTTCTTCATACGTATTTTAAGTTTGACTAATCAGACTGAGACCAAAGAAATGGGAGCAATGTGTGTTGTCACTATACTTGTGTGTGTGTGTGCGCGCGCGCGCGTCTACATATTAATATATTATATACATATGTATGCATATTATTGCATAAGGAAATTATCGATCGCAAGGTATTCTGGGTACCAAGTTACCATAATGAGAGTATTGCGGTGTACAAATCCTACTAGGTAAGTGTTTCAGATGTTATCAGGAAAACTAAACAGTGAGGTATTTACCTGCAAGTGGCTAGCAACATTTTCTCTTGTCAACCAAGGCACGTTCATCAGGTCCAGTATTTTCTTCGGACCAACTTCTGCCAAACAGACATTACACATCATCGCTCTGAAGAAACATAATAAAATTGGTGGCGATATTATTGAAAAGCAGCACAAAATGTATTCAGACTTATGGTTCATGATGCTGATCCAAAAACCTAGCTTCATAAGCAAGGAATTTACTTACTGTCAAATCCAATCTGATGTACTGCTTTTACAAATTTCTGATGAAGATCTACAGACCAAACAACTCTAGCTTTTTTTGCCGACGAACAATCAGCAAAGTCTTTGTCATCGTATTTGTTATCGACATCCTTTCTTTTTCTCGATGAAGTGAGGTCATCTGCGCCAAGAAAGTATCCCTCATCATACTGATCTGATCCACTTCTTATAAGCTGAATACCTTCGACGCTTTCATGACTCTCAATGTCTTTTATCTCATGTATCTTCTTTCTAAAGACATGCTGCCATATATTACGTAGTTCTTTCATTCTTATCGGCTTCAGAAGATAATCACACGCTCCATGTTGAACTCCTTTCATAACCCTACTCGTTTCTCCATCAACAGACATCACTGCACAAGTAAAATGGATATGATAAGTCAGAAATTAAGTGGTGACAGACATTTTGCTTTTGAAGACAAAGCTTTCTTGGTCAATGGCGGAGTACTGACTAATAACTGGAAGATCCATCTCAAGTCCTACATGCTCGAGAAGTTTAAAACCATCCATGTCGGGCATGTTAACGTCACTGATTACAATGTCATATCCATTTTTCTTTTCACGAAGCAAGCATAAAGCTTCTCTCGCCAAACCACATGTAGTCACTGAAACACAGACAAAAGAGGGAGAAAAATTCCATCAGAAATAATGAAAAATTTGGCTGATTATATTTTCAAACTGATCAAAGCATCCTGTCTAACAGTCGGAAAAAAAATCCTGTAACACAGACGGAATTCATGTTCTAAGTTTTTAAGGACTGCATTATGAATGGAAGCCTTCTCTATCTTGTTTAGATCATGTATAAGTAATCATACATAAGAATCTCCCCCAACATAATCAAAGTAACTACTGTAAAGCTATGCATCTTGAGCAGTGACTGTAAGACTGCTTCAGTTCCACATATGAAGTACCACAAAAATTTGATTGAGCAAGGATCATAAAGTATGTTAAGGTATTACAAAGACAGAGATTGCTAGAAGGGTCTTTGATTAGCGTAGTTGAAACAAACATCGAAAGGAAAATGCACTACATGGCACTTAAACCCAGAAATCCAAGCATGACAGCAAGATTTGGACAGTATTTAACTGCAGCAAGTTGTCCATACAACTGATCAGAGTAATAATTCTACAAGTCCACTACCAGAGGCACCAAAGAACACTCCAGTTGTCTGAAATCGATCAACTTTACGCACTTATATTCGATAGAATAATAAATAATTAGAATTTGATTAAACTAACTAATAAAGGAAACAGTACACTTTGTTCCCAATTGCACTGTTATCACATTATCCTCCTGCATAGCAGCCTGTAAAGACAATCAAATACTCAATCTCAACTAAACCCTGATCATCCTGCTAATCCATTTACTTAAATCGAAAATTCGACAACTAAATTGCTGCTTCTGGGGAGATTAAAAATCCTTGCTTTTAACAAACCCAGTTGTTCAAATTACCAAACAAGATCGAAATTTCACTGATAAGTAAGAACCCACCAAAACTAAACAACAACTAAAGAAACCCATCTCAAAAACACCAAAAACATTCAGAAATACCATGAATTTCCAGAAAAAAAGTAGAGGAAAAAAAGTGTAAAAATTGGAACTTTAAAGAATGATTGAAATAGAGGAACAGTGGGAAACTGAGATAGAGTGAATTAACCTTCGTATGAGCACTTCTTGAGCATCTTTTCTAAGATCTTAAGCCAAGTGGGATCGTCGTCGACGACGAGGACCCGGAGCCCAGCCGGAAACGAATCGTTCCGGGGAGAAGAGAAGCTACTATCCATTGGGAAAAAGTTCAAAGGAAGGAGGAAGAGTTAAGATTGATGTGGGAGGGGAGCAGAGTGGGGACTTACAGCTCGAATCAGACCATATAGCTTAGGAATGTCTCCAAATTTAAAAAATGGCTTTCTTTGGATTTTATGGCAATGTTTTTTTGAGAGAGAGAGAGAGAGAGAGAGAGAGAGAGAGAGGAACCAACGAATATTTGGCGCCGGATGGCTTAACAGTCACTGTGGTTCACGTTAGTTTCTAATCATTTTTTTCTTGGATTGGCAAAATATATATTTAGAGATATGTGCAAATAGAATGAGTTGCAAAATTTTTTAATAAAAAAAAAATTAAATAATAATTCTCTGTACAAATAAAATTAATTATAAACTTTTAATTATCAATATAATTCGAGGAACATTAAACAGGTGCTAATTCGTGGTTTATATATTGTTTATTTTTCATTTAGTGTTTCTCAATAGAACACGTGACAAAGTTTTAATCATATAAAATCGAAGGACACTAAGCAATAAAGTATACTTCATCAATCGTCTATTGTTTGCTTAGTGTCTACAGTTGTATTTTTTTAATATGGCTAAAAATATATGCTTGGGTTATATGATTAAAAGGAATAAAAGATAAACAAGTTTTACCATTGGTATCCAAAAAGAATATGGGAAAGAAAAGTATGGTAACTATGAAAAATTGGGGGTAGAATCTTAGGTTAACCAGATAGAAGAAGTAGAATCTAAAGGTGGGAGTGAATATGCTTTGTGAAAGAATGATTGAATGAACAAGGGCATCTTGTAAAGGACACATAGGTAGCTTAATGCATCAATTTCAAACACAAATCACGACTAATATCTTCAATATCACGTTATAGTGAAATGCACGAATGAGATTTAAAGAAACAAATCTTGTTCCTTTATCGATTTCATTTAATATATATTTTTATGCATTTAAAGTTACGAAATATTGTAATCGCATGTCAAAGTGTGATTTTATCAGATTTATTTTACGTGTAAGGACTCCTTGTGTAAGGACTCCTTTATTTACTTTTCACCTAAGATCCTTTTACAATAATATTTTATTGTGTGTTCAAGGCCGAAAGAAATAAAATAAAAGGCAAAGCCTCCCTCTTTGTTGGGCAAAAAAATCTATTGTTTATTCTTGTAGACCATGAGAGGAAGGTGATAGAACAATTTGGAGTCATGTTTTTGTTGCTTTTGGTCAAAAATATGAATTCATGCATGTTGGATGGAAATATTTTTGTTCGCCGTCATCATTCATCACTTTATTTATCATTATTAAATAAGTTTAAATTTTAAAATCTGTGTAGTGAATTGACATAAATCTCAAATTTTAAACTAATCAAACGATTATAAGTAAAATGAAGAATAATACAACCTCTTAAAGACGGTGAGCTAAAATGCACCTCATGTTGGATAAACAAAACAAGGTTTTGAGGACAGGTGGAATGCATTTGAGAGACAAAGATGAAAAGTTGTCTGAAGCATTTTTTTGTAGTGGTTGGACAAAATGCCAAGACCATATGAACTTTAAGACAGCTGAAACCCAATTGGTACCAAACTCACAAAATTTGACCTTTTAATTCTTTCAACCAATGTTTGTAAGGCATGCATGTTCTTTAGACCAGTCTGATTACACATTTTCCAAATCCTTCAGTGGAAGTGGAAGCATATGGGAAACCCCTTTTCCTAATTTACTTGTTTAATGTCATTGCTAAACAAATAATTCATATAATTAAAGTATCTTTAAGTACTTAGGGTAAAGTCAAATTTTTTTGACAAATGCATGCACAGCACATTGTGCGATCCGAAAATCAGTCGCGGCCAAGACCTTAGTACTTTCTTTTAGAGAAAAACTTGAGTGTAATAGTCGATATGTATTTCTATTTATCTATCTCATATATCACCTGACTTACTCATTGCGTAATTTGATTATGTCTCCCCCCTTACAGGTAAGAATGTCTATTGCTATGATTTTTCACTAGTATTAATGGACCCATAAGTGTTTAAAGAACTAAAAACCAATAAGAGTAGGACAAAACATCCTTGTTTGTTTACATTTTACAGTGGCATTAGCAATCAGCTTACACAGTGTATTTTGTCTCCATCTCATTAGTGCGTGGTTTTCAGTCTTTGTTTCTTGTCATATTTTAAACCTGAAATTAGAGAGATTTTAACTTTCATTAAGTTTAGCGTAATACTAGTGAGACTAATTTTTTAAATTAAATTTTGTAAATCATATGTCTTGATTGTTGATGATCAGATTATTATTGAAGTATTGATTAACGTACTTATTTCTTATTAATGACATATCATATCATTACAAATTTAGTTTAAAAAATCAGTTTGCCCAACGGTGCTATTAAGTTTAACATCAGGATTAAGTAACGACTTGCATGATGCTAATCTCGAGGGAACATCTAACTTTTGACAAAAGAATAGTCCTTAAAACTATTTTCTATTCGCTCCAATAGCTAACGAGGCCTCTAGATAGAGATGACATGCAGTCAGTGACATAAGAGGATTCTGATTAAGAAAAAATTATTGGCCGAGTTTGCAGATTTTTTGAAGAAATATTTAAGGTTAAGGGAGGCTAATCATCATCGTTAATTGAGGCCACGATGACCCTAAGCAAAAAAAAATATTGAAGCTAGGATAGTGCCATTTGCTCCATATTGGTGCAAAACAAAGTGACATCTTTTCTGAAACTCCATTTAAAAGAATGGTTTTAGTTGTGCCAATGATCACTTAATTAGGTTTCTTGACCAGCAAGAACAAGATTTTCTCACGCACTTTGTGAAAGAGATACATGTATACATTGAAAAGAAATGTTAAAGAGATTCTTTTAAAGTGAGACTCTTCATGGACTCTCTGTCACCTCACACTTTAACGTCAATAATCATGTCAACATTAGAAAAGATTGTGCTAAAAATATGAGGTGACAGAGAGTCCTACTTTTAAGAGAGTCTCCTTAGCATTTATCATGCATACAAATAACAAACAACGATTTAGATCATTATAGCAGTCTTCCAAGTTAATCATGCATTATTGTTGTGACATCCCACATCGTCCAAGGGAATGGATCATGTAAGCCTTATATATATATATATATATATATTCTCATCTCTACCTAGCACGAGACCTTTTGGGAGCTCACTAACTTCAAGTTCTGTAGAAACTCCGAAGTTAAGCTAGTAGCGCGCGAGAGCACTCCCATGATGGGTGATCCACTGGGAAGTTCTCGTGTGAGTTTCCAAAAACAAAATCGTGAAGGCATGGTCGGGGCCCAAAGCGGACAATATCGTGCTACGGTGGAGCGGACCTCGAATGAGGTGGGGGCCCGGGTCGGGATGTGTCAATTTGGTATCAGAGCCAATCCCTAGCCGGATGTGCCGACAAGGACGTCGGGCCCTTAAGGGGGGTGGATTGTGACATCCCACGTCGCCCAGGAGAATGGATCATGTAAGCCTTATATGTATATTCTCATCTCTACCTAGCACGAGGCCTTTTGGGAACTCACTGGCTTCAGGTTTCGTAGGAACTTCGAAGTTACGCGAGTAGCATGCGAGAGCATTCCCATGATGGGTGACCCACTGGGAAGTTCTCGTGTGAGTTCCCAAAAACAAAACCGTGAGGGCGTGGTCGAGGCCCAAAGCGGACAATATCGTGCTACGGTGGAGCAGGTCTGGGATGAGGTGGGGGCTCGGGCTGGGATGTGACAAATGTTATACTTATATTATAATGAAACAATATCTCAAGTCAGTCATACATTATTATGCATTTTTAATTTTATTACACAACAGTGCATGCTTTGTTTAAAATATAGTCGCAATGTCACAGATATTTTCATTGTAAGTAAGTCTTCCTCCACTTTGTGTATCCAAAATGCAAATAATTGCCATGTGGAGTGAGCCCAAATACATTATTTTACAGTTTAAAAATGGAAGTGGTTGATGGCTTTGTCACGACAATCCACTCTTTCAAATACCGAAAAAACTCACACAAGCATTTCAACCTCCAGAAACCACTATCATGATGACTCACCAGCCTAAACACATGTTTGAACCTCATTACTTAGTGGGTGAGCCATTAACCCTCGATATTTTTCTCCTACAACTCTCAAAAACTTTGAGGATTTATAAAGCCTCCAAAGGCATACTTTTGGGAGAGTGGGAGGTAGAAAAGGACTTTGAAGAGATAAAAACTCAATGGCTCTAAAAGGAAATGCCCACTTAGAAATTCTACAATAAATTACTTAAAGAGAGGGTGAGCATGATTGGTGACTAACAAATTAGGAGGATGAATCCCATTTGCAACTTCTCACCAGTGGAGTGCCTTTTTATTTGTTTATTTAAAAGTTAAAAGAATATGACTCTGCCCTTATGCTCTCCTATGATGCTTCCCCTACTCTTTACCCATTTAATCTTTTATTTTGTTTTTACTCCCCCTTTTAACGGTTGTTGGGGTGCGAACTTTAACAAAAAGTTTTCGGTACTGTTAACTTTAACGAAAAATCATATTTTTACACTAAAAAGTCAATTTTGGTACAATTCACTTTATCCTTTATTTTGTCCTTATCGTTAAAACTTAAAGTTTTTAAACTCTTTTCATTAGTTTTTTTAGTTCTGAATACAATGAGCAACCACTCTAAGAATATGTTTGGAGAAAAAGTTTGGTAGAATCTGGTCAAGTTACTCTTGCAAAATAGTATGGTATGCCTTTTTCGAATACAGATAGGATCGCTTCCATGTGAAAGTGTCTAACTATTCAAATTTCGGCTGACTTACTCAATTTTTTTTCATATGTCTAAACCTGTCAGCAATAAAGAATGTTGGGTTGTCAAAAAGCAATATGTGCAAAAAATAAGTGTAGCGAAGATAAAAATACTTCATTGGATATATGGGAACACAAGAAAGAATAGAATTAAGAATGAGAATATCCGATTAGAATTTATACATATTCTACTTAGTGGGATAAAATTTGATGATTGTTGTTGTATGTCTAAACCTGTGTGTAGGCACCACGTGATGCGTTAGCAGTGGGTTTGATGGATTTTTGGACCCAAAGATTCAGAAGCTCAACCTAAATGATGAGAGATTTTGATAAATGGGCATTCATTTTCTAATTGTCACGTATTATTACCAATTCATTAATATTAATTTCTACTAGTGTATTTACGATGATTAAAACTTTGTGGCCTTAGCAATTTTACTATACTGATTTTGTTGGGCAGAACACTGTGATAGGAATATTGCATGCCAACAACTACATAAAACAAACTTGGTTTAGCTGTGCCAGAAGTTACTCAACCAGGTCTCTTAAGGATGCAGTTCAAGGTAATTCAAGTCATCCAGTGAAGTTAAACAGCATGATTTAACATAAAGGCATAGTAGTTTGCTTCCTGTTGAGGGGATGATATGTGTTTGTTCATCATCACAAGGTAGGCACAAAGGTATCCCCTCTTCGAGCATTCGGCCATCTCCCGTCCTACACTTGATGCTCAGAAGGGAAAATCTGCTCGTGGCGACTTCTGGAGCTGGATTGGAGCACAATCAAGCTCAGGATTGTTGCTTTTTAAAACAAAATCCTGGCCACATAACCAACTGCCTCAAGGTTAATCTTATTCAAAGTAAAACCTATGATTCTACTAACGCCATCTCTAATGCACCGGAGACTTAAAACTCGTATTTAATGAAATTTCATTAAAATGAAGTTCCATCGTGACATTACATTCTTAACAAAATAATTCTTGTGTGAACTTTATCATTATTTTATAAGAGATCATCAAGTAATGAGCAGAGACCATGAATTGCCTTCCATTCCAACACTCAGGTTTCAAAAAGCTGAGTTGAATACCAAGCTTACCTCTTATACATATTAATCTTTGAATATCTGGTGCTTCCGCCAGAGACTTGCAGGTGCCTTGGTCATTGGAGACGGGCAGGATGCTGCCAGATGCAACTCAAGATTCTCCAAAGCTACCTGCTTATCGTCTGAAAACAGGCATTCGGTATTTTAGTTGACTATATACAGCTACCATGAGACAGCTCGTCAACCCGCCATGGCAGTTTACATAGAACTTCCCTATATTAGACTATATATACATTGAGGTAACGAGTAATCTGTGTACTTGCAACTTCATTCTTCCTTTGTGAGTCAGAGCATGTAATCATATACCACAATAGGTGTTGCCGGCACAACAACAGGTAGATTTTCAATATAAAGATAGAAACGTCTTAGGTTCTCCTTCGCAAGGGTTACTGCATCAATAACATCGCCGATGCTAGTGAGAACCCACAAATCTCTGGAGCTGACTCTCTTTAGGCTGCCGCGGCAAAAAGGGCAGGATTTCGATCTTGCATTCCTGGAATTCAGGCACATTACAGAATATATATTTTCCACAGGATATCATCACCTCACAGGTAAGTAAAATGATTTTCAGTTTTCGTTAATAAGCGAACAAGTGAAAATGGAAATTGATCATACCAATCATGGAAGCAGGTGATGCACATGGAATGTCCACAGTTGGGCAACACCATTTTTGTACAGTTTTCCATGCATATCCCACATTCATCATCTCTCTCTAGATCGTTATCCGAATGCTTCCTCCGCTCTTCCATCCTCTTTCTGCCCAAAACATCTGTGCATCGGCTTCTCTTATTATTATTATCTTCCAGTTCGTTAAATTCACCTTCGAGTTGTCTAAGATAAGGGTATATTACAGCTGCAATGATTTCCAGCATAATGCGCTGAGATGTCGAAACAAAATTTTCCGAGTATGTTTTCAATAAGAAGCAAACAAAAGAATAGCATACCATAAAATTCCCTTAAAGTGGCGACCTGTTCTTTGGAGGACAACGAAGGCATTCCATCCTGTACAATATCATAAGCTTAATTTTGGTCTTTAGGCGACAAAAGATTTTCTTTCTGCAGGAGGCAAGGCTACCACGAAATATAACGAATAAAGCATGAAACCGAAGAGCAGCCCACCTTGTATACAAGGATGTGGAGAAGGCCTAAATAATTGGGAAGTATATCAGTGCAACGACAATCCATCCATTCAATGAGATACAGGAAGAAAGGTGCAAAGGGGCTATAAGACAATCTCATTTGGATACAGTTCCCACCATAATCTCCAGGAAGAGCAGCTGCCCTGCAAAAATCCCATCTCAAAAACCAATGAAAAAAAAAAGATCAAAATATATTTGAACCTCATCTGGGTGTAAATTGGCAACATAAAAGCAGTAATGTATATAAAGCTGGAGAGTTTCTCACCTAAAAAACAGCCTTAAGGAAATAGTGTTAAACTTAAATGCCAAAAGGAAAATTAAGCAGCAAACTTGTCCTTCTCTCTCAAATGACAAACACCACCCAACAACCACAATTCAGTTAAATTAACCACCCAACAGAACAAACTACCCAGAAGAGGAAAATGCACATGGATTATCCACAGTTTTGATTGATCACCAATCAAGAACCAAACTTGATCATAAAGAAATAAACACAAACAAAAAAAAAAGATTTTTAGAGAAAAAAGAGACTCACAAGGTATTGGCATGTTGGATATCAGCTTCAAGAGCTTTGATGGATTCTCCATAAGAAGACTTGCAGGCCTGAGCTTGCCACATATGTTCTTTCTCTTCTCACTTTTGAGTTTTGGGAAGGAAAAACAGAGAGAAGGGAAATAGAAGAAACACAAAAGGAGGAAAGAGGGTGGGGGATAAGATGAAAAGAGTAGACTTTTGTTTTTGGGTGGAGTTGGTTTGGTTTTTGTTTTTGTTGGTGAATTATGTTGGAGGTTGGAGACATTTGATGGTGGGGTTTATAAAAAACAGGAGAGAGAGAGAGAGAGAGAGAGAGAGAGAGAGAGAGAGAGAGAGAGAGAGAGAGAGAGAGAGAGAGAGAGAGAGAGAGAGAGAGAGAGAGGCTTTGCTTAGTGATCAAACCTTTTCACACTTGGAAGAAAGGGATGCCTTCTCTTTCATTATTTTATCAACTTAGTGAGGTTTGGGCTCCTACTTGCCCCTTCCATCCAACTCCAAGACCAACTCTGACTTTTGATAATTGATACTTTGGATTAAAGTCCTCCTTAATCGATGTTGTCAAAGAATAAAACCACCCACTTTTGGTACTAACGTATATTATTAATCAAAGTATTAAGCTCCTCCTTATATCTATGTTGGTAACCTTTTGGTGCCATCGCCATGTAATGGTAATTAGGAAAATGTTAGGGAGATCAATTTTCGTACCACATTTATGTATCATTTGATGTTGCAAGTTATGTGTACATGTCACGTCAATTAATTAATTTATTAAATATTGATTATATTGATTATATTCATCACACATGTGATGGTACACCAATGTGGTATAAATATGTGGTTTTCCTAACAATACTCATGGTATTAATACAATAGTATTATAATACATGTATTTATTTTATATTTATTAATATTATGTATTTGAAAATTAACTATATTTTCACTCATATATGACATGGCCAAAGCTCCATTTTCAACAACACTGATGTTGTCTCCAACTTGGTAATTACTGTCTGCACAATCCATTTGATGTGGAGTTATAATATTTAAACTCTTATTTTCCCGAAAATATAATTGATGCGGGATGTTTCAACATGCACATCCTTAACATTACTCTCTTACTCTTAGTATCAAAATAGCCACATTGTGTTGTGCACAACACAGCCACAATAAATTGAATTATGCTTTGCATGAACTAGTAATGAGAACATAAGTAACTTTCAGTCGTTGATGTATATTTGAATACACAGTCGACCCGATTGATTAATACGTGTTTAGTGTGTGAGGCCAGAAGTGATGAATAGTGACCAAGTCTTGGCTGTCAAATAAATATAGTAGACCCTTAGAATGGACTTCAGCCCATCATTTACTTTTAAGGTTTGAGCTTGGCCTTTAAACTTTGTTGCTACTCTGTGCTGTGCCTAGACTTGGACACTTGGGCCTAATAGAGATGTAGAGGATATCTTCTTCTTCGATAAGCCTCCCAAGAATGCAACAGCAATGTACACAATAAATGGTGATCTTAAGTCTATCTACTCGACTGAGAATGGATTAATTTCTCATGGAAAATATTTGGCTTCTCATCTATGTATAATTTTTTCTTAGCTTTTTTTTTTTTTTTTTTGAACAAACGATATTATCTACATTACATGTAAGTAGTGAGTTAAGTCTGACAATGAACTAGTAATAATATGATTTAAATTCGTCTTTGGCGATAATCGAACCTAAGACCCTGTCATTTACCAATGATAAGGAATACCACTAGACCATAGTACTAAGTGTCAGATTTCTTTTAAAAGTGCTAAAATTGTTTTACGATAATTGAACTCTTAAAATACTTTGGCACAAAAATAAAAAGTTCTTTTAAACAAACGCATGTTCTTTGAGAAGCATTTCCATTTACTTCAAAGTTGCACTTGGATTGTTTTTTTTTTTTTTTTTTTTTTTTTAAACAAAAGATATTATCTACATTAAGGAGAAGGGGATGAGCTTAGCCTACAATGGGTTAGCAATAATATGGTTTAAATTCATATTTGGCGAGAATCGAACATAAGACCTCTCACTTACAAGTGAAGAATAATATCATTAGACCTTAGTATTAAATGTGAATTGTTTATTTTGTGTATAATGACATTATAAGCGTTTTAGTCATCCAAGTAAGTCGAACTTGATACATTTACAATTAAAAAAAAAATATTAAACTGTAATATTAATAATGCACATTTATATGATCTACCTTTTGAGTTGTTATTAACTTATTAGTGATAATAGAGATGGGAGAGACCACAGGGGATTGCAATGTACGTGTCCAAAGAGAGATTTTCAGTGTATCAAGAATACGATCCAATATATTAAGTATTATAATATAAATAGACAGATACTTGAAAAAAAAATTTAACCACTTATATAATGACACTTAAGACCATCTTCAAAGAAGATGTTAAATTTTGAACATAAAATTTAAATTTGACAGCCTACATGGCACTTTGACATATTTTAACATTTTACTTGCCACCCGATATGTCAAATTAAACTATTACTTTATTACATTATTTTGTGTTCTTAATTTTTGTTTTATATTTTAAATTTCACACATATATATCCTTCTTGATAATTGAAACCCAACAAATAACTTTTTATTGGTTGAACACTAATAAGGACATGATCCTCATCTTGTTGAATGAATAACTTTTTTCTTGCTTCCAGACGCTGAATCAGAAGATGAGTCGAAAAAATTCGAGGTATGTTCACTATATGAAGTTCTTTGTTGAACCCAGCACCACGAATAACTTTTTTTCTTGCTTCCAGACAACAAAATTTCGTCAGTTTAAACACTGAGCTCTCTCTCTCAGATCGAAAGAATGTCTATCTTTTAACTCATGTGATCAGGAGATGAATTGTCTCCAGAATCTCACAGGGTTTCTCATCCATTCCGTACACACATATTCCATAAACATTCACCAATTTTCTTTACCAATTAATTAATCTTTTTTCATTTCATTTTTTTTTTTCCACATCTCATTTCCTCTGTTTTGCCTCTCCATAGCTTCGGGAGCTAATCCTAGGAGGCCTTCGTTCTCTAATCTCTATCGCTACTCTATCATTGATTAAAAAAAAGAAAGAAAGAGGTAGGATATCAACTGACTGCACGTTCAACAATCAATATTTATTATAATAAATAATTAAACTAATTAAAAACATTTAATAATTAATTAAAAAATATTTGAAGTTGCTGTCAAATTTGACAGCAACCTCTTTTGCTGCCATTCCATGTCATGCCACATAAAATTTGACATTTCAGTTGGAAACAATTAATGGCCGTCTTTTTTTACTGTTATAGCTTATGAGAACATTTTAGCATATTCTTTGAAAATGCTCTAATATGCTAAACTATATTTTCAGCATACAAAAAATTTCTGGTGTCCAAGATAATAAAGAAGGCATGAAGTCATCATCTTCATCCTTTTTCAAAGTTGATAGAAGCTGGATACAAGTTGGTCCAAAAGGGATATCAGAAAAGATAATTCGTTGTATGCAAAAGCAAAAGCCAATTTTAAAGCAAAGAGGATATTTAAGTGCCATCAAGTCTTGATAATGTTGCTCCCTTTTCTTTCACTAAAGATGCTAAATTCTAATTCGTCAAGGCTTTCATCCTAATTCCGGTTAAGTTTTTATTTTATTATTATTATGATCATATATCCTTTGGCAAATTGTCAATTACATCTTTATGAATCTCATAGATTATACTAGTCTTCATGCATGCGCTCACGCGCGTGTATAAAGCATTTTTTGAATTACGACATGCTACGCGTGACTTATACATTTTAAATGTATTTATATGTGTAAATTAACAAAAGGAAAGTCAAATATTTGAAGTAAATGAATAATCTTAGATCATGCTAGAAGAAACCCCTCATAAACCAATTAAAGCAGTTGAATTCACATAATAAAATCGATCTCTATAAAATTTACATTAAGAATAGAGAAAATAATATTTAATAAACAATTGACTGAATCACATTATTACTAGCCCATTGTAAGACTAAGTCCACCCCCTCCTCCTTAGTGTAAATAATATCGTTTGTTAAAATAAATAAATAAAAACAATTATTTTACAACTAATTTAATCATATTATTATCCGCATGCGAAAGATATTTTTTATAACCGACATTACGCGCATCTTAAGATGTTTTGAATGTGTTTAAAAATAGAGAAAATAATATTTAATAAACAACTTGTTGAATCATATTATTGTTAGCCCATTGTGAGGATAAACTCACCTCCTCCCCCTTAGTGTAGATACCACTTAGTGTAGATAATATTGTTTGTTAAAAAAAAAAAAAATCATTTGACAACTAATTTAATCACATTATTATCCACATGTGAAAGACTTTTTTTATAACCGACATTACACGTCTCTTAAGATATTTTGAAAGTGTTTTAAAATAGAGAAATTGTATCACATTATTGTTATTTGTTAAAAAAAAAAATCATTTGACAACTAATTTAATCACATTATTATCCGCCTGTGAAATACCTTTTTTATAACCGGCATTACACTCCACTTAAGATGTTTTGAACGTGTTTAAAAATAGAGAAAATAATATTTAATAAAAAACTGATTGAATCACATTATTACTAGCCTATTGTGAGGTTAAGCCCGCCCCTCCCCCTTAGTGTAGATAATATCGTTTGTTAAAAAAAAAAAATTATTTGACAACTAATTTAATGTAATTTAATCACATTATTATCCGTGTGCGAAATGCCTTTTTTATAACCGACATTACACGCCTCTTAAGATGTTTTGAACGTGTTTAAAAAGAGAGAAAATAATATTTATAAACAATTGATTGAATCACATTATTTCTAGTCCATTGTGAGGCTAAGCCAACCCCCTCCCTCTTAGTATAGATAATATCATTTGGTTAAAAAAAAAAAAAAAACTATCATTTGACAACTAATTTAATCACATTATTATCCGAGTGCGAAAGACTTTTTTATAACTTGCATTATACACCTCTTAAAATGTTTCGAACATGTTTAAAATAGTGAAAATAATATTTAATAAACAATTGAATGAATCACATTATTGCTAGCTCATTGTGAGGTTAAGTCCACCTCCCTTCCACTTAGTGTAGATAATATCGTTTGTTAAAAAAAAAAAAATCATTTGACAACTAATTTAATCACATTATCCGCGTGCGAAAGACTTTTTTTATAACCGGCATTACACGTATCTTAAGATGTTTTGAATGTGTTTAAAAATAGAGAAATTGAATCACATTATTGTTAGTCTATTATGAGGTACTAATATAAAAAATAAAAATAAAACTAATTTAATGTAATTTAATCACATTATTATTTGCATGCAAAAAAACTTTTTTTTTTATAACCGGCATTACATGCCTTTTAAGATGTTTTGAACGTGTTTAAAAATAGAGAAAATAATATTTAATAAACAATTGATTGAATCACATTATTGCTAACTCATTGTGAGGTTAAGCACATCCCCTCTCCCTTAGTGTAGATAATATTGTTTGTTAAGAAAAAAATAACAATCATTTGACAACTAATTTAATCACATTATTATCCGCATGGGAAGACTTTTTTTTTATAACCGGCATTACACGCCTCTTAAGATATTTTGAATGTGTTTAAAATAAAGAAAATAACATTTAATAAATAACTGATTGAATCACATTATTACTAGCTTATTGTGAGGCTAAGCCCGCCTCTTCCCCTTAATGTAGATAATATCGTTTGTTAAAAAAAAAAAAAATCATTTGACAACTAATTTAATCACATTATTATCCACGCGCAAATGACCATTTTTATAACCGGCATTACACAACTCCTAAGATGTTTTGAACGTGTTTAAAAATAGATAAATTGAATCACAAAACACACAAAAATTAATTATTTAAAAAATAGTGTTAAAATAATGAAAATGCCCCTACCTTATTTGATGCATTATTTTGGGATGCCTTAAAAGTTTTTTGTCTTAGGGGCATTTCTATCCAAATTTGTTTGTTGAAGCTTGGTGACACCAAAATCACTATTCACATTTTCCATTGGTTTTATATATAAGATAATATTGTTTGTTAAAAAAAAATAATCATTTGACAACGAATTTGATCACATTATTATCCGTGTGGGAAGACTTTTTTTTTATAACCGGCATTACACGCCTCTTAAGATGTTTAAAATGTGTTTAAAATAGAGAAAATAATATTTGATAAACAACTGATTGAATCACTTTATTACTAGCTCATTGTGAGGCTAAGCCCACCCCCTTCCCCCTTAATGTAGATAATATCGTTTGTTAAAAAAAAAAAAATCAATTGACAACTAATTTAATCACATTATTATCCACGTGCAAATGACATTTTTTACAACCGGCATTACACGCCTCTTAAGATGTTTTGAATGTGTTTAAAAATAGAGAAATTGAATCACATTATTGCTAACCTATTGTGTGGTACTAATTAAAAACAAAAAAACAAAAAAACAAAAACAAAAACAAACCATAAAAAATTAATTATGTAAAAAATATTGTTAAAATGACAAAAATACCCCTGCCTTATTTTATACATTATTTTGGGATGATTTTGAAGTTTTTTGTGTTGGGGTCATTTTTGTCCACATTTGTTTGTTGAGCTTGGTGACACCAAAATCACTATTCATCATTTCCATTGACTTTATATATAAGATAATATTGTTTGTTAAAAAAAAAAGTCATTTGACAATTAATGTAACCACATTATTATCCGCTTGGGAAGACTTTTTTTATAATCGACATTACACGCCTCTTAAGATGTTTTGAACGTGTTTAAAATAGAGAAAATAATATTTAATAAACAACTGATTGAATCACATTATTACTAGTTCATTGTGAGGCTAAGCCCACCCCCTCCCCTTTAATGTAGATAATATCGTTTGTTAAAAAAAAAAAACCATTTAACAACGAATTTAATTACATTATTATCCGTGTGCAAATGACCTTTTTTATAGCCGGCATTACATGCCTTTTAAGATGTTTTGAACGTTTTAAAAATAGAGAAATTGAATCACATTATTGCTAGCCCATTGTGAAGTACTAATTAAAAACAAAAACAAACCTTAAAAATACTGTTAAAATGACAAAAATGTCCCTGCCTTATTTGATGCATTATTTTGGGATGCCCTTGAATTTTTTTTGTCTTGGGGGCATTTTTGTCCAAATTTTTTTTTGTTGAAGCTTGGTGACACCAAAATCACTATTCATCTTTTCCATTGGCTTTATATATAAGATAATATTGTTTGTTAAAAAAATAATCATTTGACAACTAATTTAATCATATTATTATCTGCGTGCGAAATACTTTTTTTATAACCAGCATTACACACCTCTTAAGATGCTTTGAACGTGTTTAAAATAGAGAAAATAATATTTAATAAACAACTGATTGAATCACATTATTACTAGTCATTTGTGAGGCTAAGCCCACCTCCTCGCCCTTAATGTAGATAATATCGTTTGTTAAAAAAAAAAATCATTTGAAAACTAATTTAATCACATTATTATCCGCGTGCGAATGACTTTTTTTTATAACCGGCATTATACGCCTCTTAAGATGTTTTGAACGTGTTTAAAAATAGAAAAATTGAATCACATTATTACTAGCCTATTGTGAGGTACTAATTAAAAAACAAACAAACAAACCACAAAAAAAATTAATTATTTAAAAATACTGTTAAAATGATGAAAATGCCCTTGCCTCATTTGATGCATTATTTTGAGATGCCTTCGAATTTTTTTGTCTTGGGGGCATTTTTGTCCAAATATTTTTTTTGAAGTTTGATGACATCAAAATCACTATTCACCTTTTCCATTAGCTTTATATATAAGATTTATGAGTAAATTACGTATTTTTGTACGTTACAATTAACTGCAATATTTTTAGAATGAGGATATGTCTCAATGTTATTAATGTTGTGTTGATGCTTTGACTTTATAGTTTTTAATGTGTACTCGGTAAAATTGTTGGAAGTCGTCGATAATCTTGATTGCATACTTAGTTGTAATACTTGTTCTAAACATGTACATTTACGTAATTGCGCATGATTGAGTTGTGTTCAATTCGGTCCAGTCTATGCCTCACATCACAACTAAATCAACGTTAGCATCACAATTTGGTTTAGTTCAAGAGTTAAGCTAGCACAAAGCAACTAAATTTTCTTACATACATGAAAGTTATCTTAAATTGAATATTGGGCTGTTTAGAAAACGTCATACAAAACCGAACACAAATCTTCTCCAAATATGTGCAACCAGAGCCTGGGGATCAATGAATCCGAACCATTGAAATTTGATCCAACGGCTACAAACAGAGGATCCCTCTAAAAGTTATAATAATTATAGCCATTGATCATATTTCAATGGCCCGGATCCATTGATCCCCGGGCTCCGGTTGCACAGATCTAAAGAGGATCTGTGTTTTACGAAACCAAACCAAATTGTTGCGGTTTTGTTCAGGTAGTTTAAGATTACACTTTTTTAGTGTGAAATTCAAATAAATTCAAATCAACGATCCCTTTAGTTTAACAGGTTATAATGGTTCAATCAGTTTTTTTGTCCACTCCTACCATTATCACGTACTAACAATTATACACATGTTATGTATGTGCTTATTAAAATTGCAAAAAAAAAATTTACAAAGAAAGAATATAAAAAATGGTTGCAAAATTTTCTTGCTAACGACTTCAAACAATTAGGATGTTCATATCTTTAACGATTGACTGTTTCTGGATAATTATTTCGTCACTAAAAACTTATTTTATTTAAAAGAAAAACGTGATAGAGAAAATGAGGACAACTAATATGCTTACCTACCTGCGAGGGTGTGAAAAAAATAAATATAAAAAAACTATTTTGTGTTTAATTTACTATATTGCCCCTAACTTTTATTTTATTTTTTGTTGATTAATAGGTAGTTTAGAATTTCTTAGGTGAATTTATCTCTCCTAGGGTTTGTCTTGGGTACCAGCCAGTCAGCAGGTCTCTACAATTTCTCCCAGAACTTTTTATCCTAACCGTTAGATGCAAAGAGCAAAACCTCAACCGCACATTTATCGTAGGTATTACAAAAGATTGATTATTGATGCTTTTGTCGGTGACGATAGAAACAATGGATTGTAGGTGGTTAGTGGTAGGGTGGTGGCACTTACTACTTACACAGTGAATTCTGCAGAACCGGGAACACATGCATGTCAACCAAACTTGTAAGTAAATAGAACAAAAGCAATAAAGATTTTGATAGCAACATCTCAAAGTGTCGTCTGTCAGTCTTGGCCACATTGTAAACATCTGCAGCAACATCATAATTTGGTAATTTGTGTACCAACATAAGTTTTTTTTAGAGGGACGACTTGAAGCGATGCATGTATTGCAAGACATTGTTAAAAAAATCTATATACAACACAGTTCATCCACCAAATCATTTTTGAAACGCAAAATAATGGCTTGAAAGTTGATTCTTTATACTCTTTTTCAAAGTGAAAATAAAGCTAAACCAAAAAATGAAACCAGAAATTAATTTTCTAAGATTCTAAAGATCTGAAAAAAAAAGAAACGAACGTGGATGAGCATTGCAAACTCGTAAATCAAAAAAGTGAAGGGTACGTGGACCCCTTGCTTAGACAAACATGTTCACCTAATTACAATCAGTTTCGATTTCATCGAATGAATGAACACAAATTCTCAACACTGGAGAAAACAGAGAAAAATGGTTTGTTTTGTCTCATGAAATGATCAAATGGGTTTCTCAGTCTTCCTGTTCATAATTTATCTTTGCTTTATATCATCTGTTATTTCCCAGGTTCAAGGTATGTGATTTTTTCTGGTATTTAATTACCCATTTTTAAGAGATTTTCATGATTACAGACGCATGCGTTTTGCTAGGAATTGTTGGTTTTCGGACTGACGATATGTTTGAATTGAGGATATGCAGATTTTGTGAGCATAGATTGTGGAGGGACAAGTAACTACACTGACACAAGCACTGGACTGGCATGGATTTCAGACATGCGACTCATGTCCCAGGGAAAATCAATCCAGGTCGAAAACCCTAATGGAAACTTGCTGCAGTTTCAGAGACGCAGGGATTTTCCCATAGACAGCAAGAAGTACTGCTATACGTTGAACACTATGGAGAGGAGGAGGTACTTAGTCCGGGCCACATTTCAGTACGGCAGTCTCAAAAGTGAAGACACATACCCGAAATTCGAGCTTTACTTGGATGCCACGCAGTGGGCAACCGTGACTATTTTTGATGCTTCAAGAATATATGTGAATGAGATGATCATTAGGGCTTCGTCGGATTCTGTCGATGTGTGTATATGTTGTGCAACAACTGGGTTTCCGTTTATATCGACTTTGGAGCTGAGGCCTTTGAATCTTTCGATGTATGCCACGGACTATGAGGATGAGTTTTTCTTGAAAGTTGCAGCTAGGGTGAATTTTGGTGCTCCAAGCAAAGATGCTATAAGGTAGAAAACCAGATTGGATGTTGAGGTTTTATTTTTTTGTAAAGGCATTAGGTAATAGAGGATTGGACGGACAGAACTGAGCACCAGAAGTAGGCTGGTTCGGATAATGTATCTAGTGATTTGATCCTTGAGTGAGAATTTATTGTTTTTCGCAGGTACCCAGATGATCCATATGACAGAATTTGGGATTCTGATCTTGTGAAAAGGCAGAATTATCTGGTTGGAGTGGCACCAGGTACAGAAAGAATCAGTACATCAAGGGATGTAGACACAAGGAGTAGAGAGTACCCCCCTGTTAAAGTAATGCAGACCGCGGTAGTTGGCACAAAGGGAGTGCTGAGCTACAGATTAAATCTGGATGGCTTCCCAGGAATGGGTCGAGCCTATGCTTACTTTGCGGAAATTGAGGATTTAGGCGCAAATGAGATCCGGAAATTCAAGTTGGAGCAACCTTTCTCGGCAGACTATAATAGTGCAGAGGTAAATATTGCTGAGAATGCAAATGGGGACTACACGCTTTATGAGCCGAGCTACATGAATGTGAGTCTGGAGTTTGTTCTGCCATTTTCCTTTGTTAAGACCCCTGATTCTACGCGAGGGCCGCTTCTAAATGCAATGGAGATAAGTAAATATGTTCAAATCGCTGCAAAGACCGATAGGCGAGATTGTAAGTCCATGATCTTGGTGTTGTTTTACTTAAAAAAGTTTGCATCGGATTGGATGCGGTTTATCATTGATGAGCTGATTGCTATGCTTGGTTTTTAATCAGTAGTGGCGGTTCTGAATGTGCTTCAGTTCATGTCGGCTGAAAGTCTATCAGTAGATGAAGGTGATCCTTGCGCTCCAACTCCATGGGAATGGGTGAATTGTAGCTCCACAGCACCACCAAGAATCACAAAAATGTAAGTTCTTCATACCTTTGCGACAACTCTGCTTCATGTCGATTTCTGTTACATTGCTATTCAATACTAGGATATGTAGTTGCCAACAAATTTTTACTGAATATTGTAGCAACCAACTTGAAACATGCATAACCATCTGAAAGAAAATATACAAATCACAGGGAAATTTCTAGACGCTAAGTGAATGGTTCAAAGTTAGAGTCATCGAATTAGTTAGCTTTGAATGTTCATCAAAAGCACCTTTTATGGTGCAGTGCTGATATACAAAACCTGAATTCATTGACAGAAATTGCTTCTACATCAAGCATTCAGATATCAGATCTTCATCTTCACTTCTGAACATCACACCGGAAGATATCACTCACTAGTTATTTCATTCAGCACAGTTGCTTGCTTATAAGTTTGTCGATGGATGTCTATTAAAACCCCTTTTTTCACAAAACAGTACAAGGTATTGCATCGATGGACTATTGTCAGTAAAACAATGTAGGTCATGAAAATTTCGTCATGACTGAAAACTTAAAAATTGATCAAATGTCTCTACAGATATTAAGCATTTTAAGTTTACGGAACCCTCTAACTTGTGGTATAGTGACCTTTCAGGAAAGAATGTGAAGGGTGAAATCCCCGTGGAGCTTAAAAATCTGCAGGAGTTGACAGAGTTGTATGTGCTATTATCCTCTAAAGATGCACGCCTTTGTATTTTTTAATCATTACATTAAGTTTGCTTGCAATCTTTCTGTGCACTTAGGTGGTTGGGTGGTAACTACCTTACCGGACAATTTCCTGACATCAGTAATCTTATCAATTTAAAGATTTTGTAAGATCTTCGAATTTTCTCCAAACTTACATATTTGAATTCGGAGAACATAATTTTGCTTCAATTATGCTTTTCTTTCATATTTTGTCAACTTGGAAGGCATCTAGAGAACAACAAATTGAGTGGTTCACTACCTTCTTACCTGGCTAGCTTGCCAAGCTTACAAGAACTGTAAGTAGCTATTGGATTGTGAGTTGGATACTTCCATGTATCATTTGGATTAGTATTGAACATTTTCCGTCGTGGGGAAATGCTGTAATCTGATTATCTGAAATCCTTATGTGGCAGGTACATACAGAACAACTCTTTCAGTGGGGAAATTCCTGCAGGACTGTTAAGGGGGAAAATCACATTTAAGTAAGTTTGCTTTTCACTGATCTATGCAATGAAACAAACATGACAATATATTGTAGCCTAGAAACTTATCGACAGATATGCTATTTCATCGTGCAGATATGAATATAATCTTGGATTACGTAAGGGGGAACGAAAACAGAAGCATTTCAAGTTGATAATTGGAATTTCTGTTGGAGTAGTTGCAACTGTATCATTGTTATTATTAGGGACTCTATTGATATTGCGTAATCTTCAAAGAAAGTCATCTTTTCAGAGAAGTAATGGAAAAGGTTTGTACGCAAGAATCTGTTTGCTCTGCGGTTCACAATTTCTGCAATGTAACATCTTTTCTTGTGCATCAGGTGACTCGCTGCGTGCCCGCACCAAGCCTTCAACTGGCTATTCAATTTCTCGTATGGATGAAGGCGTAGCTTGCTACATTACTCTCCCTGATCTGGAAGAGGCAACTAGCAGCTTTTCGAAAAAAATTGGCAAAGGAAGCTTTGGGTCTGTATATTATGGAAAGATGAAAGATGGAAAGGAGATAGCAGTTAAAATGATGGCAGAGTCATCTGCCCACATGAATAAGCAATTTGTAACTGAGGTAGCACTCTTGTCACGTATTCATCATCGGAACTTGGTTCCTCTAACTGGATATTGCAAAGAAGAACATCAATGCATTCTGGTTTACGAGTACATGCACAATGGAACCTTACGCGATCACATACACGGTCTGCACTCTCATAAAAAAGTTGTTCTTTGAGTTTATGTTCTTAGTTCTAACAATTTCATCCAAATCCATGACAAAATTTGGTGACAACAGGTTCTACCACCCAGAAGCGCTTAGACTGGCAAACTCGCCTTCGCATTGCAGAAGATGCAGCTAAAGGTATAAGAGGGAACTTCTGATACTAATGTATGCATACTTCATTTTTCAAGCTCATGCTATTGACACGAATTTACGTATGTATAGGTCTCGAGTACTTACATACTGGATGCAACCCTAGTATCATCCACCGGGACGTGAAAACAAGCAACATTCTCTTAGACATAAACATGAGAGCGAAAGTGTCGGATTTCGGATTGTCTAGGCAAGCAGAGGAGGATTTAACGCATATCTCAAGCGTGGCTCAGGGAACAGTAGGCTACCTTGATCCTGAGTAAGCCCCATGAATCGTATACGAAAAATTAATTATGTTCACAATCTCTCCTGTATGCACTTAAATCAGCCATGTTAATCGTCGGATGCAGGTATTATGCTAGTCAGCAATTAACTGAGAAAAGTGATGTGTACAGTTTTGGGGTTGTTCTTTTGGAGCTGATTTCAGGAAAAAAGCCAGTTTCAACAGAAGACTTTGGTTCTGAGTTGAACATTGTTCACTGGGTATGCTTTCTGATTCACTTAAAAAACTTGTCTGAAAAATGTATATGGAAAGTTTTAGCAATACCTCTTTAACTTAGTACCTTCTTCTGGTTTGCTCCTCTCGACTTTCATTTTGGTTTTGAGACTCCATAATCTATTAAAATGTGCCAATACTCTCAAACTGTCAAGTTTTCCGTCCACTTGAGGGCTATTTTTCGTCAATCCATTTGAAGAAAACTAATGGAAAATGTGATAAATTTGACATTTGGGAGCAAAATGGTGCGTTTGAAAGATTAGGGAACTCATGTGGCCAGGAAAGGCTGAAATGCCTCTGCGAGTCTTCCCGGCCTCCGGAAGGGGTGGATAACCGTGGCTTGCTACCAGTTGTCCCCCTTTAAAAAGAAAAAATAAATAAATGGATTAGGGAACTCATAACCAAACTGAAAGCCGAAGGAGCAAATTGAAAGCAGGTTTATAAATTCAGGGGCTTTGCCAATTTTTACGGAATAAAAATTCAATGGCCGGTTGATATGCGCGGGATTTTCTAGTATACTCTCGTGTGTACAACACCGACATCCGCCCCACATTCAGTGCGTCATTCATTTTGTGCATACCATACACCGGAACATAATAGAATTTTCGTGTTATACACACCATGTAATCCTAAAAAATTGTTGTTTTTCCAGGCAAGATCCTTGATTCGTAGAGGAGATGTTGAAAGCATCATAGATCCTATCCTAGCAGGAAGTGTGAAAGTTGAGTCCATGTGGAGAATTGCTGAAGTAGCAATCCAGTGTGTTGAGCAACATGGAGTTTCCAGGCCAAGAATGCAGGAGATAATCGTGGCCGTTCAGGATGCTACGAAGATTGAAAAGGGCAGTGAATCCAACCAGAAAATATCACCCAGCAGTAGCAGTTCAAAAGCACAACCCTCCAGGAAAACTTTGCTAACAAGCTTTCTGGAAATTGAGAGCCCTGATTTGTCCAAGGATTGTTTAGTCCCATCTGCCAGACGAGATGATGATATATGAATGCGCTTTCTTTTGACATTTCAGCACTTTAACACCAACATTACTTTTCTTTCTCATTTGAAAATTGTAATTATTGGTTGTACACGCTATATATGTAGTGGCGAATCAAGAATTAGAATTTTGTGAGAATTTCAAGTTTTTTATAAAAACAGATCGCGATGAGCGTAAAAAAAAAAAAAAAAAAAAAAAATCAGTTTATATTGTGAGAATTTGTCGAGTGTTGTTCATGTAATCTTTCTAGATATGTCTAGTAGGTACAAAGTGACCCGTACAAATGATTCAAAATGTCCATGGAAGATCTTCACATGTATATTTTCTAAACTCCAGTCCTGGGACCACCTAGGTCTCAATGTGCATCCACCTCTATGTACACACATAGAGAAGTAATTTCTATTACAAATAGTTTGACATGTTATGTTGCCGCACATGTCGGTTATGGTTATTGAAGTGGGTGGACGTGCCTTTGGTGCGAAATTGCACTTCTTGAAAAGTATATTAAGCCCTATTAACCTCAGTTTATAAAATGGTTTTAGTAAGAACTCTTGTTTATGTGTAGAAGAGTATTTGCCATCATCAATCACTCATGTTAACGGATCTAGCAATTGGTTTACTAGATGGTTCAACATGGTTAATTTCCGTCTTAATTTGTGTTAACGTGACAACTTCTTAATTATTTGTTTTACATGCGTGACTCCGTGACACCCTACTGAACTGATATCTCTCTTAAAAAAAATTATATTAACAAATTGTCGATGCAAGTGAAGTGTTAAAACGTCTGAACGGTCTATAGTCGTCCATGGTGCGTGCAAAAGATGCTAAAACATAACCCGTGTGGAAAACGACATGTACTTAGACAAATCATATATAGAAATGTATGATGCATATATTCCATGTATCCGTCGGGGACGGCGTGGGTTATCATGGCAAATCCTACCCAAATTATGTCGGCTCGCTCAGTGTTGTCACCACTTGCCCCACAAGTGGCCTTATAAAGGGAACGGGATGTTCCGCAACTTGTTTTATAGGAAAATTAATAAAAATAGATTGAAAATTTTGAATTTTAACGGTAAGAATAAAATAAAAGGTAAAGTGAATAGTACCAGGATTGACTTTTTAGTGTAAAAATATGGTTTTTTTGTTAAAGTGAACAGTACTGTGAGTTTTTCGTTAAAATTCCCTTGTTTTATTTGTTACTTTCTCTTTTTGTTTCTGTTAAATGTCTTATTTTTCTTTGTGAAAATGGTTTAACTAATTTAGCAAAAAATGGAGAAAGAGCCCCATAAATTAAAGACCATCTGCCTTAATATTTTTTTTTAACAAGCGATATTATTTACATTAAAAAGAAAGAGATAGACTTAGTCTCACCATATGATAATAATAATTTGGTCAAATTTTTTTTTTAGCGAGAATAATTTGCTTAAAAAAGGATATATTCACTGCAATAGAGGAGAACCAATGGATTTTTTTTTATAGAAACTTGAAACATGTCTAATTTTATGGCACAATATTAGGTTTAGTTTAATTCTTAATTATTTTTTTAATTAGATTCAGTAGAGAATTCATGCTAAGCCACACGATGACTTTGCTATAAAAAAATATATTAAAATTACTGTATTTGAACTTAAATTTTTTAACTTATATGTAAAAAAAAATATTATTAAGTGATAAATCAATACAATTAAACAAATGTCAAATCATCATAGGAAGGCCGCAAGAATAATTAGATATAATTAACATAAACCAAAATATTTAAAAAAAAAATATCCACATTAATAAGATAGGATTCGACCCCCTTTCTTTTTAGGTTTTAATGGATAGAAAGTGGTTGATTAAGTTTTAAGGGACTTATTTGTATCTCCACCACAATAATATTTTTCATTATATTGCTTTCCATATGGGTTTCTCCACCTGATCTGCTTCAGTCCATGGAGATTTTTCAGGGGATAATCAAAATGATTGATGGTAGACAAACTCATGAACCACTTTTATTGATTTCAAATCTCAAAGACCAAAGTAAAGAGTTCTACAAATCTCAATGATCATTTTGGCTAAAAGCCGAAATAATATTTTATACCAAATTCTTCTAAAGTTTGGAAAAGAGAATTTAAACTTTAATGCATAAAGGAGAACACATTATTCTAATCAATTTAGAATATCTCTAAAGGAGATAGCAAAAAGTTTCTATAACCATTTGGCACTTTTGTGCTACTTTAAAATCTGTCACTCCAAATCATTCTTCAACTAACTCTTTAAATTTTTTTCTCACTTTAAAATATTAATATCTTAACTTTATTATACCTCATCGGCCCAAAATTTTATTCTAAAAATCTTTACTAAACAATATTTTTGAATAAAATATATTGTGAAACCCAACTTGTTAGCTTGAAGAAGTACCAATTGACTAAATGGTTGCTAACTCTCTAGTTTGCTAATTGGATTCCACCTCCGCTGAAGAGGTATTTTCTACGTGGCTAACAAATTTAACTTTGCTGCCCAAATGCTACCTTGTTAAAGATGCTATTAGTTAAGCCCACTTCTACCAAATATGAACAAAAACAACACTCGAATTATATGTGATTTGCTAGTCTAGCGGTACCTAATACTCATCGTCTGTTTAGTTGGAACAAAATCAAATTGACTTAAATGAATGTGAATATAATATATATTTATATCCTATGTCAAGCTTGTATAACAAGATTCATTCATAAAATAACCCAAAACCAGAAAATAATTATCCCAAAACATAATAATATTCGTAAATACCATTGATTAAAAAAAATTAGAAAGAAGCTGAGAAAAGGCACCTTGGCAATATAAAAAAGAGAAGCAAATATACATAAAGGAAAAGATTATGATAATTAAGAAGTAAGAACACAAATTAAATGAGGAGGCAAAAGACGCAGTTTATCCTGAATACGTATGCCGCTCTGACCGTATAAAGCAGGCAAACTCCGAAAAAGGTCGGTCTCAGGTCCGCCCCCTGTTCAGAAAAAAGATAAGGAGAAAATAGCCTGGGGATATAAACCTTTGTGTCCCTATCTCTCTCTGCTTTTAGTTGGTTTGTTTGTTTTTGGTGCTTGCTGGGTATTATTTAATCTCCCTGCAGAAAGTAGAAAAAACCCAACAAAAAAAAAAGTGAACTTTGTGGGTGATCTTTGTACTTGGTAGTCTCTGAGAAGAGAGGGGAGTTCTTGCTCTCTGTTCTTTGTTAGAGAAAGAGAGGAGAGAGAGAGATGGAGATGATTTATTACCAGCCGTCTTACCAGGAGTCCTTGAGTGCTTTAGAGGCAGATATACAGCATGCAAATTCTCTGTAAGTTGCTTTATTCCTCTGGAAATTCTTTGTTTTTGTTTCAATTTCTCTGTTTTCCTATGGTGGTTGTGAATATCCTTTTTTTTCCCCAAGTGGGTAGTTTACTTTTACGTTTAACTGCAAAAAGCTGTATTTAGGTCATCTGATCATCATAACCCACATCGTAATTTTTCAATTTAGGCAAGAAAATGCAAAACCCTTTGTCAAATTTGTTAAGAGTAACAGCAATACATCACAACCATCACCAGATTAGTTTCATTTACTTGGTTGTTAAGCTTGGAATGTCTGTGATTAGTTAGATATATTATGCTGAGCTGGCACATAGATTGGGATAGGATATTTATGTATAAATACCATTGTATTGCTCTGTTGAATAAATGAGAATCATTTGATATATTTTTCACTCTCTCTCTACAATTCTCTTTCTCTCTCTTTACTAAACTTTCCTCTCTGAGTTCTTAAAAGTCAACATGGTATCATCACCATCGTCTAACCGACTCCGATCCGGCGCTTCCCTCTTCTAGCAATTTTCTTGCAGTTCTTGTATTTTCTAATCTTCCAAACCGATCGCTGCTTTCCTGATCTCTTCTTTTTCTCTACAAATTCAGCAAATCTTGATATGTCGGCGGCAGCAGACTCCTCGACTTCTATCCCTCCACCTCCTCCAAACCCTAATTCCCTAGCGACTCCTCCTCAGAGTGACATCTCCAATCCTCCGATCATGTCGATTGGAACGATTTCCATTGCCAATGTCGCTGGGATGGTTCCGACGAAACTCAATCGTCAAAACTTCATCACTTGGCGCAGTCTCTTCATTCCCGTGCTGAAGCGCTTCAAGCTTCTTGGCCTCGTCAATGGTGAGGATCTGTGTCCTCCTCAATTTCTTCGTGATTCCTCTGGAACTTGTGTTCTCAATGCTTCTTTTGAGACCTGGTGTGAGCGAGATCAGATCTTGATGATCTGGATCAACTCTACGCTCTCTGAAGATCTTCTTCCTTTAACGATTGGCATGGCTGATTCTCGCTCTTTGTGGCAATCTCTTGAGCGGCGTTTCTCAGGCGCTTCTCGCACTCATGTTCATAGTCTTCGATCGAAGATTCAAACAATTCAGAAAGGTGACTCTTCAATGACTGAGTTTCTTCATTTGATTAAAGATATTTCTGATAAGCTTGCTGCTGCTGGTGAACCATTGTCTGAGTCTGATCTTGTTGCATACATATTATCTGGTCTTCCTGATGAGTATGAGTCCTTTGTTGACTCTATTGAGACTCGAAATGAATCTGTGACTGCTGATGAGCTCCATGGGCTTTTACTGAGCAAAGAAATCTCACTTCAAAAACGCAAAACCAGAGCTGCTTCTTCCTCCACTGCTCCATTTCATGCCTATGCTGCTCAACCTTCTACTCATGTGGGCAATTTCAACAGAGGTAAATCTCGTGGTCGTTTTCACAACCGTAATCGGTATACTCAGAATCGAAATTTTGGGGGCAACAATCCTAACAACTGGAACACCAATCCCTCTGGTGGCAACAATCCTACCAACTGGAACCCCAATCCCTCAGGTGGCATTCTTGGTTCTGGTCCTTCTCGCCAGCATTATGGTCCCTCATCTTCCTCTGGTCGCTCGGTTCCATGTCAGCTTTGTCTCCAGTTTGGTCACTGGGCTTCTACATGTAATCGTCTCTCTCAGTTTGCTCAACCTCAAGCTCCTACTGCAATGTCTGCCATGACTTCTTCTGCATCCCCTAGCTATTGGCTCACTGATAGCGGAGCTTCTCATCATGTCACACCTGATCCTTCTGCCCTCAACTCTGCCATTCCCTACTCTGGCAATGATCAGCTTTTTGTTGGTGACGGTAAAGGTCTGTGTATTTCTCATACTGGTTCTGCTCTCATTCGAACCAAACATGCTACTTTTCGTTTGAATGATGTTCTTTTAGTTCCTCAGGCTTCCCGTAACTTGTTATCTGTTTACAAGTTTGTACATGATAACTGGTGCTCTCTGACCTTTGATCCGTTTGGGTTCTATGTCAAGGATCTAAGCACTGGGAAGATGCTCTTCCAGGGCCCCAGTGAAGGAGGCTTGTACCCCTTCTACTGGAATGCTTCAAATGGTGTCTCTGGAATTGCAATCTCCCCAACTGCACTGATGATTGCTAAGGCTGACATCCACATTTGGCATCGTAGGCTTGGACACCCTTCTGGTGGAATTTTACATTCTGTTGTGAATAAGAATCATCTCCCTGTAATTGGTTCTGTTAATAGTCTTTCAGTATGTACTGCCTGTCAACTAGGGAAGGCTTCTCGACTATCATTCTCCACTTTACCTTGTACTTCCTCTCGGCCACTTCAATTGCTTCACACAGATGTATGGGGTCCCTCTCCTACACCTTCCTGTACTGGTTACAGATTCTATATAATAATAGTGGATGATTTTACCAAATATGGTTGGCTCTATCCTTTACATTTCAAGTCTGATGTCTTCTCTACTCTCAAGACTTTTATTTTAAAAATTCAGACTCTGCTTGATCTCAAAGTTCAAAGTCTACGGTCTGATTCAGGGGGTGAATTCCTGAATAAGTCCCTCCAAAGTTTTTTTAATGATCAAGGCATTACTCATCAGTTGAGTTGTCCCCACACTCCTGAGCAAAACGGGTGTGCAGAGCGAAAACATCGTCATGTTGTTGAAATGGGCAGAACCTTGTTATCTCAGAGTGATCTACCTGCACAGTTTTGGGTTGAAGCTTTTCAGACTGCTATCTATCTCATTAATCGGTTACCTTCTCAGTCGTCTACAGTCAGTCCTTGGGAACTCTTATTCCATGCTTCTCCTAAATATCATACCCTGAAGACATTTGGTTGTGCTTGTTATCCATGGTTGCAACCATATTCCAGAGACAAGCTGGATTTCAAAAGCAAGCAGTGCGTGTTTCTGGGCTATAGCTTGAATCACAGTGGCTATAGGTGTTGGGATCCTATCTCTAATAGACTCTACATCTCCAGACATGTGGTGTTTGATGAATCTTGCTTTCCTTACAAATTTTTGTCTTCTCAAGCCTCATTTTCCAGCCCGTGTGTGCCTCCTCATTCTCCCACTCCTATGTCTCTCAATCTGCCTTTGCCAATGTCCCATCTTGTGCTACATCCTTCACCTGCAGATGCCTCACAATGTAGCAATGCCCCTTCTTCACCCATATTTCCCACTCTTGAGCAAAACACTTTATCTTCTCCTGTTCTCGAGTCCATACCTCCTCCTCCAGAATCTTTCAGTCCTGCAGAGTCTCCTAGTTCTCTACCTCAACAACTACCACCAGTCCCTGTCAACACTCATTCTATGCTTACACGAGCAAAGGCAGGTATCCATAAACCCAAAGTGTTCACAGCCACCAAACACACTCTTCCTTCCACGGTTGATTCTCTTACAACTTTACCTCCTACTCCCTCCACCTTTCTCCAAGCTTCTAAGTCTTCTCACTGGATGGAAGCTATGCAATCTGAGTTTCAAGCTTTACAGTCCACTGGTACTTGGGAGTTAGTTCCTCATAATTCCAACTACAACCTTGTAGGCTGCAAGTGGGTCTTCAAAGTAAAGCACAAACCTGATGGTACCATTGAAAGGTACAAAGCCCGCCTTGTGGCTAAAGGCTTTCATCAACAGGAAGGCTTGGATTTCTCAGATACCTTTAGTCCTGTTGCTAAACCTACTACCATCAGAATCCTACTCTCCATTGCAGTCACTTATGATTGGTTTGTTCATCAATTGGATGTAAGTAATGCGTTTCTTCATGGTCACTTAAAGGAAGATGTTTATATGATCCAACCTCCTGGTTTTGTGGATTCTTCCAAACCTCATCATGTGTGTAAACTTCGGAAATCTCTCTATGGTCTTAAACAGGCTCCTAGAGCTTGGTATGAGGCTTTCTACCATGCTCTTCTCTCTCTGGGGTTTCGACCTTCCTACTCTGATCCTAGTCTCTTTATTAAAAGAGACACTTCCATTACCTTTATCTTGGTTTATGTTGATGATATAATCATCACTGGTAGTTCTTCTACTGAGTGCAAATCAATCATATCCAACCTGCAAATCCTGTTCCCTGTGAAGGATCTGGGAGATATCCATTATTTTTTGGGTATTGAAGTCCACAAATCTGACAAGGGCTTGTTGCTGCATCAGACTAAGTATGCTTTAGACTTACTCAAGAAGACAGATATGCTTGGTGCTAAACCTTGTGCCACACCCGTGTCTACTGCCAAGCTAGATCATTCCGGCACTCTTCTCTCTGATCCCACCTCTTATAGGTCCACAGTTGGTGCCTTACAATATCTTACTTGGACCCGGCCTGATTTAGCCTTTGCTGTCAACCAGGTTTGCCAATATATGCACTCTCCACGCACAATTCACTTGCAGGCAGTCAAACGTATACTGAGATACCTCAAGGGCACTGTGGATTCAGGTCTTTGGTTTACTAAAGGTCCTCAATTTCTCACTGCTTGGTCTGATGCAGATTGGGCAGGTTGCCCTGTGGATAGAAGGTCCACTAGTGGGTATTGTGTGTTCTTAGGCTCTAATCTCATCTCCTGGAGTGCTAAGAAACAAGCCACAGTGGCTCGGTCATCCACCGAGGCTGAGTACAGATCTCTTGCTCATACTGCTACTGAGCTTACATGGGTGTGCAAGATTCTGCACGACATATCCTTCCCTCTGTTACAAAAACCAGTCATCTACTGTGATAACAAAAGTGCCATTGCTCTTGCTTTCAATCCAGTTTTTCATGCTCGAACTAAGCATGTTGAAATTGACTATCACTATATTCGGGAGAAGGTTTTACTTGGTCATATTGGTGTTCAACATGTTGCTTCCCTTCTCCAAATTGCAGACATTTTTACCAAGCCTTTAGCTGTTGATCGATTTGCTGCTCTTACTTACAAGCTCTCAGTTCGATCTCCTTCCCTCAGCTTGAGGGGGTGTGTTAAGAGTAACAGCAATACATCACAACCATCACCAGATTAGTTTCATTTACTTGGTTGTTAAGCTTGGAATGTCTGTGATTAGTTAGATATATTATGCTGAGCTGGCACATAGATTGGGATAGGATATTTATGTATAAATACCATTGTATTGCTCTGTTGAATAAATGAGAATCATTTGATATATTTTTCACTCTCTCTCTACAATTCTCTTTCTCTCTCTTTACTAAACTTTCCTCTCTGAGTTCTTAAAAGTCAACAAAATTTGCCAATTTGGGATTTTTTCTGGGGAGCAAGTTTGTTTATTTATTTATTTATTTTTGGGGGTTTTGATTTTATCATGGTTGGTTAGTAGATTGAAATGTAAAGTTTACAACTTTTGACATATTACTAATTCTGATTTTGATTTGGGATTCTTCTGGGGAGAAAAGTTGTGGTATTCTTCTTGGGTTTTGACTTGATCATGTTAGAGTTATCAGATAAAATATTGAAGTTTGCAACTTTTGACATGTTACTAGTTCTGATTTTGATTTGGTCGTGTGCAGAGCTGCTGCAATTCCGAGCGGCAAAGGCGGTGCCCGGTTTCAGATGAAATTGGTGTACAATCACTTGGCTCCCCTCTTTCTGTTTTTGTTGCAATGGTTTGATTGCTCATGCACTTGCCTGCTCCCAAGATACCTATATTTCTTCCACATACTTGTCTACAAGGTTTGGTTCTTTTCTTCCTGTCTAGTCTATTCGTTGTTAATCGATGCGGAAAGGGAATTTACTTTTGTTGCTCCACATCATTCGGGCATGCCGGTCTTATTTTGATACAGGTATACACAGATGGCAGGCCCAGCATTTCAACTCATGGAAGGAAGGCTTCTATAAGGGACTTCTATTGTATGTCGAATTTCCTACCTTATGATCATTGGATGTCGTTTGGTTGTGATTTGCTCGATTACGTTTCTAACTTAGTTTGCTTTGTTGAAAACCGAATTGCAGCCGTTATCTTACCGTCTCTTCAGCGGCTGCACGGGGATTTGGGGGAGTTAGATGATTCTAAGGATGGACATCCTAGGGTTCCCAGCATGCAAAGCTCTGGAAAGAAGATGATTAAGGGAGATGGTAGCCTTGTCAATGCTGAGGGGGAGAGAGAAGAGGAGTGTGGGATTTGTTTAGAGCCTTGCACCAAAGTGGTCTTGCCTAATTGCTGTCACGCAATGTGCATCAAATGCTACCGCAACTGGTAAGTACAAGCCTTCGCTATATCCCTTATCCGTATCCATGTCTGCTTGTTTCTCTAGACAGTCATTTATTCTTTGCACTTGCAATGCTCTGGTTTAATTTCAGGAGTAGAAAGTCGGAGTCTTGCCCATTTTGCCGTGGTAATATAAAGAGAGTTAAGTCTCAAGACTTATGGGTGCTCACTTGCAACGAAGATGTGGTAGACACCGAAACGGTTTCAAAAGAGGACTTGTTGCGTTTCTACCTCTATATCAACAGCCTGCCGAAAGATTACCCGGACGCCCTCTTCTTGGTGTACTACGAGTATTCTAATTTGTTTTAAGAGAACGAAGAATGGTGTAGAGATAGAAAAGGCCCTCCTGTCAAATGTAAATACAACCCCGTAAGGAACTTCTATTCGATTTTTACATAAAACAACGGTTTCAAATGTTATGCATATTGAAAGATTACAAGTCGTTGTAATACTGCTTCATTTACTGATGTCAAAGTTTTCATCTTGAGAATCAAGTTCTGTTATAAGTTAGATCCCCTGATCTATTACTCCAGCTAAAATTGACCTCTCAAATTTTTTTGTTTGGTAAATTAATTTCTGAACTAATTGAAATCAGCCAATTAACTTTTTTCACGATCAGAGATGAGATTTCATCCACATTGCCTTCAAATATTGTCATGTGACCAGCACGTGATTCACTCTTGAAGATGAAGTCGTGCTAGTGTTTGATGGCAAATTGGATAAATTTTCATTGAATCTTACGACAAAGGGTTAATTGGCTGATTTTAAATAGTTGAGAGAGTTAATTTTCTAAAAGAAAGCTTAGGTTGTCAATTTCAATTGAGGTAATAATTGGAGGTTTGACTCTGAATATAACGGTCAAAGCTCGAAAAAACTCGACGACTCTTGGCCTTTTAATTATGTAGAGCATTAATGTGATTGGACGTAGGATACGTCAAGGGTAAACAATTTATTATCCTCCTGTTGAGCACATCTTTAAGTATGACTCGAAGCCCTCGACGGGGTTAGTGGGTGGATGAACCGCAGAAGCAGATAATGTGCTCTGGCAGCCTATACATGAAATGAAATCAGACTATGTGCTGTGGTCTCTTTCTTCCATCTAACCGTCAAGTTAACATGTAACGCTTTCTCTAAAGAAAACTTGATCTTCCATATATAGTGAGGGATAAGAAATGGATGACAGAGCTATCGATTAGCATCCAAACAAGTGAAAGGTAGACTCTGCCTGCGTAAAAAAGTAACGGTTAACTTGATAGTTCGACAAAAAAGAGTGAGAATGTAATTTAACTCTTTATTCATAGGTTGTTTTTGCTAATTTGGAAATGACATATTACATATCCTATGTTGAATGTATTAGTAACGTTAGGTTATGATCATGGTAAATTGGTAAAAATGAAAATTGACCTTGAAAGCTTAGTAGTAGTTTAGTAATGAATTGAGATCCTCTCTGGATCACTCTACACTGAACAGTCAGAATCGGAAATCCTAGTCGTTCAAAGAGAGAGCGAAGTTCAAAGATGAGATGAGCTAATAAAATGAACTAACGAGGACTGCGAGGTTTAAATTGAGCAGTCCAAATTTTTTAATCTTGCGACTTTCCTGTGTCCGTAGAGATCTCGACTGGTTCAATAATTTGGTAAAAGTTTAGTGTAATTCACCAAACGTGTAGAGTAACGGTAGCCATTGACTGCACCATAACGGAAAGATCAAAACACAAAATAAAATAAATAAAAATAAAAATAAAAATAAAATTGGTGGGAGAAACCAGAGCAGGGGGTAACGTGGGAAAATTACAGTCAGCTCCGCAGTCTGCAGGTTCAGAGAGACACCGCCCACGGTGGTCCTTATTCATCGTATCCAACGTTTTGAACTGTTACCGGATTCCACAGGTCAAATTTCTAGGGTTTTGGTCTCAATCGGTGATCATTTCGGAGCTCTCTGATTGATTTCTAGGGATTACGGGGATTGAATAATCCGGTTCGGTTGGGTTTCGGATCCGGGCCTTGTGGCTGAGGAGGGAGGGATTGGTTTATGCGCGCCATTCCGATGTCTGAGAAACCTGGCTTGAAGCAGGTTCTGGAGGACTCGGCAGCTGAGGCGGAGGGAGATCATGCGATTCGGGGTAGTCCAATTCCGAATGGTTTGGCCAAGGATTCGAATGTGATTCGAGACGACGTCGCCGAGCCGGTGAATCAGGTAAGCGGAGAATTCTGGAATTGCAATTTGCGAAACGGTGCCGTTTCAATTCAATCGGGGGTGCATAATAGCTATGGTATCGGTTTTAATTGCAGGAATTAGGGTCGAGGTCGCCGGCGGCGGACGGAGTCGAAGACGACGATGACAGGGTTCCGGGAGATAAGGGCAAAGTGACGGAGGATTCGGGGAAAGAGGAGTTCGTCGATTGCTCGGAGGATTACGCCATGGATGAGGTGGATCGCCTGCGGCTTTTGCTGGAGACTACTGTTAGCGAGAAGGAAAGTTTAGCGCGCCAATTCGAGGTTGGTATTTGTTTTATTCAATCGAAAAGACTGATGCTTTTCGAGGCATTTTCGTGTTTTTGGTATTGATTGTTGGTTGTTGTTGTTTTTTAAAATGTAGGAAGAAAGAGAGGCTTTTGGCAGAGAAATAGCAAGTCTTCGGTTTCAGCTCAATGCTTTCACTGATCCACAGCCCTCGATTGGCGAAAGCGGTAATTTTGTTAATACCCGATGGACTGAGTTGATAAATGAATGTTCTGGACTTGTTAAGACAGCGTTGGAAAAACAGGTGCAGACTGAGGCCGCAGTGAGAGAGCTTGAAGGAGTTGTGTTTAAGAAGGATCAAGAGCTTGAGGAACTCAATGCCAAGGTCAATGAGTTTTCGGTATTGAATGATGTGGTATCAATTTTTTTGAATTCTGCTCAGATGTCTGTGGAAGTGTCATCTGAGGCTCAGATTGAGAAGGATACACACGTTGAATTTGTGACTAACAGGATGTTGGCTTCCCTTAAGGGTGTTGTTGATCAACAAGAAATGGTGGATGGTTCTATAGGTGGAAAATTAGCACATGTTGAGCAAGGCACTTCGATCTTAATTCAAAAGTTGACAGGGATGCTTTCTGAAATTGAGCAACTTAGACAGTGTTTACCGGAGGCCAGGTCAGATCTTGACTCGCAGGAATTAGGGGGGATCTTCGCTGCTGCCCGTGATGAGTTACTTGAGCACAAAAGAAAGGAAGCAGAGTTTGTCGAAAGATTGAGCCATCTGGAGGATGAAAATAGGAAATTGATTGAAGACCTTGAAAATCAAAAAGGAATAGTTGAGATGGTAAATGCGGCTCTAGGACAAACAAAAATGGAACTAGAGCAGGAGAAGCATAGGTGCGCTAATACCAGAGAGAAGCTTACTATGGCCGTGACAAAAGGGAAGGCATTGGTACAGCAACGGGACTTGTTGAAGCAGTCCATTACTGAAAAAACAAGTCAGCTTGAGAAATGTTTGATTGAATTGCAAGAGAAGTCAAGTGCACTTGAAGCTGCTGAGTTAACCAAGGAGGAATTGATTAGAAGTGAAAATTCGATTGCATCCTTACAAGAAATAGTATCCCAGAAGAATGCAATCATTGAAAGTTTGGAGGAGGTTATGTCTCAGACCGGTGTACCTGAAGAACTTCAGTCTATGGATATTCTAGAGAGACTTCGGTGGCTTTCGGATGAAAATGATAAACTCAAGGGCATTTCCCTTGAATTCCAAAACTTGAGAGATGCTATGCATGCAATTGATCTACCAGAAGTTATTTCATCTTCTGATTTAGAGTATCAAGTGAATTGGCTCAGGGAATCATTTTCTCAGGCCAAAGAGGAAGTTATTATGTTGCGCAATGAAATTACTGCAACTAAGGAAGTGGCACGTAAAAATATCGACCACTTAACTGATTCACTTTCAGCTGAGTTGCAGGCAAAGGAATATCTCCAAGCAGAGCTGGACAATCTGACATCTGAATACCAAGAGATTGTCAAGAAAGAGCAACAGGTGTCTTTGGAGAAGGCTGATATGGCCAAAGAGGAAGTACTTATGTTGCGTGATGAAATTACTACAAATAAAGAAGTGGCGCGTAAAAATATTGAAGACTTAACTACTGCACTTTCAGCTGAGTTGCAGTCAAAGGAATATCTCCAAGCAGAGCTGGACAATCTGACATCTGAATACCAAGAGATTGTCAAGAAAGAGCAACAGGTGTCTTTGGAGAAGGCTCGTAGGGCCAAAGAGGAAGTACTTGTATTGCGTGATGAAATTACTGCAACTAAAGAAGTGGCGCGTAAAAATATTGAAGACTTAACTGCTTCACTTTCAGCTGAGTTGCAGTCAAAGGAATATCTCCAAGCAGAGCTGGACAATCTGACATCCGATCACCAAGAGATTGTCAAGAAAGTGCAACAGGTGTCTTCAGAGAAGGCCAATATGGTCAGAATGTTACTTGATGTGTCTGGAGTTGTAGTGGACAATGAAGAGGTCTATGAGCCTTCCTCGGACACTGCGTTGCTCATTGACAGATGCATTGGGAAGATAAAAGAACAGAGTAGTGCCTCACTTGATTCTCCAAAGGTTGATGCTGAATTGTTTGAAACAATTCAAACCCACCTGTATGTAAGAGATCAGAAATTGATGCTTTGTGAGACTTTACTAGAAGAGGAGACTCTGGTGAGGTCAGAGGTGAATAATCTATCGAATGAGTTGTGGGATGTATCTCAAAAACTTGTAGTTTTGAAAGAGGAAAAGGGGACCCTGCAGAGAGATTTTGAACGATCAGAGGAGAAAAATACTGTGCTAAGGGAGAAGTTATCCATGGCAGTCAAGAAAGGTAAGGGACTGGTTCAAGACAGGGAAAACTTGAAACATCGTTTGGATGAAAAGAAATCGGAAATTGAGAAGTTACAGCTTGAGTTACAGCAGGAACAATTGGCACTTGCTGAATGCAGGGACAAGATAAGTAGTTTGTCTGCTGATGTAGATCGCATCCCAAAGTTAGATGCTGATCTGGTTACAATGAAGGAACAACGGGATCAACTCGAACAGTTCTTATTGGAGAGCAATAACATGTTACAGAGAGTAATCGAATCTCTTGATGGCATTGATCTTCCTGTCGATCCAGTTTTTGAAGAGCCTGTGGGGAAGGTGAAGTTCATTTCAGGATACATAAATGAGTGTCAGGATGCGAAGGAAAAAGCAGAGCAAGAATTGGGAAAAGTAAAAGAGGATGCCAATGATCTGGCTGGTAAGTTAGCAGAAGCTCACTCAACTATAAAGTCTCTGGAAAATGAGTTGTCAGTTGCAGAGAATGATATTTCTCAACTTGTTGAACAAAAGAGGCAAATGGAAGTGGGTAAGACCAATGTTGAGAAAGAGTTCGAGAAAGCAATTGAGGAAGCTGAGTCTCAAGCTAGCAAGTACGGTGAGGTTTGTGCATCAAAAAAGTCACTGGAAGAGGCGTTATCACTTGTAGAAAATAATATATCTGTGCTTGTCAGTGAAAAAGAGGGAGCTTTAGCCGGTAGAGCTGCTGCAGAGACAGAGCTAGAGAAAGTAAAAGAGGAAGTTGATATTCAGACTGGCAAACTAACAGAGGCCTATAAGACCATAAAGTTACTCGAAGATTCCCTATCGCAGGTACAGGACAATGTTTCTTTACTCATTGAACAAAACAATGAAGTTCAAATTGGTAGGACCAGTTTAGAGGGTGAGCTAAAGAAACTGCAAGACGAAGCTCGATACCACGATAACAAGGTAGCAGATGCCCAGGCAACCATAAAATCACTGGAAGATGCATTGCTGAAGGCTGAGAATGATATTTCTGTACTTGAAGGTGAAAAGAAAAATGCTGAAGAAGAAATATTTACTCTTAATTCCAAGTTAAATACATGCAATGAAGAGTTGTCTGGAACTAATGGCAGCGCAGAAAGCAGGTCCATAGAGCAAAGTGGTCACCTACATAATCTTCACCTGTTACTGAAGGATGAAACTCTGTTGTCCACTGTGAAAAGATGTTTCGAGAAGAAATTTGAGGGCCTGAAAGATATGGAACTCATTCTAAAAAATATAAAGGACCGGTGTGTTTCCATGAATTTAGAAGAGCTGCAAAGACACCAAGTGTTGGAGGTATATATGCTTTTCTGTGGAGAAAGTTTTGTTCCTTACGGTTCACTTTATTTTTTCTTTTGTGCATGCCATGCAGATGCTGGTGGACCAGAATCCATTTTGCATTTTGAGCTTTCCTTTTTCTTCTTTTTATATTCTCTTTTTGTTGTCAATTTCTTACTTCTTCCTGGGAAGAATATGTATGGCTCTGACAAAACCAAACTCCTTTATAATTAGAATGTCGCTGTGATGTGTTCCCAATGACTGAATATTTTTTATCTTTGTGTTAATGAGCTCCTTTTATTACTTATTCCAGGAAGATTTATATGTGACGAAGTCTTTCTCAGATGGCCTTGACAACATTTACAGTGTTGAAAAGGATAATGGTGAGGCCAGTGTTTCCGATGCTGATATGTCCTCATATTTGAAGAAGACTGCAGAAAAGTTTCAGTTGCGAGACAATATTCTTGCAGAAAATGTTGAACGCTTCTCTTCTTCTGTAGATGAGTTTATTGCAAATCTGTTGAGAAATCTACAGGCAATAAGGGATGAAGTAATCACTATGTCCGAGAACATGGAGTCTGTCAAAGAAAAAGCAACTAATCTGGAAATAAGTAAACAGGAACAGGAGGATACAATAGCCAGTTTAGAAAATGATCTTAACTCTCTACTCTCTTCTTGTACTGATGCTACTGGAGAACTTCAGTTTCAAGTCAAGAACAATTTACTTGAACTGAGCTCTGTTCCTGAGCTTGAAGAATTGAAACAGTATCTGTTCCCAGAAACAGGAGAAATTGGTGGAGAGACCACAGAAACCAATGAGCAAGGTCTATACGGCAGCAAATATGGGAAAACCGCAGAAATGTTGTCCATTTCTATTAGAAAAGTTAAAGCTTTGATTAAACAGTTTGAGAGCACAAGTAAAGTGGCAGCCTCTACAATTGAAGATTTGCAGAGGAAACTGACAGAAGCGAGGACGACTGTTGAGAAAGCCGTTGAAGAAAGCGATCTTGGACAAAATAGGATTTCCAAGTTGGATGCTGATGTAGAAGCATTACAGAATTCATGCAGTAAGCTGGCACTTAGACTAGAGGATTATCAATCCAAAGAGGATAAGTTCAACGAAAAAGAGGCTGAAGTTTTATCACTGCGCAATGCTTTGTCAATGAAGGAACAAGGTGAATATCTTCTCTTTGCTTTCTTATTCTCTTTCTGATGTTGCTGAACATATTTACTTTGATGTTGTAATGACTGTAAGTGCTCTAATGACTTACTTATTCATGTTGCTTGTTTCAGAGGCGGAAGACTCACTCCTGTCAGCATCTGAAATCAAAATCCTCTTTGACAAGATCAGCGGGATTGAAATCCCTATGCCAGAGTCACTAGGAGGAGACTTGGAGCCCCACATTTCATCTCATGTGAATAAACTATTTTACGTTATTGATAGTATTACTGACCTTCAGCATCAGATAAACTTGTTGTCTTATGAAAATGATGAGCTGCAGTCAACTCTTGGGACTAGGAATCTCGAAATTGAACAATTGAAGGAGGAGGTTGAAAGTTATGATGGAGATAGACAAAGTAGAGAGAAGATGAAAAATGAACTGTCTCTGCTCATATATAGTTTGGAAAAAATTATAGATATGTCAGGAGGTAATGATTTAGTAGGAGACCAGAAATCTTCTGGTGTGACGGGACTTCTATCAGTATTGGAGAAGCAGGTTAGGGCTTTACAACTGGAATCCGAAAGTTCAAAATCAAAAGCCCAGGATCTTGGTACTAAGTTGGGAGAGAGCCAAAAGATTGTGGAGGAATTATCGACTGTGGTTAATTCACTTCAAGGAAGGGCTGCTCAGTCAGAGATTGTCCAGGACAGGAGCATCTTTGAAGCACCTTCGTTGCCTACCGGTTCAGAGATATCTGAAATTGAAGATGGGGTAAATGTTCATTTATATGATTCCATTATAATTCCATTCTCTGTGTCGTTACCATTTGACTCCTTTTGAACATGTTGATATATGCTATAAAATTTCCAATTAAGTTGAGGTGTCTTACGGTGCAAAAAATAGTAGTTGTGCCTATTGTTAGTTGCATGCCGAACAATATCAGTTGTGGTTTTTTGTACGGAGACCTGTAAGAGTTGAAGTTTAATCAAAATTTTCAGGGATCACATGGAAAGAACGGGATATCTCCTGTCCAATCAGCAGCCCATGTGCGAACTATGCGAAAGGGTTCAACTGACCATCTGGCAATTGAAATTGGCTCTGAATCTACCCGGTTACTCAACAGTGAAGAAACTGATGAAGACAAAGGTGTGCACTTTATGATTTGTCTATCGTTCCAAACACTTTTAAGGCATGGTAAAACTTATTTCCTTCTGTTTTTATTTTCTTGTCCTTTTCCAGGTCATGTATTCAAGTCTCTCAATGCATCTGGTCTCATTCCAAGACAAGGAAAGTTGGTTGCAGATCGAATAGATGGAATTTGGTAAACTCCCGAGATTAACCTTGTTATATAGAGAAGGGGGTCGCGGTGGAAAACATCAAAATCCTTTCTTCCTTTCACCTTGTTTTTCTGAAACCTTATTACACGAAAACCTTAGTAGTTGCCTAACATCTAACACACAGCGAATTTAGCCGTTGTTTTGATCAATGCAGTCTGCCACATTTCCTATGTTTCACCTTGATTCTTATTTGTTTTTCTAATCTATATACGCAGGGTATCTGGCGGGCGGGTTTTGATGAGTCGCCCGAGGGCAAGGCTCGGACTTATCGTCTACTGGCTCTTCTTGCATCTGTGGCTGCTGGGAACCATTTTGTAACCAATCAAGTCTCTGGTTGTCCCTCATTAGGGTGTGCAACCAAATTGTATCATAGACAGACATTTCGTCATTTCCTTTTGCCGTTCATTTCTTTCGCTTTGCATATATGTCCCATCCCCAAACTATAAAATTCGATGCAATCACATTTTTTTAGGTTGCAGAGAATCAAATTGCAGGTGGAAATTTTTCCACATTTTGTTGCTTGTTTTGTTTCATCGTAGTTGTTTGGTATACGACACTCAGTGAATCTCATATCTCTGTAGTGAATCCAGTAACACAGACACGCATTTCTCAACATTCGGAATTTCTCATTTTGATGTATCGTGTTTCTAAAATTTTTTTATGTGATATGACACGAGAACAACTCATGGCACGGATTCATCATCACGATGGTGTTAGGTGTTAATAATACAATCATATAGGAAAAAGGTAACACATTTTTATATTATCAACATAAGACGTCACGTGGTAGTGTATCCGTGCATGCAAGTCTTGAATGATCAAAGATTTATGGTTATTCACCATTCTATTTGGCGTCAAACGGTTGAAATTAAAACATCAAAAGCACATCAGCAGATAAATGATGGTACACGAGAACATTTCTGCGAAAAACATACAGGATCCATCCCTGGTGTTGTACTGGCTTTCAACAGTAGTCAACTTTAGGATATCCCTTGTTTGTTGTCTGT